>NC_135720.1:114423154-114737109 GCF_964656455.1 Halichoerus grypus
CGGGGAGCTTTCCTAGAATGCGAGCAAGGCTGGTTCTGACTTCCAAGGTGGATCCATCCTAGATGGAATAGGTCACGTTCAGTCTCCCTGCAGCGAATCTAGGAGAGACTCTTTTTTTTTTTTCAAGATTTTATTTATTTATTTATTTGTCAGAGAGAGAAAGACAGCACAAGCAGGGGGAGCGGCAGGCAGGGGGAGAAGCTGGCCCCCCACTGAGCAGGGAGCCCGATGCAGGACTCTATCACGAGACCCTGGGACCGTGACCTGAGCCGAATGCAGACACTTAACCGACTGAGCCACCCAGGAGTCCCTAGGAGAGAGTCTTAAGCCTCCATGTTCCCCCAGCTTACCTGTTGTGAATGCCTGAATCCCCTCCTTAGAGATTTATTCCTTTGAAAAAGGGCATGTTAAAAATACAAATAATTTCTGGAAGACTAGTTAAACTGTCACTGTGATTTCCGGTAGACATCTGTCTGATCCCTCCTGCTTCACCTGCCCTCCCCCTGCTCCTCTCTATCACGGCAACTGCCTCCAGAAAATTACATTTCCAAGGCTCCTTGCCCGCTGGCTTCCGGTCAGAGTCAGCCAATGGCTGGAGACTGGTAGGAGGGAGAAGAGGAGAAGCCAGGGTATTTCTTCCCTCTCTCTGACTTGTGGTGTCTCTGCCAGTGGCTGATTATCTGGCAGTGGCTACATCTCGGCTGTGGCCTTGGGCAGCCCCTTCCCCACATCCTAGTTCCCACCAGCCAGCCTCAGATCCTGGGCTGGTACCATCACCTCTTTCTCTTATACCTCTATTCTGGGCGCAGGGTGTGCGGGGGGAGAAGGGGCAGATTCCTGTTTCCCCACTTCCTGTTTTAGCTCTTCAGCACCCCTGCACTGGTTCTGCATATTGTATTCCCTCTGCTGAACTGCCTGGCGAAAGTTCCATTTTTCTGCTTGGACTCTCGCTGAACATAGCTGCTAACACTTAAAATGTGCAACATGGAGCTGTCGATTCTACCTGCCCCAACACGGCTCTCTCCACCTCCCAGATGGTATCCCTGCTTCTTTTCCTGCCTCCGCATCATCCACTCTCCACATAGCACCCAGAAGGATCTTTAAAAAGATCCCTTGCCTCGGGGAGTGCCTGGGTGGCTCAGTCAGTTAAGTGTCTGCCTTCGGCTCAGGCCATGATCCCGGGGTAGTGGGATGGAGTCCCATATGTCCTATATCCGGCTCCCTGCTCAGTGGGGAGTCTGCTTCTCCCTCTCCTTCTGCCCCTCCCCATAGCTTGTGCTCCCTTACGTGTGCACACGCTCTCTCAAATAAATAAATAATCATTTTTTAAAAATAATAAATAAATAAAAGAACCCTGCCTAGTGCACCTGGGTGGCTCAGTCGGTTAAGCGTCTGACTCTTGATTTTGGCTCAGGTCATGATCTCAGGGTTGTGAGATCAAGACGTGTCGGGCACTGTGCTGGGTGTGGAGCCTGCTTAAGACTCTCTCTCTCTCTCTCTCTCTCTGCCCTCCACCTCGTGTGTGTGCATGCACACACGCACGTGCTTTCTCTCCTTCTCTCTTTTTCTCTAAAAAAAAAAAGAAGAGAGAGATCCCTGCCTAAAACCCCTCAATGGCATCCCATTTGAATCCAGACTCCCATCCAGGGTCAATCAGGATGTGCTCATTCATATGTAACACCAACTTTTTCTGTCTAGCATAAGAAAAGAAGGCTCTTCTGGGGGATATCAGGCCTTAGAATTGATGACAGGAGACTCTAGGTTTGGAAAATAGGCAAGAAGCATCTTTTGGTGGGAATGTCCAGGACAGAACACACTCAAGGCTGCTAGGCCCCACATTCCCCCATCACCATCCAGAGATAGCCTGACTTTCTTCCCATCTTTGGCTACTAGAGACTCAAAGGCCAGGGCAGGAGGGAGCAGTTGGCCAAGCCAGGTCAAGTGCCATATCCCAGCCAAGAGAGGGAATCTGTCCCCTCCATCCAGATTCCTTTCACTGCCTCAGAAGGGAGGAAGGGTGGATGCTGGACAGCCAAAGCATGATAAATATCCACAGGTGGCCTTCAGGCACTGCATGATCCAGCTCTTGCCTTCTCATCCCCAGTTTTCACTTCCCACCAGCTCCCTGCTGGGTTCACTCCACACCATGCTGACCTCTCAGTTTCTAGAACATGGTCAAGCTCTTTCCTGCCTCTACAGTCTCTGTCAGAGCTGACCCTCACAGAGGAGAGATGTCTCATCATCCCTGCTGCCCACAGTCCTCTTACTTGTTTCACTTTCCATGCTGGAAGGAAGGGAGGGGTGAGGGAGCTAATCCTGTGTCCAGTAGGTGCCCAGGCCATGCTCTAGTCAGTTGTGATGGATGAACCTAAATCCAGCCTTCAGGGCCAGCACATTCTCAGAGCCAGGGTGTTGTCAAGGTAGCTTATGGCACAGAACTGCTTTTCCCAAGGCGGCACCCTCCAAAGCCAGCCACACCCTCCCCCAGACTTAGCATCTTCCAGGGGTGCTTCTTCTAGAGGCAGGGCTCAACCTCATGGGCACAGGAATCCAGTCCCTCTCTGTCCCTTCTCCCAAACGCACCTCCTTCTGTCATCCCCCCATCCCTTCACCACCGACAGCTGCAAAAGTTCAGCAAAAGCATAAAAGACAGGTGCTTGTCTTTGGCTTTATTCTTTTAAGAAGAAAAACAATGAAGAGACAAACCCTAGGAAATCAAGTGGGGAAAAAAATCAATGCTGTGTTCTGGGGAAATGTTAAATCAGCGAATTAAAATGCTGGTGATGAAAGTGGGACTGCCGGGTGGAGCCTGTCACCCCCACGCTCTGACAATGACAGCATAGTGATGGTGGGGGGACGCAGGCAGTGTCAGGTTGTGAGGCTTGACGTCAGCACCCCCATTCTGCTGGCTCCTGAGTTCCCTCCTGCTATGGCTTCCCTCCAGCCCCTGGACCCTCGTCTCCCCTCCAGCTTAGACAGTCTGGGGTGGGGGGAGCTCTCTTGCCTTAAGTCCCCCACCCCCACCCATCATTTAGGAGAGTGCTCCCTAATGGTGGAGTGATATTGGAATTTAGAATAAGAAATACATATTTGGTCTTCTTCCTTCCTGGCATAGAGCTCCTAAAACCCTTGGAATTTCCTAAGTGAGAAGAGCAATGGGACCATCTTTTCTTGATGTTTGTTTTTTCGTTCCTGAAATAGCCCCTGAGCCATGATGATGAAAGGAGTGTCTTGTTACCATAACAAATCCCTTTCTACTGCCCCTGGGTTTATATTAATGAGGTGACTTTTGTAAAGCACCTAAGGGTGGGGGCTTGTTGCCAAGGGGAACCAGCCACTTGATTAAGAGGATTGGAACTTTCAACCCCTTTCTTCCACCTCCAAGGGAGATTGAGTTTAGTTACCAATGGCCAAGGATTTAATCAATTGTGCCGATGTAACGAAACTCCTATAAAAAATGCAAAAGGACAGGGTTCAGAGAGCGTCTGAGTTGGGAACATATCTACATGCCAAGAGGGTGATGTACCCCAGTTCCATGGAGACAGAAGCTTCTGTGCTTGGGACCCTTCCAGACCCCATCCTGCATACCTCTTTATTTGGTTGTTTATCTGTATCCTTTATAATAAAATTGTAAACATAAGCTTACCAGTCACTTCTGTGAGCAAATCAACCAAATCCAAGGAGGGGCTCATGGGGAATCTCCAATTTATAGCCAGCCAGTCAGAAGAACAGGTCACATAACCTGGACTTCTAATTGGTATCTGAAATGAGGGCAGTCTTGTGGGAGTGAGCCCTCTAGGTAGATAGTGTCAGAATTGAGTTAAACTGAAGGACACCAGTTGGTGTCACATAATTGCTTGGTACTGTTGGAGAAGACACACATTGGAGATGGCCTCAGCAAGCTTGGTAAAGAGATAGTGGCTTCCTTGGCTCTCTAGAATCCGCCTCTCAGGGCCTGGTCCTCCTGCCCACTTCTGTCGCAGAGAGAGTTGAACCCCCAAGGAGATGGACTACATTCCTGTTTCTTACGGACACTCAGTCCCCTGGTCATTGACCATGACCATGGATCTGTTGACTATAGGAGGTTTCCAGGTGGATTGAGCTCTGGGAGAGGGGGTAGGGAAGGAAACGGAGAGAAAGAGTTGGCTGACCACTGTGGACAGGGGCCCATCAGATGTAGCTACTCAACAAGAGGCTGTAAGACGGGGTGTGAGAGAGGAAACGAAGAACGTTTGGAGAAGAGACAGAAACCCAGAGAGGAGCCAGTAGGATAGAACAGGGGCCAAGTGGGGGCAGGGCATGGACACCCTTCCTGGAACCTGAGCTTGTAACTGAGTCAAATGAGCATTTGCCCACCCAGTGCACAGCAAGCCAATAAAAACTGACACAGAGCTCTTGCAGCGAAGAAACATGGGCTATTTATTGGTGTGGTGCCACTCAGGAGAATGGGACGCTAACGCTCAAAGGCCCCAAACTCCCCCAGTGGCTTGTAAGGGAGGGTTTTTAAGGGCAAAATTGAGGCCAGGAGTCTCCTGAGAAGGTGGATGCCATTGATTGGAAGCCCGTGAGGTCATGCTAGCAGGTGCTCTGGTAGAGCTTTGTCTGATTTCCCAGAGGTCTTTTCCATCTCAAGAAACTTGGAATCTGAAACATATCTTTATTGTTTATGTTAGAGATTTCATTAGGTACATCTGGTTCATCAGGCATATAAAGATTATATCTGTAGGGTGTGCTGATTAACTACTTGTAAGCTGGTGGGGTTGCATTCCTACAGGTTCTTTGGCTGGTCCAGCCCTGCCTGGGGGCCATATGACCTCTAATGTCCATTCTTTCATCTGAACTGACAAGATGGACTACAGCTTCAAGCAGGGCCCAGTCCTGAAGGAGTCCTACAGGACCTCGGGGAAAGCAGCTTGTGAGTTGGAGGGTGAAGGAAAGGTTTGATGCCCAGCAGCACAGTTAGCACCACACCCAGATTGTTTCATCCTCTAATGAGCCCTCTCATCCCCACACAGCATCTGCCTGCGTGGGTCTGTGTGGTGCTGCTCTGTGACAGCCTGGGCTCGATAAGCTGCTGTGATTTAAGACAAAGTGGGGCCTTCTTCCTGGCACAGTGCTGGGCCTGTCATCAATGATAAGGGGACAAACTGGACCTCCTGTCTCCATATGAGCCTGACAAAGCCAGAGGCTGAGGGAAGGAGGGCTGGGCTGGCTGGCTCTTCTTCTCGGGGCTCCTCTCTCTTGTGTGTTAATAGCGGGCCCCACCCACAGCAGGAACACCACAGCGGAGGCTGCCCACACTCCTCTCCTGTTCTCCCAGCTCCCAGCAGGTTTGCTGAGTACCATTGAATGAGGGGTAATCATTCCAGACATGCAGCAGGGGTTGTTTTGCTGCCCCTAGGGGAAGCAAATTTATTTAAATTATTCAGCCCTCCAGGGGTGCCTGGGTGGCTCAGTCGGTAAAGCATCCAGCTCTTGATTTCCGCTCAGGTCATGATCTCAGGGTCAGGGGATCAAGCCCCACATCGGGCACTGAGCAAGGAGCCTGCCTAGGATTCTCTCCCTCCCTGTCCCTCTGTCCCAACCCCCCATCTCTCTCTCTCCCCCCTTCCCTCTCTCTCTAAAACTCTAAAAAAAAAATAAAAATTAAAAAAATTATTGAGCCCTCCATGTTCCAAAGCTGTAGGATGGAGCGCCCTGGGGTGGCCAGGGAGCCTGGTTAAGTGAGGCAGGCTGGGATCCTCAGCACCAGGGACAGCGCCCTGGGCCAGGGCAGCCACCAGGCCCCTGCGAGCTGGAAGATGCTGAGGGCTAGGCCGAATTAAAGTCCACACCTGAGGCCCTGAGAGCATGTCCCTTTCAGTGCAGCTGAAGGGACATCGGATAAGGAATGTCACCGCCAGGCCCAGCTGCCTGGTAATCAACCATTCTCAGTGCCCTGCATGGAAAGGCAATTAAAGCAAGAATTAAAAAGCCATAGCATCATTTAAAATCCAATAACACGGCTGGCCTGAAATGTCTTCAGTCTCTGGGGAGGGTGGAGGTAGGGTGTGGGGAGGTGCTGAGGGCAGAGGGATGCAGCAATAAGGGGAGAGAAAGAAGGGAAAGGGAGAGATGGTGGCATGGCAGTGGAGAAGGTTTCTGAGGCTTGTATGCCTTCCCACCACACTGCTCGCCCACCCCACTGACTCTGACCTTAAGGAAGTTCTCTCTTCTGGAGTCCTCCAGAGCTTACTGCCATGTCATGGTGCTCAGCGTTGGTTCCTTGCTGTCATCTTTCCTTCTCAACCAGAGCATATGCTCCTGCAGGGATAGGCTTGCTTATGTTATCAGTGTCCACTACCTCCACCTCACCCAGTGCCTCGCACAGAGCTGAACCCTGCATAGGTGATCATTAACTACTCATTGATTGTTCAATGGCTAAAACTTTTTAACAAAGTCCCACCCTTTCCCCCATTACTTACCCACCACCCAGCAAGGACATCCATAAAATGAAAATCATAAAACTTGTGATCTTCATGAACCTCTGTGTCAAACACAAAGCAAGTCAGTCTGGACATTTCCCCCCTTTTGTTTCCAGTGTCTATAAAGGGTTTATGCACACTCCTTCATGTAAAAGCTCTGAATTTGCTTTTCATTCCTAAGAGACTCAGAGAATTTCTAATCTGCTAAAATGACGTTAACCCTTTTCACATCAAATAAAGCCTTCCTGCAGGTAATCTTCCAGTCACAAGCTGACTGCCTTGATGTGACTTGGAAGTGAGTAGGGATACTTGGTTCCCTTTCATATTCCATCCTCCTTAGTAAAATCCTAAACTGGGAGGATTCAAGTTTGATTGGAGCTGTTCTTGCAATTTATGCCTCTGGTCCCTTGGGAGCTTACACGTGCCTGTTTTAAATAAATTCCCCCTTCTTTCTCTCCTTTTTACAAAGAACAACTGCAAATCTTCTCTGAGGATAGCTTTTTTGGGGGGCAGAATTCAGTTCTGACAGTCAAACACTCAGGAGATGAGCCCTGGGTGAATAATGATTAAATGAATTACCACTGTGATTGGGTCTTGCCTGGGACCTGGGGGCGTTCTCTCAAAGTCCCGCAGTGTTATTTGGCTGCAGTTTCCCAGTAACTTGGTTGCTCTTCCAAGAGAAATATTATTCTAGGAAGTAGAAAAGGAAAAAGAGGGACGGGGGCTGCCAGGGGAGGTGAGGACGAGCTCTAACTCCCCTGTCTTCAGAGCTGCTCAGGGCAGTTCTTGTTCAAGATCCTGGTAGGAGTAGCCAAGGCTTGCCACTATCTACATCACTCTCTCCAAGCTCATCTTTTTTTTTTTTTTTTAAGACTTTACTTATTTATTTGATAGAAGAGAGGGAACACAAGCAGGGGCAGAGGGAGAGGGAGAAGCAGGCTTCCCACTGAGCAGGGAGCCCGAAGCAGGGCTTGATCCCAGGACCGCGGGACCATGACCTGAGCTGAAGGCAGACGCTTAACAACTGAACCCCCCAGGCGCCCCTCTCCAAGCTCATCTTGCCCCCAGCCAGACTCCTGTGGTGACTCTGGCCTGCCCTACTATCCCAGCTGAGATTTTAGGACTTGCCCATTTGGCACATGCCTCACTTAGATGAGCCACACAGGAGACCACAAGGGTTGAGGACCTAAGGAGCATGCTCACTGTGGTGGCAGACCAGGTCTCTGCTCAGCCAGACATCTATGAAGGGGCTGGAGCTGTGAATGGCTCCTGAGCACCAGACCTGAGCGGCCAACAATTTCTGCTCAATTCCTGGGTGAACTCACCCTCTTCCACCGTCCTCCACATTTGCCCAGACCCCACCCAGCCACCCCGCCCTAGCCATGGACCACAGCGGAAACAGAATCACCTCTTTGCCCTGTCACTCACCTTGAGAGTGGGCTGGTGGGAAGGAGGTCTCCGTGACTGCTACAGGTGTCAATGGCAGAAGCTACATGTCACCCACTGTTCCCATTAGCAGCCACCAGCAGCCCCCCAAATCCAAAACCTGCCAGCCCAGCAGGTGTGGGGAAGTCAACGAAGGAGTTTCGTTGATGCAATGGAAGAGAACAAGTTTGGACAGCTAGCTCCTTTTACCTGAATCTACCCTGGATTAGGCTGACATTTGAAATGATTTTGGCTCCCATCCACATGGCGTAAAACCTCTACCAAGATTTCTTTCCTCCTGAAACATGAAAGCACAAACTTTTCTCAACTACAGACTTCCTTAATCATTTATGAAAATGTGTCAGCTGTCCCTGCCTCCTTGTTCTAGTGCCTCGTGCCCTCTGATCAGGGTGCTGGGAGCTGCCTGCCCTGAAGGAGTTGAAGAGAAAGGAGAGGCTTTGGCTTCCCTTATAATTAATTCATCACTTCCAAAGCCATCTGCTTTCCCTTCACACACATCCATCATCTCTATAAAAATATAAATACATATATTTAAAATTCAATTAAAAGGAGACTTGGTGTCACCAGCTCAATTAACAGAAAGAACAGAAAAAACAAATCCCATCAACGTCTAGCCCATAGACCCAGCTCTTAGCACCAGCATCGTCCCTGGAAAAAAAGTTATGTGACCTCTTTTTGAAGTTTTATAGCAGTAGCTTTTGTGATAAACCCCCATAAATAGAAAGGGAACCCAGAAGCACGTTAGTGACTGGGATATTTCTAGGAGTATATTAACCACCCGGGGAAGTATTGACCGGGAAGTCGGCAGGAATGTTATTGTAAAACTCAACCGAGTGCCCAAATTCTGTGCACACTGTCAATAGTCCGCAGAGCTGAACTGAAGAGGAAAGCATTTTATTGGATTGTTTGGGGTCCAGGGTTGTTGGTGCACATTGAATGGACTCAACAGGAAATCAGAGATGCAGGAATGTTAATTCAAGTATCAGGTGTAACACACAAGAAGCTCAGCAAATTGGAAATTAACTCTGGACATACCGTCTCTGAGTTTGGGTTTCCCTTTCCACTCACACTATTGCTATACGAGGGGGGTCTTGGTGTATGGGGTCTGCTGTGTATCATTTCTCAACAAATCATTTGTGACTTCTGAAAAAAAGACCCTGAGCCATAGAAGGAAAAGAATAAAAATACCCCACAGGTCACCAAAGCCTATGTCCCATGGACCAGGGCACTGTTGTTGCCTAAAATACATCTTTCAGTGTTTGCTTGCCCTAGTTTTATTTTTTTTAAAAAGATTTTATTTATTTGAGAGAGAGAGAGCACAAGTGGGGGTGGGGGAAGAGTAGAGGGAGAGGGAGAAGCAGACTCCCCGCTGAGTCCCGCTGAGCAGGGAGCTCAATCCCAGGACTCCGGGATCAGGACCTGAGCCGAAGGCAGATGCCTAACCGACTGAGCCACCCAGGGGTCCCTGCTTACCTTAGTTTTAAATGTCATCACCATCAACTAGTATTTGTGCTCATGAGCCCAGTCACACACCTCTAGCTCCAGGAGGGCCACCTGGGAGGGGGAGCCACGGCTACCTCCAAGCCCCCGCTCCTGCACTTGAGACACTGCATTCTTTGCCTCTCCTTGGCCTTTGTTCAATGTCAGCAATGCACATTTAATTCTTACCAGCATTCTGGGCAAGCCAGTCTTTCGGAACCTTTCATTTTTCATTTTTATGCCTTAAGCTTTGGCACTCTCAGCAATCTCAGGGTGATTTTGACTCCTCTGAACTCTGTCTTTCCCTAGCCACCGTCCTCTGCCTCTTTGAGGGAGCCATCTGGAAAACAGGGCAATGTGTGCGCCGCCATGCTTCCCGCCCCCCCTCCCCAGGTCACCCCAGTTGTAGCTTTCCTTCTTTGCTGGCCTCTCCTCGCCATCCACATCCTCATCTCGTGTCCTCGGGGCCTTGATGACATATGTCCAGCAGCTCACCTGGCCTTTTCCAGCCTGTAGTTCTAACCTCCCAACGTCTTCTTGTATTAGGGCTCTGTCCTCTCTGATGTTTGCTACATCTCCCAATTTAGTATCATCTGCAAATTTAATTAAAATGCCGTTGCCTCCCTGTTCCAGGCCATTAATGAAGATGTTATGCAGTACCCAGCAAACAATACTTTCAAGGTCATGAGGAGAGGAGAGCTGAACTGCTAATACTTCTGCCCAACATGGGGGAAAGAGGCAATCAAGTGCCCACATGTGGTTTGAGTCGTTTCCTCTGAGTTTTGTGAACTTCCTTTCCCAGACATGGGTTAGGTTTTTGCCTCTCCTCTGCTCCAGCCACTGCACATCCGAGGCGATCCCCGTTCGGAAAAGGAAGAACATCAGGTTATGCCTTCCTTTTATTTTTGTCCAGTTTCTAGCAGGAGAAATAGCCACTAATTGAGCATTTGTAGGGAGAGATGGTGTACATGGTAAAGACAAAGTAGTCATTATATTAGGCTTGTTATCCACCCGTCTCTCCATTTCTGAAGCACTACGCCTGATAGGGGGAAATACACCTCTGAGGACCAAGGCACCTGACAGAGAGGAGGGAGAAGACATTCTCCTGGTGAGACGCTTCCTAACGGGCTGACCCTCGCGATCCACAGCCAAGAGGGGCACGAAGGAGAGGCCCCTTCCTCCTTGCAGCTTGTCACCCCAGAGCAGAGGCCACAGCAGAGCCCCCCACTAGTCCACATTCTCCTCTGTGTTATAAGGAGTAGCTCCCTGGGGACCCCGATTTGCCTTTCTTCCAGACCAAACTGCAAATATCACACTGTGCCACTGCAAATTGCTTGGATCAGAAGTACTGAATCAGAGGAGAGCTCCAGGATAATGCTATTCACGCCCAGAAAATTGATCCCGGATTATTTACTGTTTCCAGCACCTCCCTTTTCCCCATTTCTCATCGCGGGCCTGTCTCAGGTCCCCAGGTTCCTATCATTTCTCAGACAGAGTGTCTCTGGACCAGAGCCCGGACTGGCTCAGCAGAGGCAGGGCACTGGTCTCAGAGGGCTGGTGTAGAGGGATGTTGGGGAGAGGCTTTGAATTTCCCCTTGTGCGTGGCAGACGACATGGCCCACCACCCGCAGTCCTCCCCAGGTCCAGATCTGGCCTCTCCAAACCCGAGAACACACCAGAACAACCTGTGGTTATCGCAGTTGGTCCGTTCAGACTGGGTCATGCTCAGATACCTTGCGGGGGGCTGGCTTAGGAGAAAGTGGCAGGTTTGTAGAATTTCTACAGGGCACTATTAAGGGCCTTCCCCAGCTGGAAACATCCACGTGCTCACTCATCAAATATCAAGTGGCAAAAAAGCACAGTGGACTCTGAAGCCAGGCTTTGAATCCCGGCCCTGCCGTTTTAATAGCTGTGACCTTGGGCCCATTGTTTCACCTGTTTTCCCACCTGTAAAATGGAATAACATCTGCACCAGCCTCGGAGTGTTGTGCGATTTTAAAAAGCTGGTATGTAGGATGTCTGGCTGTTATTTTTTACATATCAAGCACCTTCCATGCTCCAGATGCCGTTGAGGCCAAGGGTAAGCAAACTTTTTCTAGAAGGCCCAAATAATAAATATTTTCAGCTTTGTGGGTCTAAATGCCTCTGTCCAACTATTCGACTCTCTTGTAGCCCCAAAGCAGCCACAGACAATAAACAAATGAATTTACGGGCGCAGGAATTTGAATTTCGTATAAATTCACATGTCATCCGTATTCTTCTTCTTCTGATTTTTTAAATTATTAAAAAATGGAAAAACTACTCTTAGCTCACAAGCTGGATTTGGCCCAGAGGCCATAGTTGGCCTGCCGCTGGTCTATGTGTTAGAGATGCAGGTACCGGCCTGTCCCCGCCACCCTCCCCCCAGTAGGAGTCCATGGTGCAGATGGGGCCTCCTGGAGCCTGGGAAGGCGGGGGGCTCCTTCACCGCCCTCATGCAACCTTGCCCCCACCAAGGTCTGTGACCACATCTTCAAAGCCGCTCTTGCATCCTGGGGTGGGGTGGGCAGTGGCATCTCAGTTCCAAGCCCCGGCATTTCAAGTTCTAATTCCTCTGGGCTAAATCTCAAAGACTGCCGAGACCCAGGACACGTGCCTAACAACAGTTGGTGATCCCGCGATCCAGCGTGCTGGGGGAGGTCTGACCTGGCGCTGGAGTGGAATGCAGAGACCCTGCCGGCAGGAAGCCTCGCTTCCCCTGATTTAGAGGTTATGTGGGTTGGGTTTGAAGCATGGCAAACACTTGTTTCTTTCTGAAGGGAAAAGCCACAGCAGACTAAAGGACTGACGGGGGAGGGGTTCCTGGACCAGAAGCAATCCCCATCTGGATGTCTGGGGCAGCCTCTCTGGAAGATGCTCCTGGCCAGCAAGGTTCACCTGGGGAAATGGCCTCTGCTGGCCCAGACCCTCTGGACCTCACACTCAGCCTGCCCCCACCTCCCAGCCTCTCCTCTTCACCCTGCCCGGGTGACTGTCCCTCACCCCTCATGACTTTCCAGTATGAGGCGTTTGTCATAAAAGCCCCTTCAGGGCACCAGGAGGGCCCCAATTTCTCCTTCCATCAAATCCAAATCCTTCTGCTTGTTTGCTAAGGACCCCCCACTCAGACCCTGAATGACCCTCTCCCAACCCGCACAGGGGACCTACTGTGACTCCCCCATCTTGCACCATCCTTTGCACACCTGTATATGCCCTGCATCCCAGCAGCCCCCACTCCCGCCCACTGACCCTGGTATAAAGAGACCTTGGGGGCGCCTGGCTGGCTCAGTCAGTAGAGCATGTAACTCTTGATCTCAGAGTAGTGAGTTTGAGCCCCACGCTGGGGGTAGAGCTTGCTTAAGAAAAAAGAGAGAGAGACCTTGCAGTGGGTCACAGAGGAGCTATTTAATTGTGCCTTAGTTTCCTTATCTGTAAAATGGGCGACATAAGAGCACCAACGTCATGGCATTGCCAAGGCTTAATTAGAACCTGTGCATCAAGCATTTCCCTGAGTGGTGTCAGAGGTGCCACTGTGTTTTCCAGAAATGGGAGCAGCAAATCCTGTCTGACTCCAGATTACATTCCCCTCTTCCCTCTTTAAATCTTTCAACTTACCATTTGAATGACACAATACCATGAACTGTTCCTGGGTAAGGCGTCTCATCACCCCATTTAGGCTACAAACCTATAAACCTTCTGTACCACATGCCTTACACAGTTCCTTGGCTCCCACGGAACCCCTGGTGCTCCACAGCCCGGGTCTGGACGCCAGTTTCTTTTCAGTAATCGACTGAAACTGCCACACACTGCTGAGCCCTTTCTTTCTTTTGTGAGGGGCTTCGGGGGGAAGGTTGAAGACAAGTTATCTTTCCAATACAGCGCTCTCTTTGGCGGGCCAGCAAGAATCTGATCGCTAAAGAGCTGGCCTGGAGACGCTCAACAACATCATATATTTAAGTACCAAAGAAGAAAGGGCTTTGGTTAAAATGAATCTCCGAGCGGCAGCTGAGTTCTTTTGTTTTGTTTTGTTTTGTTTTGTTTTTAAGATTTTATTTATTTATTTGTCAGAGAGTGAGCACAAGCAGGGGTAGTGGGAGAGGGAGAGGGAGAAGCAGACTCCCCCATGAGCAGGGAGCCCAATGCGGGGCTCGATCCCAGGACCCCGGGATCATGACCCGAGCCGAAGGCAGACGCTTAACGACTGAGCCACCCAGACGTCCCCAGCAGCTGAGTTGTAAGTGGACCGGAGAGTGCCATCTGGGTGGGAGTTGGCTTCCACCAAATCCTGACTGTCGCCCGAGGCAAAGGCCTTCCAGGAAGGCCCCAGAAGTCCACACGTGGCAGGCCCTGCCAGCTGTTTCCATGAGCTTCAAGAATCCAGGCTCCCCACCCAGAGCCCCCAAGGTGTGGCCAAAGGTTAATGGGCTCCCAAGGGAGGGCCGGAGGGCCCATCAGACCAGCCGGATACCAGATATAAAGACCGGTCCGATCAGCCAGGTACCAGAGGACAAGGAGAGACTGACTCCGTCCCACTCAGACCGTGCTGCTGTGAGTAGCCATAGAAGGGGGGGGGTGTTCCACATGAGCCCCAGGGCAGAACAATGGTGTGAGCAGAGCCAGCCCAGTCCAGAGATCTCGCCTGTGTCCCCCCTGCCACCTTCTAATATTTCGCTAGGCTTCGGACTGAAAGCACTGAGCCGATTTCCAGAGTAGCGGGTTAAAGCCACACACAGTGTGAGCAAAAGCAGGACTGCCCTGAGGTACGGGAGCTGGAGGGAGGAGAGGGTGGGTACGATTCCTGGCAAAAGAGAGGCTGTCTGGGGTGCGTGGTGCCCTTGACTGCAGGCCAGAAACCCAAGCCAGAGCTCAGCGTGGACACAGGACCCCACGTGGCATGGAGGCTTCGCCCTGGAAAGTTAACGGTAAAGCTGGTCCCTAGGGAGATTGCGTGACGAGGCCAGACTCACCAGGGCCGGGGCTACTGTGGGAGGGGAGGGAGGAGATAGGCACCCCCTCATCCAGAGCTGATGGCTTGAAGGCTGGAGCCCCATCCCTGGAGATGGAAAAGGCAAGTCAGTATCTCATCACACAGTGAAAAGCTCTCCCACTCCGAGCTCCCAGGAACACAAATGAATGTAGGTGACATGCCAACTGCCAGTTGGATCAAGAAAATGAGCAGCAATTGGATTTTGCCTTTTTTTATTTAAAGTTTTTATTGATTCTTACGGAGGGAATTAAATGAGAACACCAGAATGAAAAGGGCTCTGTAGCATCTCCGTGAAGGAAATGGGACGCCATAAATGTGACACATCCATCTCCACTGGGAGGAAAGTTGGGGCCCCACAGACTCCATAGGGAAAGGATAGGAACAGAGAGGGAGAATAGTGATTGGGAGCCCTCCATCCCCACCCATCCTCTGGTCTGCTCCAGATGCTCCCGCGGTCCCGGACAGGGACTCGGCTTCCCCAGAGGTGGCCTTCAGTGGGTGGGCAGTCTTCTGACCCTACTAGGAATTTGCTGGCATGTAGCTGGCATAGGAGGCTTTGGCTGTGTGGGCTCTCACATTCTTTCTCATGGAGTGTTAGCCAGATGGAGAGAGAAAGTAGGATGGGGACAGGAGGATCAAAAGAAGGCAGAGGGAGTGTCCAGCTTAGTAGAGGTGGCTTCAGATGACTGAGGAGAAGGGTCCTGGAGGAGAGGCAGGATGCAAGCCCACAGCCTTGAACAACTCTCTCCAGAGGGGTAATTGGGGTGGGACCTGCAGAGAAGCTTGGAGGCCAGTCCAGGGCAGGACCCTCTCCTGCCAACAGAATCCAGGCTGCCCTAGGGCTGTGGGAGCCCCGAGCTGACTCCCCGAAGCTCTTTATCTACAATCCTATAATCACCCCCACACCCCCTGCCCCAGAGGCTGCCCCTGATCTCCTCTCCTTGCTCTGGGGCCTGGCCCCTGCTCTCAGCAGTCCACTCAACACAGGAATGTTGGGGCCCAGATAGCATTCCGCAGGCTGCCCCCTGCCATGCCCTTCTCCACCTTCTGTGGGCACGGGGCCAAGCAGCAGGCCTCAGAAGCCAGCCTTCCAGCCTCCACCACCTTTGAATGAGTCTCCTCACCTGTCTAGGTCTCCTCCCCTCCCCAGATTGCACCTGCTCCCAGGTGAGTGTGCAGATCGTGTGGGAGAGGGCTTGGAAGGGGGCACCGTGCACCAGGGTAAGGAATCAACTGAGGCTGGCGCCCTCCCCCAACCCCTGCCACAGGACCACGCGGACCCAGCCCAGAGTCTGCCCAACTGAGCCCATTTCTTAAGCCTTCGCTCTCCTGGGGGCACCACGCCCACCTGTTTCCTGGCAAGTGTCTGCGGCCCCCCTTCCTGCCACCAATCCAGACACACCCACTTCCTGGGACCCAGGAGGCACCACGCATGCAAGCAGGCACCCCCAGCATTCACGGCATTCTGCAGGGGGGTGGGGGTTGCAGGGAACGGATGTGCTCCCTGTTGTTTCTAGACGACCAACAGGCAGCTAACTGGAGCTCAGGAGAGTCTCGTTCCAGAGTTCTAGAGCCAGTGCTGGCCCCCAGAGGGGTGGAAACCCCACTCCTAGCCCTTGGATGCTGTTCCCTGCTGAAATTTTCCATTTAGCTCTGCCTCCTTCTGGGCAGAGAGTTCCAGCCCCTTCCTCTCCAGACCCAGGGTCTTTGCCTGGTGCTCTCAGGGAGAGCTGGGGTCATCTGGGCCTTGGCCCATCCCTTTTTTTTTTTTTTTTTTTAAAGATTTTATTTATTTTTTTTGACAGAGAGAGACATAGCGAGAGCAGGAACACAAGCAGGGGGGTGGGAGAGGGAGAAGCAGGCTTCCCGCCGAGCAGGGAGCCCGATGTGGGACTCGATCCCAGGACCCTGGGATCATGACCTGAGCCGAAGGCAGACGCTTAACGACTGAGCCACCCAGGCGCCCTGGCCCATCCCTTTGGTCATCCTCATCAGCTCAGGGAGGAGGGAGGGCTCAATGGGGGCACAATTCTGTTGATAATCTAGTCTTTCTTCTGAGACATGGGGTCTTCCCCACTTTATAAGCCCCGCTGGCCCTGGAAGACCTCAGCTGTAACAAAGAGGGGGGCTCACATGTGGAATGCTTCTCCCCCAGCGTGTGGCAGGGGCTGGGCCGCCTCTCCCAACTGCTCGCTCACCACCCCCCACCCCTGGCCCTGCGACAGAGAAGGGGCTCTGAGCTCCTCTGGTCAAGCCCCCACCCGGCCCATGTCAGGAGAGGCTAAGCGGCTTGCTCAAGGTCATAGCTACAGGCAGGGTGTGCACCCTAAACCTGACGACGAGAGCTTCTTGTCGCTGTCCAGCTCCAGGATGGTGTCCCGGAAGGCTGTGGCGGTTCTGCTGGTGGTGCACGTGGCTGCCATGCTGGCCTCCCAGACAGAAGCCTTCGTTCCCATCTTCACCCACAGCGAGCTCCAGAAGATTCGGGTAGGAAACCCCCCCGGCTGCCCGCCTCGCCCGTGTGGCCCAACTGACGCAGAGCCCTGCTCAGCACTCAGGTGGCCCTCGTCTCTCTAAGGCACAAGTGTCCCTTTGGTGAGCCCACGTTTAATCAGCTATGCCAGCCCCACTGAGGACAGCACGAAGGACCGGGACCCAAGCTAACCCCAGACTCCAGGTGTCTCCCTGCCACCTTCACTCCTCCCTAGCACCACTCAAAAGTCCCTTTTCCCGCCCCTGCCTGTCCTTCAGAGGAGATTTTCAATTAACAAGCCAATAAATATTTGCTGAGCATCTCTGCAGTACAAAGGGCCACCCTGGGTGAGAGGCCAGGCATATAAGGAGATCTAAGAACCTCCACCTTTAAGGAGCTGGCTCAGGAGCCAAGATACAAACACATGAAAAATTCACTAACAATAGAAAACAAGGGCGCTCTCAGAGGCAGGACATGATTAATTGCCCAGCAAGTGATGCTGATGGTAAGTGCTAAGTTCAGAGGAGGGAGAGGTCTCCGCGGGCTGGTGCATGTCGGCAGCCAACAGGGAAAGGGTGAGAGCAGAGCTGGGGGTCTTCAGAGAGAAGGAGGGGAACTCGGTGGGCCCAGAGTGGGAAAGAAGATGCTGCCCCATGGAGTGCTGGCCAGAGCCTCCTCCTCTTGAGAACCCAGAAGAAAACCAGTCAGTCTTTTTTTTTTTTTAAATCTTTTTTTTTTTTTAACGATTTTTTATTTATTTGACAGAGAAAGACACAGCGAGAGAGGGAACACAAGCAGGGGGAGAGGGAGAAGCAGGCTCCCTGCAGAGCAGGGAGCCCGATGTGGGGCTTGATCCCAGGACCCTGGGATCATGACCTGAGCCGAAGGCAGACGCTTAACGACTGAGCCACCCAGGTGCCCCGAAAACCAGTCAGTCTTAACAGAACTCAGGCGGCGGGGCCTCCAGAAAAGTGGACTGCCAGACCTGGTTCCCCTGCCTTCTACTTTAGATGTCAAGGGGTTCTGAGTATCTTGTGCAGATAGTTGATTCTCTCTAACCTGAGGTGATGAAGAGACGGGACTTTAGCGTCCCACCTGTCTGAGACCAAGGCTCCACTAGGGACAAATCCACGAATCAGTTCTCTGGGAGGTTGCGTGGCCCCTGGACCTACATGTTCTCCGGGGCAGGCTGCCACAGACCCAGTGAGCAGAGGCAAGTCTGGCCCCAGCCCCCCTTCATGGAAATGTGGAGGGGATGAGGCAGGCTCCCTAAACACACTTCCTCCACCACCAGCTTCCTCCCCAGAGGAGACAGCCCATTGTTCTAGAATCACCACGTCTCAGGCAAGGCCCAGAGCTGAATCCCAACGGTGCCATTAGAGAAACCAAAGGAATGAGGTGCGTCTGATCTCAGTGCCCTGGGACCCGGCAAACAGGACACCACGTAAGATTTGGGGCAGAAAGAGTCAAACTCAGTAGAACATAAACTAGCAAAATGGCAACCAAAGGACACTTTGCATTAATCCACTCAGTGGTTTTGCTCCTCATAATTGCCAGGCACCAGGATTTTTATGAAGAAGCTGCAATCTCCTTCCTCCATAATTCATCTCCTTGTCTCGCCTCTTATAAATCATCTCCCAGGGACTCCTGTTTCTGGGCCACCCTATGGTGCCCTCGCAGGCTAGGCTGTCTTGCCACCCTTTTTATGGGCTCTCTGCTAAGAAAAACACATTTTCACACTTAATATGCATGAAGGGCAGCCATTATTTTCAGCATTTTAACTTAATTAACAGTAACAACCTGGGTGCGGTGTTGGAACGACAAAGGAATGGATTCTTCTGCAAGTTAACCTGTTGGTGGACAACTCGGAAGCCTTTCGTGGCCATCGCATTTCCGGGACTCCTTGTTGTAGAGGGACCAGGGGAGAAGGAATTCTTTTGGCCTGTGGGAAGCTCAGGCCACTTAGCACCCTGGACAGAGACAGGCAAGTGCCATCTGGGCAGTTGAGAAACGGGGGTTTTGTTCGATTTTGTGCTCTGCCCTTAGGAAAAGGAGCGCAATAGAGGTCAAAAGAAGTCCCTGGTTTTACAGAAGAGGTCTGAGGAAGTGGGGCCTCTGGACCCTTTGGAGCCCACAGAGGAAGAAGAAAACCAAGTTATCAAGGTGAGCAGACAGGGTGACAATACAGAGAAACCTAGTCGGGGGGCGGGGAGAGGCTCCCCCAGCCAGCCACAGATTGTGCTAGGATACAGCAGCGAACCAGATATTCAGGCAACAAGCCCCATCCTAGGAGAAAGGGAGACAGACACCAACAATGAGACAATAAACCATTTCAGGCACCAAATAAGGAGGGAGGATAGAGAATGATGGGGGCACTGCTTTGGCTGGAGGAGGGCTCAGGGAAGGCCTCTCAGAGGAGGCAACATTTATTTGATTTGAAACCAGAATGATGAGAAGGAGCCTCTCATGCGAAGAGCTAGAGCGAGAACATTCCAGAAGGAAAAGTAAGTGCAAAGGCCTTGCTCAGGAAGCACATGGTAGGTGTGAGGCCCTCAAGGCCAGGGCGCACCGGGAGAGGACAAGAGGTTGGCAGGGCCTGGTGGTCCAGGCAAGATGTCTAGAAGGTCACTGGGGGTTCAAAGCAGGGAAGTGACCTGATCCGACTTAGGAAGATCTGAGCAGCACAAGTGGAGGCAGGAGACCAGTCCGGAGGCAGCTGCAGTCTCAGGGGGCAGGTGATGAGGGTGCCGGTTCCTCCCCCAGCAAGGACAACCACAGTGTCAAAACCCCCAGGTCAATGCTGGGTGAGGATGTGCAGACGTCGTGGCGGGAGCCAGCCTTGAGCTTATCCAGGGCAGCTCTTTAATTTCACAGACTCATTTATCCAGGCAGTAAGTACTTACTGAGCCCTAAGTGTGGAGCACGGTTCTGGGCCCTGGGGATAGAGTGGTGAACAAAACAGATAAATCCTCTGAGCTCATGGAGCTCACACTCCAGCGGGGAGCCAGTAATGAGATACCAGAAGGACCAGCAACAGACTACAAATAGGATGAATAAACAACCTTCATAGTGTGGCCAGTAGTGACAGGTGCCATGGAGGAAAATAAGACAGAGAGTGGAGATGGATGAGTTGCAATTTAAATAGAGTGGTCAGAGCAGGCTTCATGAGTACATGGTATTAGCACGGAGACCTGGAGCAGTGAGGCACTGAACCACAAAGATGTCTGGGGAAAGAGCATTCCAAACAGCAGGAGACGTCAGTGCAAAGGCCCTGAGGCGGGAGTAGACCTGGTGCATTCTGGGAACAGTGAGGAGGCTGGAGTGGTTGGGGCAGAGGGAGTCAGAGAGAAAGTGGGAGGTGAGCCCAGACCGTGGACTCTGTAGGCTATTGTTTGGACTCTGCTTCCACTCTGCTGAGATGGGAGCCACTGGGGGCTTTGGAGCAGAGGAGGGACATGATCAGATTTACATTTTAAAAGAGTCTCCCCAGGGGCGCCTGGGTGGCTCAGTCCGTTAAGCATCTGACTCTTGATCTCAGCTCAGGTCTTGATCTCAGGGCCATGAGTTCAAGCCCCATGTTCAGGCCAGAGGACCTAGAAGGATAGGTTCGCCACTCATGGAGATGCTGAAGCCTCTGGTTGGCTGTAGGATGGCAGGAGGAAGGTCAGGAGGTCAGACAGGACCTGTGAACCGTAAGATGCCTGGTGGGCGATCAGATGGAGGTGTTGCCCAGGCGGGCAGATATAGATGACTGGCCTTCAGGAGAGCTTAGGGCTGGAGGCATCCATGTGGGAAGCATCAGCGATTAGCTGGAATTTCAAGCCAGGACCGGGTGAGATCCTGGACGGGGTGCGTGTGGATGGAGAAGAAAGGGGGTCCCGGGACCGAGCGGGGGACACTTCCCTGGGAAGGGGAGTGGGGGGGAGGAGACTGATAGGTAGAGAGGGTGAGGGCCTTGCCAGGGTGATACAGCAGTCTGAGCAACACTGAGCTGGACTCCAGGCCTCCCGCCTCCGCTGGACACCTGCCATGGTTCCTCCCACCCCCTCGGGTGGCCGCAGCACGCTGTCCAGAGACAGGGAGCTCAGTCATGGCCCAGAGAGGGACCTC
Organism: Halichoerus grypus; assembly: GCF_964656455.1. Taxonomy (NCBI): domain Eukaryota; kingdom Metazoa; phylum Chordata; class Mammalia; order Carnivora; family Phocidae; genus Halichoerus; species Halichoerus grypus. Next base: position 114,444,132 of record NC_135720.1, read on the forward strand.
GGGGTTAGGGGAGTGTGCCTTCCCTTCCCACTCCTTGGGCTCCCCAGGAGGAGCTGGGAGTGACTGGTTCAGCTGGCAAAGGGGAGCTTGCCCGGAACTGCCCACTACCTGCACCCCGGGCAGTGTAAGGCACGTGTTGCAGCCTGTGGAACATCTCAGGGAGGCTGTTCCTTCTCCCTAGAACAGGCTATACGGGTCAGGAGGTCCTTTCCAGATCATTCCCTCCAGCCTCTTCATTTTAAGGCGAGGACACTGATGCGTAGAGAAAGGCATAGCACAAGCAAGGGGATGGCGAGGGCGGGGCTGGAGGCCGGAACCCACAGCAACCAGACCCGACCGGGGCCCTTCAGGCAGCCCCAGTCCATTTCCCAGCCAGGGAGCCCCTGGGACTCCTCCATCACAGCTCTCCAGACAGGCAGGGAGTCTCGGCTGGCATGTGAACCAAGACCACTGAACCAGGGAGCTCTGGGGGTGACGGCAAGATCAGTCAGTACCTCCACCCCACCCCCCCGCCGGCTCAGCCACAACAACCTCTCTTGGTGACGAACCTCCGGATGGCTCCTCTGGGGTCTTGCCTGTGTTCCCACAGTACCAGAGAAAGTCTCGTCTGGTGGCACAGACCTTGGGAGTCAGGCCCCCTGGGTGTCACACCTTCTCCCTCTACTACTTAGTACCTGTGTGGCTTTGAGCAAGTTACTCTACCTCCTTGTCCTCAGGTTCCTCATCTGCAAAATGGGCACACCACTAGTCTCTACCTCATAGGGTTATTAAGAGGCTTCATACACATAAAGCGTTTGGAATGATGCCCCGCTCTAAGGCTCCAGGTGCCAGCTAGCCTTATTCAGGAGGAGGGGGAGGGAGAGTTTCCTGCCACAGGAAAAGCCGGGGGTTTCCTGCTGACCCCTCCCCTCCTGTCGCAGCTTCCCCACCAGGGGAGGTTTGTTGATTCTCCTCCCGGCAAGTCTTGGGTGATTTCCAGGATCCAGTCCCCTGGCTTGAGTTGGGGGGGGAGCTGCCAGAATTCCCTGGCCGGCCCTGGAAGGCCAGAGGCTCCCGGAGGACTGATCGGGAAGAATGGGGCCGCCGCAGAGCTGTGTGGCTCCTGGCAGTCCCTCCTGCCACCTATAAGGCACCCAGGGGTTAATGGCGCTCTCCGTGTCTTTTCCTTCTTGTTAACTCTGCCTTATTTCATAGCTGACTGCTCCTGTGGAAATTGGAATGAAGATGAACTCCAGGCAGCTGGAAAAGTACCAGGCCGCCCTGGAAGGGCTGCTGAGTGAGGCGCTGCTGTCCACCCAGAACGGTAAGGGGAGGCGGGCGCCTCTGCGGCTGGGGCCTGGCCTCATCCACCCCGTGTTCATATTACAGGAGCGCATCTGAGAGCCGTTTGCGGACAGCGATTTGTTTTGCCGCTTTGCACTTGAGAACATGAAGCTGTCTTCTCGGGAAAGGGTGCCCCTGTCTCTGAGGGGAGCCTCATCACAGAGGCTCTGACAGCTACTGGGGACCACAGAGGCCCAATTCCCCAGCCAGGGGCATCTCAAGGCCCTGCCCCGATGGCTCAGGCCCCTGTCCCGAACACCCTCCTGGCAGAAGAGGCCACAGCAACACACCCACCCCTCCCCCTGCTCCAGATACATTCATTCCCTCCCCAAACACCACCAGGCTGGGCGGTTCCTCTGAAGGGAACTCTGGAACCTTCTGGTCCCAAAAGTCTGCATTTTCTTCATCTGTTCTACAAATCCAAGTGCTGAGCTCCACTTGGCCTTGCCCGGTTCAAGGTCTGCCCAAGTAACTTGTGCAAAGCTAGGACTTGTCTGACAAACAGCCACTAATTACTTCTCATAGTCCCCAGGAGGAGAAGAGAGAGGCGGGGAGGAAGTGTTCGGGTTGGAAGAACCAGAGGTTAAATGACTCGCCCCAGGCTACAGAGAAAGCTAGAGGCAGAGCTTCCAGATGCCTGGCCAACCCTCCCCCTGGGGGTGCCCCCTCCTCCCTGCGTCCACAGGCAGGTTTAGAAGTCCGTTTCATAAGTGGACCTGCTGATGTTCCTGAGCTGCAAAGTCCCTCTGCTTTTCCCCAGCAGATGAGTGACAGCCCGCTCCAGGTAGAAGGTGGACGAAAACCGGGAGCCCCCCTCCCACCCGAGGAAGGCCCTGAAATCTGCATGCCCCACAGCCGGGCTCTGAAGGAAAATGCTCTCTCCCAGGCAAGCCCCCCCTCCAGCAAATAAAGCAGGAAATCTACAGAAACGACTCTTTTATTTAATATTTTAATTTTTAAAGGTCAAACTCAGGGCATTCCATAAAGGGGGAAAAGAAATAAAGCTCAGAGGGAATTGGCCATAAATGGTGGTATGTACAGGAGCAAAACGTGTGCCTTTGATAAATTCCACGTTCAAATATGAAGTCAGACCCACGGAACTGGAAGATTTGTGCCACTGAGGAAAGATGGCACTTTCTGGCCACACACCAGTCAGTGGCAGAGCAAGGACTAGAATTCCGGTCTCCTGAAGCCCGGTCTACTTTCTGTTTATTGGCAAGCTCGAGGTCTAATGGGCCAGAGAGTTGTAAGACTTCCGCACTCACCCCCTTGCTGAGTAACTTCCAGCTAGCCCTTTCACCTCAATGAGCCTTTGCAAACACAAGGTGGTAATATGTACCTTGAGTTCGGGGGGGACAGGCACCAGCAAATCACTATTATTATTATCATCTTGTGACCACACGCTCCAGCATCTGCAGCAAAATTCCACAGCCAACCCACTTATTTCTGCCTTCTAACCAAAACTCGTTGGGAAATTTCATTCTAATTTAATTTTGCATTAATGAATGTTCATTTATTTATCAACCAGGGCCTTATAGGAACCACAGCTCCCTCTAGCCATAGGTTACCAGCAATTTGACATGCTGCCTCTTCGGCATTTCCACCCACCCCAACCATTGCGGGAGCTTAGCCACGGATTGTAGTTAGCGGAACAAGACGAGCCCAACCCTTAGAAAGGACGTTCCTTTGGGGTGCTCCGAGTGCTCCTGAGGGACACCCGAACCTTCCAAGGGACCCAGACCCTTCATGCCGCACAGTCACACAATTTCCCATGCACGTATTGATCAGCCCAAGCGCAGCTGCAGGTTCCCGGGAAATGCTGCCAAGACACCCTGTAATGAATGGAGAGAGGGCTGCACAGCAGGGGTGGAAAAGGAGGAAGAACAGCGGGAAAGTCTACAAAGCATGCGGTTGGGAAGAACTGGATCCAAGACCCCTCCTCGCCCTTTGGAGCTCCGCCGTGCCATTCACGCCATTCCCCAGAACCCACTCCAAAAAGCAGACAAGCAAAATGCTCACTGTCTCTTTCTGGGCGGAAAACACAGCTTTTGTGTCTTTTCCTCACTCTCTGCTCAGATCTGTGGATACAGTGAGACTACCTTCCCCCATCACCAGAGGGGGGCGCTCACCTTACCCCCCCAAGGTCCCAGACTCCCCGCACCCCACCCCATGCCCACCACCCGGCTGGAGAATTTTCCTTAAGATCCTGGGGTTAGAGAGCAGCGTTGAAATAGGTACGAAGAAGGAAATGAGACCCCTAGGTGATTGTGCCCCAGGCGGTCTGCATTTCTGAAAATGGGAATTGGTTCCACAGCCACAGCACCTAGGTGGCAGGAGGGTGCTGGTCGTTCTGCAGAACAGCCCTGTTCAAAGCTCAGTGCTGCGCCCGGTTGTCCCTGACCCTCACCCAGTGGCCTCTGATGTGCTTCTCAGTAATGAGCCGCAACAGGGACCCAGCCGCCACCTGCATGTGTATGCACAGTGCCCCAGCCGCCTGGTTAGATGTGTCGGCTCCTTTCTTCTCTCCTTTTCCTCCTGCCGCTGTTCAATTTCTCACAATCGGCTCAAATAATTCTTTTTCTCCAACGAGTTCCTCCAGTTTCCAGGACAGCAGACTCGATTGCTTCTTACAAGACATGCAGAGCCCTGGAAGAAATTAAAACTGGGGGCGGGGGGCGGGGGGCGGATAGTGTGAGCTGAGCTGAGACAAAAATGACCATATTTTCACAAAAGAGAAGGAAAGAGAGATCCACTCTTGGTTAAAGGTATCCACGGCCAGGACCGGGACCCAGCCAGGATCGGAGAGGGGAAAGTGCCCAGAGGAACCAGTCAGGTGAGGACAGCGAATCTTCCTCACATCTTACTGAGGTTTATCCAGCGAAATCGGCAAGAATCTGTCCAGAAAACTGGCAATTAGAGAGTTACAGATTACCCCTCTTCGTTTGGAATGTACTTTATACTTAACAGGACCGCGGGTAATTATTGGGCAACCTGAACCTCGCTTCACAAGATGGAGATGATGAGGTATTTTCTCGGTAACCACATCGGTATGATTTTATAATTACTGAGCTACGTGGATTTGCCATGAAATTGAATAGTTAAAAGCAAAGAGTAATTGCCTGATATCTGTACTCTGTAATTTAGTATAATCTAATCATGGACAAAGCCCAAAAGAAAATGTTCTGAAAGCATTACATTTTTCTTCATACACAATTCGTTATTGACATCAGGGAATGTATTCCGTGCCTCTAAAGGAACTCTTACCCACAGATATCAAAGTGTGGCCGAAAGAATGAGAGTTTTGTTACATTTTCAGCCGATTGTGAAAAGCAGACAACCTAACTGCCCATTATACCTGTTCTGGCATTTCTCTGTGACTCTATTTGCCCCCTCATTGACCTGGAGGGATGAAAGGTAGCTCTCCTGTTCCCCGGGGCACTGAGATAAGCCAGCCAGAAGCTGGGCCGTGCTAGGACCGTTCTAGTCAAAACCTGAGCCTAGATGGCAACCACTTTGTCCCCCACTTTTCAACCACACTCTCCCAGGGCCCCACCATCCCACAGCGTGACACCACCCACGATGTGGTTCCAAGGAAGCCCAGAGAGATGCACGAGGCTGGCGAGGGGGTGGATCAAGGACGAGGCCACAGTCCCCCAGCATCTCTAACGACCTGATAAATGTGTGCAGGGCTTTTTGCAGGAGGAGAAGGAGAATGGAACCCACTAAAAGATTTATGGTTGTTGTTATTATAAGGCTCTGCTGAGACAGAGGTCAGCAGGACGGCAGGCAGCGTGGCGGCCCTCTGGGAATCCAGAGCCTCCTTCTAGAGGCCCCTCACCTCTGCTAAATGTGTGGATGTGGTTACTAAGTAGATTTGGACACTGGAGCTTGTTTTTCCTCTTCTACCTTTAATAAATCAGCAAGACCACCCGCAGTCTAAGCTGCTCACCTTAAAAAAAAAAAACCTACAAGAAAGTGAGGAGAAAGCGGGCGGGGGGGGGGGGAGGCACGCAGGGCAGCCACTGACTTTGCAATATTGCCCTTTGCTTTAAAATATGCATTCCCATACTCGACACAGGAGGCAAACTCGGAGAATGCGAGGAGCCTCAGGGGCAGCTCCCAGCGTGAGGCAGTGTCACAGAGGGGCCCCATGGCTGAGCCCGCGGTGGGGAAGACACGAGGGGCAGGGAAGAAAGTGGAGGGGTGCTCATGCGGAGGAACAGGAGCAGCAACAGGCAAGTAAAGGTGTCTTGGCAGACAGTGTGGATGGAGGGCCTTGGAGGAGTTATCAATCCACCGAAGGGGCACGACTGGAACAGACTGGAACAGGGAGCTCCGGAGGAAAATGCAAAGGCCCCAGACCTGAGAGGGACGATTGACTTGTGAGGGTTTTTCTGATTGACTTTTCTCAATCCGATGGGGAGGCTTCTTCCCAGGGGGAGCAGGCGTCACGGGGGAGCACTGACTGGCAAACACGCTTCAAGGGGTGGCGCATGAGCCCAAAGGCCCGCTGGACCCAGCGAGACGAATCCAACCACTGCTAGAAGCCCGTGGAGGCAGAGGGTGGACCACAGGGGGGCAGAAAGCCACAGCTGCCAGCACGATGGGTTCCAGGCTAGAGGGAAGACAACAGGCTTGGCGGGTGGGGCTCACTGGGCCCTAGGTAGATGTAACAGCACCAGCGGCCCCAAACACAGGCAGGCTGACAAAGCCCACGCTGGGGACCACTGCGGGGGGCGGCTCCAGTTCAGGACATATTTTTAAATCGCCCTGGGATCCATTGTGGTGAAACAGACCGTAACTCTGCGAAATGCCAGAACGTTCACTTTGTTTAAGCGTCAGATTCAAGCCCTCTTAGAATACACGGGGCCAGTATTGATGCCGAAAGGCTCATTCCTTATATATTGAACTGCACAGCTGCAAGGAGTTGCACAAATGTTACCAACTCATTTGTCATGCAAACAGTGCTTCAGAAAGAAATAAAATACTATTATGTGGTATATGTGTTAGGCAATCACTATATCAAATTCATGGCATTCCGCGCAAACACAGGCAGAGAAAAGGAAAAACAACACTTGGTGAGAAAAATTGCACCACATGGGAACAGCTAAGCTGGGGGATATGGGGAGGCTAACAATGGAAGCCTGACTGAGCCGAGGCTCTCATTTTCCCAGCAATTGCGGCCAGGGTAGGAATACTCCGGTGGTACAGCCAGTGGCAAGGATGCAAACCACGGGCAGAGGGGCCTTGCCCACGACCCAGGGAAGGAATAGGGGCAGGCGAGGTGAGGGCTGGGCGATGGGCAGGGACGGGGAGAACTGAGTTAGAGGAGCAGAAGTGACAGAACCTAAGAGGCCCAGGGCAGCCGTAAGTGTTTGGGACAGGGAGTTGAAGAAGGATGTGGAAGGCTTACAAAGACGGGAGGAAGGCGGAAGGGAGACTGTGAGCCATTTGCCACCACTCCCCATGCTTCCCTCAGGGGCTTCTCAGCTAAGAGCCTTCCTATAACCAAATAGGGTGCCCTATGGGAGGTTCTACCTGCCGCTGTGGAGAGAGGGGTTAAGTATAAACACTTAGGAACGTATACCAGGCACTGTTTTGATCCCCTTATACAAATTACCTGTTCTAATCCTCATAGCAACCCTACCAACCGTACTGGCCAGCAGGCTAGAAACGATAATTGGATATGATCACACATCTGAGAGTGGCGCCGTTGGGATTTGGGAGTCGCCAACCTAAATCCGCAAGTGACACAAGACTGTGTCTCGGGGGTCTTCCCCTACCCATCTCCCGTGAAAAATCCCACCATCCAGACCTTTGGGCTCCTCCCAGAAGCCTGTACTGCCCACTCAAGCCCAAGGGCACTTGGCTCTTCTGCCCCCTCGATGCAAGTGGCATCAGCCTGGGGCACGGCCTACATCCCCTCCGAGCCCCACCTCAGAGTGAACTCCTAGGAAAACACAGAGGCCTGCCGCCCTCGACCCGAAGTCGGACGGGGTCTCAGAACATGCCCGGCGTCTAGCCCACGACCCAGAGCCCCTCCCCAAGCACAGACGGAGGCACAGGATCCCATCGCCCCATTCTCCGAAACGGCTTGTCTTTCACCGTTAAGCAATTCATCCACTAAATCAACACTTTACTGAATGCCTACCACGTGCCAGCGACCGCGCATGGGGCGGAATATTCGGAAAGAAACACGGGTGGTCTTACGGACGAGACGGACTGAGCACAGAGGGCAAAGGAAAAAGGAAGAAGGGAAAAAAAAAAAAAAAAAATCCTCGGACCTCCCCAACATGGCGGCCTAAGGGCCGAGTCTGACCCCCTCATCATGGCCGCCAATCAGGCAGGCGCTGACCTTCTCAACATGGCGGCACAGACAGACCTTCCCATCATGGCGCGGGGCCCCGCCCGCTCCGCCGCGGCCGCCGGCGGGAGCAGTTCCGGGTGCGGTGCGCGCCGGGGGCGGGCGGGGGGCGGCGTCCTGGCCATGGCCGGCCTGTCGGACCTGGAGCTGCGGCGGGAGCTGCAGGCCCTGGGCTTCCAGCCAGGACCCATCACCGACACCACCCGGGACGTCTACCGCAACAAGCTGCGCCGCCTGCGGGGCGAGGCCCGGCTGCGCGGCGAGGAGCGGCTGCGGGAGGAGGCCCGGCTGCGGGGCGAGGAGCGGCTGCGGGAGGAGGCCCGGCTGCGCGAGGAGGCGCCGCTGCGAGCCCGGCCCGCCGCGGCCTCCCTGCGAGCGGAGCCCTGGCTCTCCCCGTCGGGCTCGGGCTCGGCCTTCGCGACCTCTGGGGCCTTCGGCGATGTCGGGGCCTCCGCGGCTTCCTGGTCCGGGAGCCGCGGCCTCGCCTACCCCGCCCGCCCTGCGCCGCTCAGGCGCCGCGCCTCGGTCCGGGGCAGCTCCGAGGAGGACGAGGACGCCCGGCCGCTCGACAGGGCCGCGCCGGGCCACGGAGTCCGTCGCTGGTGGGCCTCGACCCCGGCCCCGGCCCCGGCCCCGGCACGGCCGCCCTCCGCCCTCCTCGGCGCCGACCCGCGCCCAGGCCTGCGGGCGACGCGAACTGGCCCGGCCGGCGCGGCGCGGGCCCGGCCCGAGGCGGGGCGGCGGCTGGAGCGCTACCTGTCCCGGCTCCTGTTCTGGGCCAGCCTGGGGCTGCTGCTCGTCTTCCTGGGCATCCTCTGGGTGAAGATGGGCAAGCCCTCGGCGCCGCAGGAGGCGGAGGACAACAGTACGTCCCGGGCCGGCGCAGGGGAGGGCCCCGGGCGCGCGAGTTTCCACCAGAACGGCCACCCGTTCCTCTCAGCGCACATCCCGGGCCTTGTCGGATGTCTCTGGCTGTCTTCTTACCTCCAGACCCCGACTCTCCTTCCTCCCGCTGTGGGAGGAGAGGGCTGGAGTTCCTGCAGTAATTTCTGTCTTCACTCTCTCCTGTTCTCATTTTCTGCCCTAGCCCTCCCTACCAATCTCCCTTTCAACCACGTGCTGGAAGCAGTCTTCGTTCCTAGTCACTTCCACCCCAACCTCTGGTTTTCCCTCTCTAGAGAAAACCACACCCCTCTCCAACAGACAGGTCCACCCCCATTCCTTTTCAGTTCTTTCTTAACTTGGATCTCTTGCTCATTCGCACATTAGTGCCCATTTGAAGGCACCCCAGGTTTCACTGCCCACAGATCTGATCTGGTTGGGTTCCCAGCTTTGCAGCACCAGAAGAGTTTAAACTGATATAAATGGAGGCGTTTATCCTTGCTTGCATTATCCTCCTGGCGTGTGTGCTGAGAGGGTTCTGTGAGTCAAGGACATTCCCAGCCATTCTTCTGTCCACACTTTAGTGATCTGACATGCCAGTAAGAGGTCTGCAGGAAACAGTATGCTTCCTGAATAGTTGAGGATTGGTATGTTTCTTAGAACGGAAATCTGCCTCTTGGGTAACTCTGAGCTTTATAATCTAACAGAAAACAACATAAAAATCATTTCTTTATAAATTTAAAGGGTAAAGTGTTTAAATTTATAAGTATAAAGTGACATTGTGAGTTCACCAACTTTTGATACTCTTTGCAAAGCATTTTGATTAGTACTGCTCCCAGCCTCAAGCCACGGCCACATCTTTCCATGCCTAGCAGGAACAGCCAAGATGCAGGGAGAAGCTAAATTGTGTCTTAGCTGTCGCAGCAGATGGGTGTTTGGGTATATGAACAAGTCTGTGGGCATGGGGATCCCAGACTCATGCACACACCCAAATAACTTCTTGGCTATGAGAGCAGTTTATCCACCTGCTAAAGAAATTAAACAGACCCGGAGTGTCGTGGGACTGTACTGGTTCCACAACAGTCAAACGGTATACTGCCATACTCACTGCTGAGATGCTTTAAGACCACAGCTCTTGAATACATACTGGGATTTACCTGGAGCGCCCCTCCCATGATGGTACTAATCCCTGTTCAACATATCACTGTTTGCAATTTACAAAACCATCACGTATGTTTGGCTTGTTGGAGGTTAACTCCCTGAGTTAAGCAGGGGAAGCTTTATCGATCCCATTTTACAATGAGGAAACGGAGGTTCAGAGTGGTTGAGTTACCCAAGAGCCTGTGGCTAATCATTTCCAGCTAGGACTTGGACCCAGCTGTCCTCGCCCTAGTTCCTAATCCAGGATTGGGAAACCTGTACATGTTACTGTCTGCATTTTAAAAGTGCCCCCATTTAGATGACATCTTCCTGATCCCCACCCTTATGTTGGTAATGTTGTACTTCCCCTGAATTTTGAGAGTGGTCCCTTTTTGCAATCTTTTCCTCAACCCACACTTTTAATTTCCTGTGTTTCTTTTCTTGGTCTCAGTGAAGTTATTGCCAGTGGACTGTGCGAGCAAAACAGATAAGGTGAGTCCGAGTTTCTCTAGCTTTTGTTTTTCATTTTGTATAACATCCCGAGGATGTTAGCCTCCGTCAGGAGGTAAACTGGCCCAGAAAAAGATCATAATAGGATCATTTTCAGGAGTGCTTCCTGTAATGTACCAGAATCACATCGTGTTCTGTGATGTTTGTGTCAGACTCAATTGTGGTAGGCGAAGGAGTACTTGAAACAGAGAGAATTGAACTCCCAAGATCCAACCCTGGGCTTGTTATGGAAGGTCTCCCCATCAATCACAGCTCTGGGGACTTTGATCTTCTGCCTAAGTCAATCTAGGGGGATGCAGTAAGTTGGAGCAGAAGGACCTCTCAAGCTCCCTGGCTTCCAGAGGAAGGGCTGACTGTTTTTAAGCACCCAGAGGCCGGGTTCTCAGGTCCGTGTTCCCTCTGGTAGTACGTCTGTGGCTGGCAGTGCTGTTCAGATTTGAAACATCATGGGGGGGGGGGGGAGGTTGTTTTAAATATATCTGAAGTAGAATTAGCCCTCTTAGTCTATAGATTTGTTTTATGAAGCTTTAATGTTCCCTACAAATAATATTTGGGGAAGGCGAGCAGCCCCATCCATTTATGAGTCATGCCCGCAGCATTAGCCGGGAGCTGGGATGCTGGCACAGGTAATAGTCTGGGGAAGATAGGAGGCAGTAAATTTTCAGGTCATAAATCCTACCAGGAGGAGCCTTTTGCTGCCAGAGGGCATGACTTAGTAGTCTAATTATTAATTGTGCAATGCCAGGCCTCTCCCGAGGCCTCAGGCTCCATATCTGGCAGCCCGGGGGCTGGGAAAGAAACACATGGTCTCACATTCACTTTCTTACCCATGTTACCAAAGGGGTGGCCTGGTGCAAATAATAGGTTTTATCTTCTCTTTGGCTTCTGCTATATTATTTGGGGGTGTTTTATTACACTCATTTATTGCGTTCATCCAAGTATCTTTGCCTCTCAATTGTTTTGTGAAAACAGATTCATATTAAGTTTAAACTGCCTTGTGCCGTGAAAACCAGAGTTGATGATTATAGGAAGTAGCCCAGGAAAATAGGTAGTGGTCAGAGGGAAAACTAGAATTTTGAATCCTGAAAGCAAAAACAGGAAACAAGTCTGTAAGACTTCTCTGGTTTCTATCTCTTGGTTCTTCGCCCCAGCTGAGTGAGCCCCAACAGGCACAATCCGGGGCCTTGCTAAAAATGTGCTCAATGAGCAGACTGGGGACTTGCAACCTCCGAGCATCAAAAGGCAGAGTCTGGGCATTGTTGGCAGGCTCCACTGAGCTGAGATTTCACAGGATGCTCTTGGCCTTCGTGAAGTGGCCTTCGTGAAGGGTGGACACGGGAACAGGCAGATTGGGAGATGCTTCTTGGCTTTGGTGAGGCTCTTGTGGAAAGTCTCATTCTTTGTGTGGCTCAGGCTCCCCCAGAACCCAGATGGGCATTGGAGTTTTAGATATACGTGTTCTTTCCCTTCTCAGCCAACTATGACACTTAGCGTTTTTCTTTCTGCCTTTGTGTTGCTGAAAACGTGTGGACAGGCTGGGAGTGGGTGTGCTGTCTCAGGCAGGCCGTCTCGTGGTCTGGTGCCTTCTATCCTTCTGTTCCCTTTAGGTGGTATCACCCTAAATGTCGTTGAGTTTGGAACAGCGTTCATTGTGACCACTTTTGTTGTTGTTGTTCTCTGGTTGTGACAGTAAGCGAATGTTTAGTGTAGCAAATTTGAAAAATGTGATAAAATCAGCCATGATTCTGCCACCAAGAGATAATCGCCATTGACATTTTGGGGGGGGTTTCCTTCCCCTCCCATCTGTGTACGTATGTTTATAGAATTGGAATCTCCGTGTACATTCAGTTACATTTCTTACCATCAACATTTCCCATCTCATTCGTCTTTAAAAGGTAGTTTGGGTACCCGATTCTACTTACAGACTTGGGAGTCGTTTCTGAACGTTAATGGTCATACGTGTAAATCTTGGTTATGCCATTTTTGTACCTTGTAAAGGCTTTTGGGTCTTTAGGCAACACGAGGGGACCTATCTTGGCCTCTGAGACTATGACAAACAAGTCCCACATGTTGCAGGTGAGGGCAACAAGCGAGCCCAAGAAGGAAGGGGACCGTGGTTCCTTCTGCAGTTGTCGCGAGCTAGGCCCCGAGCCCGGGCCCTCGGCGTCAGTCGGGCGTCCTGCGCAGTGACAGCCCAGAGCAGGTCTGAAGGGGGCGGGAGGCTTGGATTCGACCGGCTCCAGCGCTTGTTAGTTGTGGGATCTTGGGGTCTAGCAGGTCTCTAAACCATGAGCTCCTCATCTGAGAAGTTGGGGTGCGGTCAGGATTGTGGTGAGGATTCAGTGCAGACTCATGACAACCCACGGCCTGCCGTTCACTGTCGAGGAGAGCAGCCTTTCGTCCAGATGTTCTAAAGCTAGCGGCCTGGCGGCGTCAGTCCTGCTGCAGGTGCAGGAGAGCGAGGTGTGCCTCTATCCCTGTGCCTGCGTTCTCGTACAGATGACTTTCGCCCCCTGTCGTTTCCGGATGTCTAGAATCTGGATGTCTAAGGTGAAGCCTTTGCTGCAGCTCATCGACAGAGCAAACGATTTATGGGCAGAATGTAGACACCTGACTCTCCAAAAACAGACGGGAGTGGCCCGAGGGGAGACGAGACTGCAGTAGTACGGCATTTGCCTGGCCCGCCTCGGAGGCCCGACTGCATCTCCCTGCAGCCCCACCTCATGGCCTCTATTCCAGTGAGAGCCGCGGGACAGAGGCTGGGAGCCTCCAGGATGACTGACCCTTAGTGGCCGGGGCGGCTTTTAGCTCTGCCTCAGCTTTTCTGGTTAACCCGATACTTATCCATCCTGTCCCTGCGCCCACCTCTTTGCAGAATGTGGCTTCTGAAGGGCTCCTCGCTGCTTAGCACTTGACAGTGCAGCCGAGGAGTTCAAGCCAGATAGACGGAGCCCCCTGTCTCCCTTGCTGACTGCTTGTCCTGTACCCTTCCAGTTCTGTCAGGCCAGGCAGAAGGCGGCCTTGCTGGAGCTGCTGCATGAGCTGTACAACTTCCTGGCCATCCAAGCCGGTGAGTGCATAGCTCGGGGCCTGAGATTCGAGGGTTGTGGGCTCTTACCCTTAGCGGCCAGGCGGGGGCTGGCTGGCAGGTGGCTGAGATGCTCTGTGGTGATGTCCCAGAGGACATACTCCGAAACCAAGTCTTGCCTTCCCCGCTTCTCCACTCAGACACATCTTTTTTAAGCCTACAGTTGGTTCTCACATCCCCTTGAAGGCTCCCAGGGGTCCTGGCCCATGCACAAGCCTTTCTGCTTTCTCTGGATGCCCACCACCTGATGCTCTAGGGGGTTCATGTTGCATTGGGAGGGGCCAGGCCCCAAGTCTCCTCAGTCTGGGTCTTCTCACCTGGAGGGCCTCCCCGTACCAGATGGTCGGCCAGGCCAGGAGGAGAGGCCTATGCAGGTGGCAGGGGTCTGAGTAGTGGGCTAGTCCCACAGGTCCATCCAGCTTGCCAGGGCCCCGGTGTCACCTCTGGTCCTGATCTCCCCATCTGGCTGCAGGACCTTGGACAAGTCCCTTATCCTCTCAGAAACTGTCTCCCTATCTAACCAAGTGGTCTTGGGTCGTTTTTTTTTCTTTTTTTACAAAGTGAAAAGCACTGTACTCTAGAGGAGGGCATTTTCAGCAGCGCCATGAAATACGCCCCTAAAAAGTCATCCATCCGGAAGGTTTCCCTACTGTTTTATTTAGAAAATTGTTCTTTGAGGCCAGAGATATCACCTCCCCACTTCTCTCAGAATCACTTGCTAAAGGCATAGCTGAATAACCAGAGCTCGTGCCCCAAGTTAAATATATCGGCCACCAGAACCAGACAGAGCTATTTAGTCTTATGAGATATTCAAGAGGTACCTCTGATCTGTGGGGCCTTGTCTGAAGTTGTTGCTAGGGAATCAAGGCTGGATGGGCCTGTACTGGGCCCTCAGCCCTCAGGGCCAGTCTTGTGGGCCTCAGCTCTCCCACTGCCTCCTGACTGGTGGGAGACTGGTGATGGTCAGGGAGGGGTCTGTGAGCTCGGAGGAGCAGTAGGAGTGGGGGCTCACAGCATCACAGGACTCCGGGGCCTTTCTCCCTGGCCCAGGAGCTCGGAATATAAATTCTGGCCTAAGAGGGTGTTCCAGACCTTAGTGACTCAGCTGTGGTCCAGGGACCAGCAGCATTAGGATCACCCGGGAGCTTATTGGAAATGCAGAATCTGAGGACCCATCCCAAACCTATGAATCAAAGTCTGCATTTTCAAAAGAGCCCTAGGGTATAAAGTAGAGAAGCTCTGTCTTAAACAGTGGATGCTGGTAGACATTTCTCCTCCATCCCGCCCTCCATATGTGGTCCCGGCTTATGCCATCAAGGAGCCTAGTGCCTCCTGTCCTCTGAGGCACTTAGTGAGGGTCTCACTGCAGGGGAATGAGGGCTCTACCAGGCCATACTCCCCCCCCCCAGCCCCCCCACCCCTGGAGGTCACCTGTAGGCAGAGCATTGTGCTGGCCTTTGCAGCCCACAGGCTGCTTCTGGTCTAGTAGAAGAGACAGGCCACCTATCTCCCTGACCACTGGCTGTTACGAGGTGTGATTGGATGAGAACCGAGAGGCCAGAAGTTCTAGGAGGCATGCTACCTTTTCACTGGAGCAGTCAGGAGAGCGGCACAGGGGAGGGTATCTGTGCCAGGCCCTGACGCCCAAGAGGGATTGATTCTGTGTATGTGGGGGGCAGGGCGGAGCCAGAGAGGCAGGAAATTACAGGGGCAGGGACGGAAGCAGTTGGCCTCACGGGGGAAGGAGAAACAGAAGGAATGGAGTTTGGAAAGGTCGCTTGGGCCCCACCGTGGATGGCTGTAGATGCCAGGCCACGGGGGCTTGATCACCGCAAGCAGTGAGCACCAGGGAGGCTTCTGAGCAGGGGAGCAATGTGCTGAGAGCCAGGAGCCAGGAGGACAAAGGTGATAGCAGCTTGAGTGTAGCAGTGCCATTTAAGCAGAATCATTTTAAACTTTTGTTGATCAAACATGGATGGGAGAGGGGAGAGGAGGAAACCAATCAGGAGACCATGGCCGTGGTCCAGACAAGCTTAAGCAGGCCAGGGCGATTGGGGCAGGGCAGGAGAAGCCAACTTGATCTCAGGGGTCCCATAAGGTCAAGATCAACTTCGACATAGGAGGGATAAGCTTTAGTTCATTCTCAAGATTTTTAAAGTTCATTCTCAGCCACTCCCTCCCCAGCACACAGACTGGCCATCGGTAGCCCCTAGGCTGTGCCAGGTTAAGAGCAGTCAGGCTCTGTGTGGGTTCAGGATCTGGTGCAGGCCCACCCCGTGCTGTCCCTGCTCTCAGGAGTCTGGTGACCCACAGGAAGCAGCATGTGGTGGGTGGACCATAGCGGGCTGTCGAGAGCCAATGGTGTTGGCAGGCCCCCAAGTCCAGAGTGATTTGGTCCAACAAGACTCCCCTACAGGCCGGGGATTTTTCAGAGGAGGTGGCCCTGGGTAGGCTTCATCCTAGGTGGGAGCTGGTCACCCAGGGTGCTCAGGAGGGAACAGCCCCTTGGAGCACCACACTGAGGCCCCACTGCCCAGCACAGAGACGCCCTCTTTCTCTGTGGGGCATTTTGGACATCCCTCCCCAGAACCCCTCAAAACAGTGGGCCTGGAGTTCCAGGTCGCCTGCCTATGTCACGGTCAGATTCCCTGCAGTGCCTACGGCCTCCTTGCTTTTCTTTTTTCCCAGGTTGCGTTTATTTATAGTGCCATTCTGGTTCCTTCCAAAGCTATCTGTCTGATCCTTTTAGGGATCAATTGCAAACAGACCTTAGGATTGGGCAGCTTTTTAGTCATTTAATGCAAATCACCACACTGCTTTGCAGGTCAGGTTTTAATGATCTGGAATCGATCCAAGCTAAGTGGCTTTTGATCTTGCTGCAGAGTGAAGATACCCCACAGAAGCCGGAGCCGTGGGGCCACATGCTCCCCATCAGAGCGGATGGCTTGATTCGCACTGCATTTTTTTAGTCTGTTTCAGAGTAATTTTTTTCCACCTCTCCTTTGTGTTTGAATGTGTGTTTTTTCCTCCTAGGTAATTTTGAATGTGGAAATCCAGAGAAGCTAAAAAGCAAATGCATTCCTGTAATGGAAGCCCAGGAATACCTAGCAGTAAGTAGGCTGCGATGCTTACCCGTTCCCCAGAGGTCCTGGTGCTTTTGTACTGATCTTGTGAGCACTGCTTTTTTTTCCCCTTTTCGTTGTGTGTTTGCTTTTTGGCTTTTTTGTTTTCCCTTTTTTTTTTTTAAACTTAGTTGAGTGTTAGGCTACTTTCAGTTTTAGCCAGCAGTAGGGGCGACTGGTCCAAGGTGGGCTGTGAGCCAGAGCCTGGCCTGCCGCATGCGGGCTGGGGGGGGGGGGGGAGGCCTGCTGAGCAGCTGGTGTGGCCACTGCGGGCCGCCCCTTCTTTCAATGGCCCTGTTACTTGCTCCCCACTTTTCTCCTCTTCCCAGCAGCTTTACGGATCTACACTTTACCTGTCTGTTCTCTCCTTTATGTTCACTGTGCAGATTGCTCAGGGTCTATTTGACTATTGGCCTGGCCCCAGTTTGATAGAATTCTGGAACTTCAGAACTGGCAGAAACCTTAGGGGTCACCTAGCTCATTGTCATTCCCAGATGAGGATACTGAGGCCCGGAGAGGGGCAGGGACTGGCCACCGGGCACCCACCTCCCTGCCCCTCCGCCCCCGCCATCCCCACGCTTTTTTTCATTTTCCCCAAGATGAGCTGCCAGCTCTCTGGCCTCACACTTTGGTCCTTGAGAAAGGTTTTGGTTTTGGTTTTGGCTACCTCAGACCTGCGTTGCTTTCTTGTGTGCTTCTGCATCGACTCTTCCCAATAGAGCTCTTTCTTGGCTCTCATCAGCCCAGATTTTCACCTGCCACTTTGTTGTGCATTTAGCAGAATGGGGCTTTGGGGCCTGCGGAGGACAGGGGAGAGGGCCTCCTTAATCCAGCAGGAGAATAATGTTCCAGCTGGTCCGCCCAGACACAGCACTAATTTCCCGCCCCCTCCCACAGAATGTGACCGGCAACTCCTCCACCAAGTTTGAAGCCGCACTGACCTGGATACTGAGCAGTAACAAGGACGTGGGCATCTGGTGAGTGTGGGCGAGGCCTCACAGGGTGGCAGCACCGCCATGGGCACCCGCGGCCGTGGTCCTCACCCATCGGCCCGCTGCCGTGCGCTCACAGATGTGTCTTGGGGCTGAAGTTAGAGGCAGGTGTCCCAGCTGAGTCCTTGCGGGCTAAGCCTGCAGCAGGCATTGGAAGGAAGAAGCATTCAGTGGGGCAGCGTAAGGAGCCATTTCAAGATAAGACACAAAATCCAGGTGTCAGGACGTGAGCCTAGTGTTCCAGCTAAGCATTTCAAGTAACTCACTCTGCGCCCTTTGAATTCACTGGTCCCACATGGGTTGCAGGGAAGGCATTTTTCTGAACTTCCTTTCATCCGGTGCTAGTTTTCATTACTAGATGAAATGTTTCTGTCTGTTGGTTTCACTCAGCATGGATGTTGCAAAAGGAAATACTGAATTTTATTCTCACTGGGCAGTTCGACCTCATTTCTATCGCTGGGGAGCACTGTTAGCAGAGATAGCAAGCCCCCTCACCCTCCTGAGAAGCCCCATCTGGCTGCTCAGCCCGTGGGGGAGGGGCACCCCAGCGTTGCTCCCCCCACCAGACCCCCCATCCCCCAGAGCTCTTCACGCTGGCACTCCCTCCCCTTTCCCAGGGTTTGTCGGGGACTCTGTTCAGGCCACAGCTCCTGATATTCAAATACACTCTAGGGTTTTGTTTCCTTCGTCTCTAATCCACCCAGACGACTAATTCCATCAGCCACGCCTCTACCAGAAGCCCCTCAGGCAGCTCAACCTAAAGCTTGATAACCAGATGCAGGGCACGATTAAAATTCATTGACTTAAAAAAAATAAAGCTTCCCTGAGTGGCTGAGCGATTTTCCTGTGTGTTAGGAACGGGGGAGGAGAATATGGATTTTAGCCTCGGCAGCACTCACCAAAGCTGCTAGCACAGAAGGATGGCATGCACCTTTTCACACTGGGGGAAGGCCGTCGGGAGGGTGGCCAAGCCCAGCTCAGAGGACCAGTACTCAAAGTGGGTTCGTGAGATATCGGGACACTTCAGATACTGGGCATTCCCGTGTGCTGTCCAGAGCCCAAGATGGTCACCTAGCCGGAAGAAGGTGCAAGCGTGGGCATCCTCACGAGTCCTGACACCGCCTCTCAGGGACCAGGGTGGAAGCGATGGGGCTGGGGCCTGGCCTCAGAGAGCCTGGTGGTTGTCCTTCCCCGAGCCTCATGGCACCCCGATCTTTACACTTAAACAGCTTATGTGCCTCCTTGTCACCGTCACCAAGGAAAAGCACACCCTCCCAGACTCTCTTAGTTCCTGTCATGCAGTGCAAAGCCAGCGATTCAGTAAACATTTCCATTTCTCTATGCTGGGAGGTGGGAATCCAATTTACAGTTTAATCTTCCACACGCTGAGAGGGGCTGTCAAAAGACCCGACAGAGGGGGATGTCACTTTAGCGGTAGGGGTTCAAGCCTGCTGCCGTCTTTAAAGCTTTATTCTTTCTAAGTAACCAACGTGGGAAATTTCTGGAAAGCATGCAACCAGGATACCAAGTCTATTTCATAAGCAAGTAGAGGCCTCGAAGCTCCTCCTTTTCTCTCTTTCTGCTTTAAAGTGGGGCTGATTCCGCGGCTCCTGGGAGCTTTTGAACGCCATTGCAGCCCTGTGTCCTGTTTCAGGTTGAAGGGGGAAGACCCATCGGAATTGGTGACGACTGTGGACAAAGTGGTCTGCCTGGAATCTGCCCGCCCCCGCATGGGTGTGGGCTGCCGCCTGAGCCGTGCCCTGTTCACCGCGGTCACCAACGTGCTCATCTTCTTCTGGTGTAAGTCCTTGGCTGCCCTTCTCCCCCCGACCCCGTCCTTGCCGTGGGGACTGCTCATACAGCACCTCCCGGGAGCCCAGCTCAGTGACACTCTCGGGCATGAGTGATACAGAAACCCAAGCCCAGAGAGTTCATTTCTGTCTAGTGAACCTGAGGTCTGTCTAATAAAACAGAGGAGATGAACAAGTCAGCCTGTGCCCTGGGTCATCTTACCTTTAGAGATTGGTGGCAGGAGCATGAGAGTAACTGGAAAATATCCTTGATCAGGGTCGGGGACGATCAGTGTCCCCGAGGGGGGAGCTTGGCCCTGGCTGGAGCCCAGCATCATTACCCCCCAGGGCCCCAGAGGGCAAGCCTCTCAAAGGAGGAGAAGGCGCAGCAGGACCTTGGCCTAATTTTACTTCCTGAACAATGTAAACATCTCCTCGGGAGATCTAGGTACCCGATGAAAGCAGGATGGACGCAGGGGGCTGAGCTGCAAAGCAGAGCATGGGTCTTGTCGCCTGACATCAGAGGCTGCCTTTGAGCAGAGAACTTGGGGTGTCTCTGAAGGTGAAAGGCCGAGTCATAGAAACTGCCCGCTCTGTAGACATGGCGGAGTTACAAATCACAGGCCATCTGGGCGTGCACACGGCTCCCTCACCCACGCCATCAGGCACACACATCATTATCGGCAGCAGCATCTCGGAATACAAAGGGCCCCGCATGTATATATGTATGAAACGCCGTGTTCCGGTGCGCGAGGGAGGAGATGAAAGGCCCGGAATGAGGTTGGGAGGAGCCGCAATCTGGACAGCTGGGGAGGTCTCTGTGGTGACAGCCAGCAGGAGGAAGATGATCACTTCACAGCCTGCCTCCCCTCTGCATCTTCACGTCCTGTGTCAGCGGCAGCCGGCCTGGGCCTGACACGTAGTAGGTAGTCAGGACACTCGTGCGGCCAGAAGCGATGTGGCGGATTCACGGGGCCTGTGTTCCCTCATAGGTTTGGCCTTTCTGTGGGGGCTCCTGATCCTCCTGAAATACCGGTGGCGGAAGCTGGAAGAAGAAGAACAAGCCATGTACGAGATGGTGAAGAAGATTATAGGTGTGTGGCCCCTGGGGAAAGGACCACTGGCACCCGCCAGAAGGTCCTTGCCCTAAACGGTGCCCTCTGTCCTACCCTGCAGACGTGGTCCAGGACCATTACGTGGACTGGGAGCAGGACATGGAGCGCTACCCGTACGTGGGCATCCTGCACGTGCGCGACACCCTGATCCCTCCGCAGAGCCGGTGAGTCCTGGGCTGAGCCCGCCAAGTGCCACGGAAGGCGGCCCAGAGCATCAGTTATGGGGGGGAGGGGGGCAGCTCAGCCCCGAGGAGCATGGGTGAGGGGGCCGTGCATGCCTCCTGCCACTGCTACAGTGCTCGGCTCTTGGGAGCGGAACGCACAGACGACGTAGGGCAGCAGGAGCCCACTCCTCTGTTAGCGTCCTTGCTGACTGGGGAGCTCTGGGTGGCAGGCGCTAGTGCCCTCCTCCCCGCAGTGGCTCAGGCTGCGTTGCTGTGAGTGCAAGTCCAGAGTCCTGTGGGCTCCAGGCACAGAATAGTCGGGTCTCTGGTTCCAGTTCTCTGTGATGCTTGTTGTCCCGGCCCCCGTGGATGTTGTGGGCTGGTTGGAGTTCCTCCTGGTCACAAGGTGGTAGCCCGCAGGAGTGGGGTCAGCGTCTGCCTTGTCACCGCCAGCAGGGGAGAGATGGGTCGCCCTCACGGGCAGGAGAAAACATTCCCAGAAGCTGCCAGTGACCCACTCCTCGAGGCCCTGCTGGCCAGAACGGGTTACTTGTCTATTCTTGAATCAGTCACTAGCGAGGAGGAGATTGTTTTTCAAACATTTTTAACCATGACCCACGACACGTTACCTAAAATATCAGGGTTCGCTTCCCACGCGCTTAGGCCCATGTACACGTGTGTGCCTGTAGCTGAAGCAGAGATCCTCGGCAGTGGCTGGGGTCAGCTTCCAGGGCGCCCAGCTGCACAGGAAGGGGCAGCAGGCCGTGGGCATGCCTGGGCCGCGGATGCTGGATGGACCCCGACAAGACCCAGTGTGGGGTAGCTTTGGAGGATGGGGTCCCAGGGACCAGCCAGCAGGGCATGCCGTGGTGTCGGCCCAGACCGTGGGCCCCGCTCAGCAGCTCGCTGCGGTCTCGGGCTGGATGCCATCCTCTCAGAGGGTGCCGAGCGCTCGCTGTGAGCCGGCACTGCTCTGGGCCCTCCACGGACACAGCCCCACTCGCTCGGTCCTCACTGCGGCCCCAGGAGGTGAGAGAGCGAGTAGCCCATCTTACCGATAAGGGAACCGAGGCACGCGGAGGCCAAGGAACTTGCTCGAGGCCCACTGCTGGTGGTACTTCTGTGCAACCCAAGAGGAATTGGAAGAGTAAAACATTTAAGGCCCCTTTTAAAGGTGAAGATGCTTAAGAACTTCCACGCCCACCCTACTCCTTGGGAAGGTGCAGGCAGGAAGCTTAGGGAGAGCAGACGGATCACAGCATTGGCTGGTGCTGCTGTTGGTGCCCAGCGTGAGGCAGCCGCATGGCCCTCCAGGGGGAGGACACGGTGCATTCATGCTGCCACCGAATTCCTGGCTTGCCCGGAGTCGTTAATGGCCTCTCTGAGCCAGTTTCCTCATCCAAAACACAGAGGTAACACCACCGCCTTGCAGAGGGCTGCAGTGAAGCCCTCATTTACTCAACAAATGCTTACTGAGCACCTGCTGCGGGCCACACACTCCTGGGTCACCCGGGGAGACGGTGGGGAGCGGAAGAAGCCCAAATCCCCGTCCTGCTGGAGCATTGGTACTCAGGAGGAAGAGAAGTGAGAAAGGCAGAAGGAAACTGTGCTGTTGGGTAGCGACAAGTCCCAGGAAGAGGGGAGTGGGGCTGTCAAGAGATGGCCTCGCAGGTCTTAAGTCAGAGCCTAGCACTAGGGCGCTCATCCCAGGGCAGCCCTTACTGCTCGGCCTTCCGTTAGCACAGCCCACACATCGACCGAAGTACCAGCAAGAGCGCCATTGCCGCCTGTCTCTGGCCTGAGCCACCCGGCCTCCGCGCCCACGCGGCGGCCCACAGGGACTGAGCCCTGGCAGTGAACCCCAGGAGACTCACCCCCTGTTGGCTCTCAGCCTCTCAATTTATCTCCCAGGCCCCCCGGTCCGTGCAGCCAAGCCCTCAAGGCGTGAGGACACATTGCTGCTGTCGGCCCTGCGTGGGGCCCCCTCAGGTCTGCCCTGCAGAGGAGGGTCTGCCCGTGAGACTGAGGGAGGGCTGGGGAGCCTGGCTCGCGTGGGCTTGTTCAGTGCCTGTTCATGGGCACCTGGGAGGGAGGGCTGGGGCTGGACCAGCCAAGTGGGGACTGCTAAACAGGCTGAGGGGCCGTTGGCGACAGGACCTGACCTCTGAGGTGGAAAGCCCCGGCACCCCCACTCTGACTCCCAACCCACAGGCCACCTCAGGAGCTTCACTCCTTTGTCCTCCCACAGGCTGAACCTTTCCTGCTCCCACACGTTCACACCCACAGTCCCTCTCCACGTGAGGGGTCATGGGGAGGTAGTCTGCAGAGCTGACAAAAGACAGGAACTCATCAAAGAGAAGACGTCAAAGCAACCCTCTCTGACTGCCTTGGAATCTTCCTGTCTAGTCTGGAGGGGGAAGAGGTTATAGGGGGGTGTCCAAGGGGATGCAAGGCCCCGGGGACCCAGCAGAGAAGGGGTCCTGCCTGGTAGCTCTAGTTCCAGGAGCAGCTCCAGCTTCTTGGCCTCCCCAGTTGGATGCTGAGCTCATTCCCACGCTCCAAAGTACTGTCGAGTTTGGACTCAACAGCCCAGTGGCCACTCTGATTGGCCCACATGGGGCATTAAAATGCAGCCAGCACTGGTGGGAGGCCACCTGGCCAGGGCTGCTACAGGAACAGGCCCTTGGACACCGGGGGGTGCTCTGGACAGCTTCGGCTCCCTTCAGCTCCCTTTAATTGAATGCTTTTAGAGCAGAGAAGGTTGAGGAATCATTTCTCTGTGGCTCAAGAAATTTCTCTCCCCTGCAGGAGTTCTTTTTTTTTTTTTTTTTTTTTAAAGATTTTATTTATTTATTTGAGAGAGAGAGAGCACAAGAGGGAGGAGCGGGAGAGGGAGAAGCAGACTCCCTGCTGAGCAGGTAGCCCGATCCGGGACTCGATCCCGGGACTCCAGGATCATGACCTGAGCCAAAGGCAGTCGCTTAACCAACTGAACCACCCAGGCGCCCCTCCCCTGCAGGAGTTCTTAGTACCTGATGCCTTTTCCTCCCACAGATAAATTCTGCGTGGGCTCCCAGAGTTTTGTCCCCAGTTTGTACAAAGGGTGTGCACAGGCCAGCTCGCTTCTCTGGGCCGTGCCAGAAGAGCTTCTGGGGGCGCTGCTGGCCTGCTCAGCCTGGCCCCTCTCGTTGCAGGAGGCGCATGAAGCGGGTCTGGGACCGGGCTGTGGAGTTCCTGGCGTCCAACGAATCCCGGATCCAGACAGAGTCCCATCGTGTGGCTGGAGAAGATATGCTGGTGTGGAGATGGACTAAGCCCTCTTCCTTCTCCGACTCAGAGCGATAAATCCCGGGCGGGAGGGGCCTGTTCCCAGTTGGCCTGTCCCAGGCCAGTCCCCTCCAGGGGCGCGAGAAGGCCAACAGACCTGCCAGTGCTGAATTCACACTTGCCTTGACTTTCACCTTCCTCCCGACTCTGGTTCCAAAGGTCTCTCTGTAAGACTCTTCAGAGATTAGCTTGTAGGAAAGCATGGGCTTCCTTGAAGGGCCGGGGAGGGAGAGAGCCAGAGGCCAGGTGGGTAGCTTGTCCTTTGCATTGGTCCAATCCTCTCTGCCCCGATTGCTGGCAGAAAAGGGGAGAAGGGTTTGGTTTTGATGCATAGAAAAGATGAAAGAGCAGCAGCGGTGAGACCCTGCCGAGCAAGTGTGCAGTTAGGTGGGCTGGAGCTCTCCCACCGCTGGTGAGCACTGAGCAGGGTGGGCATCGTGCCTGTGGGAGGTGGGTCGGGACGGCAGGCTGGGGCGGCAGGGGTTGGGGAGCAGTTTGGTCCATGTGCCTTCAGAGGGTGTTACCTGGGAGCTCAAGGGTGAGGGGAGAAAGCCTGTCCTCTAGCTGGGTTGAGCCTCTTTTATCCTGAAGGGGGAAGGTGCTAGAAAGTAGAACAAGTACTGTAGAAGAACTGTCTAGAAATGCAGGTCCCGGCACGCGGGACCCGCAGGTCAGGGGAGTGAGCTGCCGGCGTGGCCTCCTGAGAGGAACCTGGAGCAGGCACAGGGGCCCGGGAGCAGACAGGAGGGTAGGGCTGCCCGCAGGCAGGGCCGGGCTCTTCAGTGGTGCTTCTCACCGAGTCGCGGGTCTACAGCAGACCCGCAGCCACGGCACTGCAGCGGGCGACGATGCGGATTCCGGGACCTTGGGAGTGCCGCGCCTCAGCTGTGCGACGGTCACCTTGACTTAGGGCGACCACAGCGGGCCCCACTGCGGGGCCGCGGAGCCAGAACATGCGGCAGGGACCCGGTCGGCGCGGGGGCCGCACGGCTGCCCCCTGCTGGCCGCCCGCGAGCGTGCCTGCGCCGCCGCAGACCCTCCAGGCCCCTCGCCAGCCCGTGGGCCCGCCGCGCGGGAGCCCCGCTCCAGAAACGGCCTGGCGGGGGGCCTCTCCAACACAGCCTCGTTCCCGTATGTTCTCAACCGCGGCAGGCGGGAGAGGGGCGCGCGGAGAAGCCTGAACAGCTGCCTCCAGAGGCATCAACCACCCCCTTTCGGTCTTCCTGGTATTTTTTGTTTCCTTAATAAAGCTCCAGTCTCCCTCATTTGAGCAATACTCTCTCATTTCCTCTGATGTCTGGATGATCGGCGGGGCTGGAATCCGAGTGCCGGCCCCGTGGCAAAGAAATGGTCTCGTAATCAGGCTCCAGCCAGAAGAATAAGTAACACTGCAACAGGCTTCAATATCAGGGTTGAAACTGTTGGATAAATAAACTATTTATTAAAAATGGATGTGTTTCTCGTCCGTGGTTCTCTCCCTTTACCCCCCAGAGCAACGTTGTAAGGAATGGCAGCCTGCAGACAGGTCAGCCGGAAGAGGAGGCTGCGGGGGGGCTGAGCGGGGGCCTTACCCCGCTATCGGCCCCAACCTTTCCACCACCGGGCTCTCTGGCAAGCCACAAAACCTCCTAGAGTCTTACTTTCCCCATTACCACTCTGCGTGGCTACCATACCCGGCAGGGTGGACTCAAAGCATGCCCACCTGGTCCCAGGGAGTGGGGGGCAAGGGGTGGGGGGCAGCAGAACCTTTTTTCCTTGGCCCCATTTCTGCCTCCCCTCAGGGCCCCAGAGGCTCCCGGGGGTCCTGAGCCCCTCTCAGCCCTGGGAGGGGGAGGAAGGAAGAGCAGAGTGAGGTTGGATGGGGCTTCTTGGCAGCTGATGGTGTCTCTGAGGAGGCGGAGATTGCTGTCCGCCCGCAGACTAGTGTCTGGGCCCCCACCACTGCGGAGGCCCGGGCACAGTCTGGGAGGGCGCAGGGCCGGCACGAGTGTGCAGGGCAAGGGTCCGCTGAGCTTCCGGGGTCCCACCGCTCTCCGCCAGGGCAGCCCCGACCCTGAGGGCACGGTGGGGTGTGGGGAAGAGCTGCAGGCATGGGGGCAGCCCTTCCTTCTCAGTCAGCCCTGCTGCGCCCTCCCCACGGTCCCACCTGTAGGTGGTGGCTGGCACGGGAGCACCATCTGCGGGAAATTTGGTGGAGAAACTGATCGTCAGAGCACCCAGAAACACAACCCAGACAAAAATGAGCCCACCTTTCCCATTTCTGTTTTTCGGGGAAAGATTTTTCCCTCTGCCCTGTTTTGTCTTAAGCTGAGAAGGGAGCTAATGCACAGCTCTATTTCTGTGAGGCTGTTTGGAGAGCGGGAGCGAGATCAAAATAAGCGAAATAACAAAAGGCCCCTGCCAGCCAGCCCCTGCCTTTCTGGAGCACGGAGCGAAGGCACAAAGGCCCGGAGGTGCGTCCTCTGCCGCACAGCCTCAGATCTGGCCCGGCAGCCCTCCTCTGCTTTGAAGGGCCAAGTCTCTCTTTCAAGCAGCTCTGACTGCACAAGGGACAGGGCAGGGCGGTGGGATCTGCCTGAGGAGGGGGTCCGGGGGCCTCTTTTTTTAGTGGGAGCCATTGTTGAGAAGTTTCTGTTGCTCTGCCCGGTCCCTTCCGAGGCTCCCCAGGCCGCAGACCAGTCTTTCCTCAGTGACAAACAGCCCTCTTGGGCTTGGTGGCACGGATAAAGAAGCTTGGGGGGGGGTGGAGGGAGAGGCTGTACCCCACAAATCTCGGCCATGGACATCCACCCAGGAGCTCCAGGCCATCTTCCGGAGCCTCTGCTCAGAAGAAAGGTAAACACAGCCATTTGTCACTGACTTATCATAAGAGCTGCGGTAGCAGCTGTTCCCCTTAATTAATACACCATTGACTTTGAGCCTCACACACAAATCCCTTCGTTGAGGCAGGTGTGCAGACTTCAAATCCATTATCCTGTCGGCCTCCACCAAGGGAAGGGGCAGGGGAGTGGTCAGACAGTAACTCGGCCCAAGTGCTCCGAACAGCCCTCCTCGGGCCGCCAGGCCAGCTTCTCCACCCCTGTCCCCAGAGAAAGCTCTAGAGATAAGGAGAGAATCTGGACAGAGGGACCCATGGTGCACCAGGGAAAAGAGGCAGAGGGGATAAGTGGGCGGGGCAGCATGCCACCTGGTGCTGTACCCGAGCAAGCGGTGGGGGGCAGGCGGGCACTCAGCATCCTCAGGCCCGGCTCTGTCCTTTATTGGCTGGGACCTTGGGCTGACCAATCACTTTATCCCTGTAGCAAGGGACGTTACTGAGAGAGAAATGGTAAAATTAACCAACACATGATAGCATTACGACATGCTCCTAGTGAGCTGTAGCCCACTGAACGGCCACCACACCCCCATGCGGTAGGTGCTACTGTTACCCCTTTACGGGGGCGGGGGAAACTGAGGCACGGGTTGGTCAGTCAAGTAGCGGAGCTGCAGTTTGAACCCAGACATTCCAGCTCCAGAGCCTGTCTTCTCAAGCCCCACTCTCTTCCCTTCTCCAAAGAAAGTAAGGGGAGCCACTCACGATTTGTTGAGCTGCGCTGGGTTCGCCAGAACAGTAAAACTACCTCGTCCCAGGAAAGAGCCAGGACCTCACAGAGGCTCTAGGAGGCTCCTCTGACCCTCCCGCATGCCTGCCCCCACTCTGCTCAGGCCACACAGCTTGCGCCCTCGCCCTGACCTGCCCACTGCTGCCGCCAAGCCTCTGCATTTGCTGTTCCACCGGGTCAGCTCTTCTCCCAGGGCGCCACATGGCTTCCTCCTTACTCTCCTGGAGTCGGGGCCAGTGGAGGGCTGAGGCCCCCGGGACCTCAAGGGCGAACCCCTCCACACGGCAGCAGCGGTGTGCCGAGACTGCCGGCCACCGTGGAGGGGCCGCCTCCCGCAGCAGGTTCCAGGCTGCAGGTGGGGACAGTCCGGAGCAGGGGCTCGGGAGCAGGGGGCTCAACAAACTCTGAGAAGCAAGAGGAGCAGAGGTATCACTGGTGATTACAGCCCAATTTCTGAGCCGCTTCTGTTTAGGAAGGAGACAAGGGAAAGTACAGCAATTTTCTTCAATGAAAACAGGCACCAGAATTCCCTTTGCCTCCTTCCCCTTGCAATTAAGCCCTTCTCTGCAAATGAAATGATTTGGTTTTCATGGGGACTAATTTCAGCACACTGGAAGGGCCGCTGAACTTTCTGATTGCAAACACCAGCGTGTGAAAAACAGACTCCCCGACAGCCAGCGGTGCCAGGCTGGTGAGGTGGGCCCCGCCACCCAGCCCGGGCTTCAGGAGGTGAGGCGGGCTGAGCCCTGGGGGGGGGGGGGGGCGGTGTCCAGCTCTGCCCCCGAATCGGTGACGCTCTCTGCTCTCCGCGTGGCCCACGCTGTTCCTTTCTCCAGCCTCCACCCCCAACGGCCCAGGTGAGGGAGTTGGACTGGAGCCAGGGTGGCAGATCGAGAAGCCTCAGACACAGCTGGTGATGGCAATGAACTGAAGACGCTGCCCCTCCCGTCAGGAGGTGGCATCTACTCTTCTCCTTTGAATCTGCGCGGGCTCTGCGACCGCCTTGACAGTGGAAGCCCGAGGCCTGACCATTTCCACTTTCACCCCTTGGGCCCAGAGCCACCACGTAAAGTGGCCCAGCTGCCCTGCTGGACAGACCTTGGGGGGGACAGCTGCCTGCCTGTCTCCAGCAACCCTGGCTGGCACACCAGACGCATGAGTAAGCCACTTCCACCAGTCCCACGGGGGCAGGGATGAGCTGTTCCCCCCCAGCTCCACCCCCATGGCAGTCACGGGTAAATGCACCGTTGCTGTGTTAAGCCACTAAGCCTGTATTATTACCGTTACACTTTTTAATTTGAAATAGTTGAAGACCCACAAGAAGATACAAAGAGAGTACAGAGATTTCTCATGTACCCTTCACCCAGCTCCCCCCAGTGATAATATCCCACATAATTGTGGCACATTGTCAAAACCAGGAAATTGATCTTGATCCAATATACTAACTCAGGCACAGACCTTATTTAGGCACTGTGTGTGTGTGTGTGTGTGTGTGTGTTTCTATGAAATTTTGTCACACGGAACCACTAAGTTTTGGGGTGGTCTGTGACTCGTGATGGATAACTGACCCAGGCGTGGACAAAATCCCCCAGGAGTGTGTATTACACAGCCCCTTGGGTGGGCAGTGAAGAGCATTGCACACTAGACTCAGAATGAGCATCCAAGCAGTGTGATGGGAACTCAGGATGGCTCCGTGGGACGGGAGCCACCAGCATGCACAGTGGTCACTAAGGCCACTGGCCAGAATTCCTGGCACTAGAAACGATCAGACTGCCTCATTCCCTTTGAAATTAGGCATGGCCACATGACTCGCTTTGGCCAGTGAAATGTTGAATGGAAGTGACAAATGGCACAGGGAGCAGAAACGCTAAGAGCTAGTACGCCATCCGTGATCTCTTTCCTTCTGTGGTGCTGCAACCGGGGCCACCCCCTCAGCCTGGGTCCCAGAGCCACGATGGCCTGGACTGAATCCCCAGCTGACCTGCAGTGTAGTGGTGTAAGCAAGAAATCAATGTATGTTGGTAGAAGCGACTCCCAAGAACCTGGGGTGGTTTATTACCAAGCTCAGCTCCCTGATGCAGGTAACCAGCTCTTGCCACCTTCCCTGTGGGGAGAACAAACAGCTCCCATTGCAGGAGCGGAGCTATAGGAATAGGCCTGAGTCCTCTGTACTCTAACATGCAGTGCCTGGAGCCTGGGGAATGGCCTAGAAGATTCTGGAAGGTCTGTCTAGGCCTTGGGATCTTTTTCACTCTGTTAAGGCAGTGTCTGGCAGGCTCTGCCATGAGGGTCTGGATCTTTCCAAGCTGGCTATCCCTGCTATGTGCAATTACCTCAGAGAGAAGGCCTGGGGTCCCGTGAAGAGAAGGATCAGAGAAACAGCACGCGGCAGGTACACTGGCAAGAAGGAGCTCTCACCCCATGCAGTTGTGCTGACTCCACCGTCAGCAGCCACAGTCAAGAGGAGGACGAGCTACACATTGGGGTGCTGCATCTTGTGTGTCTAGCAGCAGAGGGGGGGCCGCACAGCTGGCTGGCCATCCTTGAGCTCAGTGGAAGCGGCCAGTGGGGCATTGCCAGGGCAGAGGCTCTTTAAACAGCAGCGAATGGAGGCGAGGCCATGTGGACGTACCCAGAGCATCCCGTCCCCCACGGGGACACGTGCACGGCAAGTGGCTGCTGAGTGCCAAACACTCTGTGGGACACAGGTGCCCAGGATCCCCACCAGGATCCAAGTGCCTGGACAGGGCTGACAAGCCTCAGCCAGAAAAGAAAGGGGAAAGCGCACGTGTGTGTGTGTGTGTGTGTGTGTGTGTGTGTGTGTGTGTGTGTGAACACATGCGTGCCTGCACACACCTGTGCTCCAGCCACCCAGTGGGGGGAGGGGGCTTCCTCTGAGACGAACATGCTCCCTGTACTTTAGCGAATTTGCAGATGCCACACAGCTGGGGGGGATGATGGCAAATACACCAGATGACAGAGCTGGGATCTAAAGAGAAGTTGACAGGCCAGAGCGATGGGGCGGATCTAATGAGATGAAACTTAACAGGGACGAACGTGTTTATTTCGTTTTATCTATTTGTGCTCTGCCTCCATGCGCAGAGGAATGGGGGAGGAACAGTGGCTCATGGGAAAAAGGAAGTAAAGCTACTGGGCGCAGGGCCACAGACCTCACTGCTAAGACCTGGGGGCCCAGGGGAGGGGGGGACTGAACTCCAGTGTGGGCTTGGGGTCGAGGGATGATGGTCAGTTCTACAGGCAGCAATGGAGGGGTTGGTCTGTGGCTGCATTAATAAAGGTACAGCATCCATGTTGAGGAGGGTAGTGGGGACTGGGGAGCCAGGGCACCTGAGTCTGAAGTCCGGGATGGTCAGGCTGTCCTGTTGGGCAGGGACCTTTCAGGCCGCTCAAGCCCAGCCTCCTTCCATGCCATCCACTTGGGGATCAGGCCCCCACATCCATCTCTCCTTTCCTTTTTGTTTTTTTAAGATTTTATTTATTTATTTGAGAGAGAGACTACAAGCTGGCAAGAGGGGCAGAGGAAGAAGGAGAAGCAGGGAGCCCGAGGCGGGGCTCGATCCCAAGACCCGGGGATCATGACCTGAGCTGAAGGCAGGCGCTCAACAGACTGGGCCACCTACGCGCCTCTATCTTTCCTTTCCTATGGCCAGGACACCCCGAGGGCAGCCGCTCCCTTCAAATATGTGCCACCAAGAGTCAGGCCTGGACCTCAGACCCCCCAAAGTTGGGGGGCACATGTGGGTTCTGCCAAGAACTCTCTCCACTCTCCACCCAAAGCTAGCAGGGCTGGGCTTGGAGTTGCAGCAGCTCAGCTGAGGGTTGGGTGTGAGATGCCCCTCCCCTCTGGCAGCCACCTCCCCATTTCTCAGAGGGGTCTCTTAATGGTCTCTTCACTTTGGGGAGAACATTCAGCAATAAGATAGTCACTCGCTCCAAACATCATCAGGGGAAGGGTTAGGGGGATTTTGAGGCTTTGTGAGTGGAAGCCTCAGGGAGACAAACCTCAGCTCTGTAGGAGAAAGAAGGTCCTCACTATTTTGAGCCTTGGGCTGCCTCAAAAGGTAGTGAGCCTCATGTCACTGGAGGTATGTAAGCAGAGGCTGCCTTAGCACTCAGAGGAAATGCTAGCATGGCATGAATGGATGGAACTAGAGGAGTTTGAAAGTGTTGCCCTACATTGAGATGGTTTTGGTTAAAGCTTGACAGAGTTTTTCACCCATGGGAATCCTTCTGAATGCAGTGCTGCTCCCTGGAGTCTCAACAGTTAGACTGAAAAATGGAAGGAGCTTAAGGTGGCAGCCAGGGATGAGGGTGCATGAGCATGACCAAGGGCACTGAGGCCATGGAAGGTGGCCAGAGGTCATCAAAGGAAGGGGGAGACTCCAGACCCCTGGTAACCAGATTGTCCTGTGTCCCACCCCCACACCCACACAGCTTCTCGCCCTGAAGGAGCTGGCCCAACTCAGGAAGCCTCTCCGTGCCCCCTCCCAGCTCCTTGTCTTTTGAGGGGCAAGGATGTCTGTACCCCCAGCCCTGCCCTCAAGCACTGCTGGTACCCCAACAGAAGCTGGTGTACCAGGCAGGGTAGGGCTACAGGCCTGCACGAAGATGCCACCCCACCGCCACAGACCCTGCCGTCCTGCCAAGGATCAGTATGAGACCAGGCCCGGGCAAGCCTCCCAAATGCTGACTCCCAGGGTCCTGCCAGGCACCAAGTAGGTCCTTGACCAAATCTGGTCTGGAGGGGAGAGAAGCAGTAGGAACAGACCCCCCTCCTCACTGTATCACCACAGACTCACCCACATCACAGACATGGGCTCCCTGTCTCCCTCCCTCCCCTCCTCTCACTATGAGAACACACCTGGGGAAGAAGCCTCTTTCCTTATCCCTTAGCTGTCCAGGAGGGCTTCCTGGAGGAGGAGTGAATCCACAGCAGGTTCTCGGGGAAAGGTGGGAGCTTATGTGGGACAGCAGGACTTGGTGGAAAAGTAACAAGATGGAGCCAAGCGGGAGGTGGGGGTGAGATGGAGATATCTCTGGCTGGCAAGGGCATGGGCTCTGGAATTGAAACCCAGGTTCTGTAACTGCTTGGCTTTGTGACACACTTAGGCGACACGCTTCCTCTGGATCTCAGGTTTCCCATCTATATAATGGGGATGACACAGGCACCAAACTCACAGTGTTGAAAGGATTAAATGACATGTTGCACTGGGCCTGGTACATAGATAGTACATGATGATGAAAATCTACTCCAGAGGGTGTAACTATAAATAAACAGATGGCATTCACCAGTATTCAGACTTCAGCTAATACAAAGAACTTTCCTAAGAAGCAGAGCACCTCTGCCTGGAACAGGCTCCTGCATGAGGTGATGAGCCCCCTGTCTCTGGAAGCATTCAAGCACCAGGGCTCTGTGGAAGGATGCCTGGGCAGGGAGGAGTATGTGTGGAAATGGCCAGCAGGGGTCAGCAACACAGCAGGACAGAAGGGAGGTGTGGCCAGTCAATTCCCCTACCCCCCAGCTCTGGGGACAGTAGTGACAACTGGATCAGGCTGCCTTGCTTCCTGGCAGACAGGATCCACAGGACCTGGCCCAGACTGTGGCGTGTCCTGCAGGGTCAGACCAGAGTCCTGACAGCCAGCGGGCTGGGCTGGGGTGATGGGAAAGGCGAGCTCTGAGACTTCCAGGGAGGAGCCCTGCAACTGAGGGGGTCTGGGCCGACTGGGGAGGTCAGGACAGGGTGCTGGCACCTCAGGATCTGAAGCTCTAGGTACAGGCCTTCAGAAGGGTCACTAGGGTGGCCAGAGCTGGGGCCTGCTCATCAAGCCGTCTGTACCCGAGGCTCCTTAGCACTCCGTCTGAGGGGCGAGGCCTTCTTCCCTTCTGATCTCCACAGTAGGGCCTGACAGCCCACCCTCAGTGCTCAGCCCTCCCTCAGCTCCACTGGGGGCCTCCCAGAGCCAGGAGACAGAGGGCAGGGCCAGGGACTCAGCCATGTCCCCAGGCCTTGTCCCAGCTGGTACAGCCAGAGATCCCTACAGATGGTGCTGCTTGGGGCGCCTGGGTGGCTCGGTCGGTTAAGCGTCCGAATTCTGGATTTCGGCTCAGGTCATGATCTTCGGGTCGTGAGATGGAGCCCTGGCTCACGCTCAGCAGGGAGTCTGCTTGGCATTCTCTCTCTTCCTCTCCCTCCACCCCTCCTCCCCAAAATAAATAAATAAACAAATAAATAAATAAATCTTAAAAAAAAAAAAAAAAAGATGGCGCTTCTCCCTCTTTCTCACTCCAGGACTGAAGAGTGGGGTCTGTGATAAGGCTGCTCTGGGAGAAAAGGGGTAGAGTAGGGTGAGGGGTGGGCAAGAGGGGGAGAGCCTGATAGGTCCCCTGCAGCCTGCCCTGGTACATAAAGCACCCTCCCCCATCCTGGTTGGCTGTTGGGGGCACCCACCTGGGGCAGAGGGAGCGTGAGGGGTTCATTCCTTCGCTTGCCAGCTGAGGCCTCCCACTCAGGGAGAGAAGCTGCAGCCCCTGTCTGAGGCCAGGAGAGCTAGGTCCAGCTAAGAGCTGACATTGCATAATAGCTGTCAGCTAGACTCGGATGCGGCTGGGGTCCTCTGCCCAGTCCTAGCCCCACAGGAGGGGGTGCAGGTCACTCCTGGCTCCCAGAGTGCCCCCCACCTCCCTCTGGGGAGGGTGTGCCAGGGCAGGAGGGAAAGGGACAGGCTGAATGCAGGAGTGGAGAGTGGATTTTCCCTGGCTGGGGGTCCGTTTCAGAGCCAGAGGAAGCTGCTGATCTCCACCCCACCCCCCAAATGCTCTGGCAAGTGATGGAGAAAGTGATTTGACCAATGGCGGAGTCCAGGAGGGAGCCTGAGGCAGCAAGGTGGCTCCGGGGAACACAGGGAAGCTTCCCTGACAAAACCAAACCAAAGCCAAAACAAATAAAACTTCTCCTAAGAGGAGGAGGTCTGAAATTCCACCATTAAAGATTCATTCTTTTAGCTTAACACTTTGCCCTTTTTAAAAATGCAAACCGACCAAAGCCTCCCCTACAAGTAGGTTTGTCAAAGTAAAGAAAAGAGAGAATGCATAGCATCCCCTGTGAAGAAATATCGTGAGGAGGCCAACGGAGAGAGCAGCAATGGTGGCAGGTCTCCCAGGATTTACTTCGCCTGCTAGTTTTGGCTAAGGGCCAGCTCTAAAGACACCTGCAGGAGAAGGAAGCTGAGTCTCCCGGTGCTGTTCCTGTGTTCAGGGAGTGAGACTGGACGGAACAGACTCATACCCCTCCAACCAAAGACACCATTCACACATGCACACGCCCCCACGTACGTGGGAACATGTGTACCTGGGCACATCTGAGAGACTCCACGTGCAAACATGCCCCACCCCCCATCACTGCTCCTACCCTCCAGGTCCTGTGCCTGACCTGGAATCCAGGAAACAAGACGACTCTGGGCCCAGAACCCCCCGTTGGGGGAGGGGAGGGGCGGGGTCTCCACTGTTCCCTCCCAACACCTCTCCAGGGTGGTTGCCTGAGCTGCATCCCCGCCAGGAGTTGCTTTCTGGTGTAGGGTCAAAGCTTGCAGCCAGTGAATATTTATGGAGGGTTTACAGGAAGCTGCTAAAGTACCCTTGCGACATCCGAGAGGTGCAGCGATTAACCCATTTGAGGAACCCATTATCGAGGGTGAGTTTTTGAGTTTTTCACAGTCTCAGGAGCCTCAGACCTCTCGCGGCACCCCTCCCACCCCAGAGCTCAGCCGGGTCCCCCTGCACGGACCTTCCTGCATCACAGCTATTTCTTTGTGGGCTTCAGCAGGGCAAGGGGGGGGGGTCCACTTTGATGCACTGGGCCAATATACTGGACTCCTCTTCCTTTCCTTCTTCTTTGTTTTTTAATTGTGGTAAAATACCCTCCCCTTCTTTTGAAGTAAGTTTAATTTTTACAAGAATGACACAGGGGTATCATTTTTAAAATCAAATAGTGTTTCACGGCTGGTACATAGCAGATGTCCCATAGGTGGATGAATGAACGAACGAATGAGTGAATGAAAGAGGAGCCCCTCCTGATGTCTCTCCAGCTCCTCACAATGGGGTCCCCCAGTGAGGAGTGGCAGGGAATATTCACATCGTGCTTCACAGGGAAGAAAACTGAGGCCAGGAGCTGCATTGAGTGTTGTTGGATAAAATGCAGCAGCCCAGGGACTTGCCTGAGGTCACCTGCAGTTTGGGTCTAGACCCAACCCCACCCCTGCTCCGGCTGCCAGTCAGCCGGGGCTGCCTTCCCGGCATTGCCCTAGGGCCACTGTGGCTGGCCCAGCCGGGGAAGGTGAACTGGCTTCTCACATTGCAGGCCTAATTTTATCTGCTTCTTCAGAAGGGCTGGACAGGGTGCCAGAGGACGCAAGGCTCTCTGGGGGCTCAGCTGGGCCAGGGCTGCAAGGGCCTCCTTCAGCCCCAGAACTTGGGGGCCAGGCTTCTAACCCAGTCTTCCCTAGGGGGGCAGGCGGTGGGTGGCCAGCTGGGCTGAAAAAGAGGTGAGAGAGAACGCCTCTGGGGTCCTGTGGGATCCATCTGGCCAGGTCCT
The DNA here is from genome assembly GCF_964656455.1 of Halichoerus grypus. NCBI lineage: Eukaryota > Metazoa > Chordata > Mammalia > Carnivora > Phocidae > Halichoerus > Halichoerus grypus. The sequence continues at coordinate 114,480,163 of NC_135720.1, forward strand.
CACTGCATCTCACCTGGATCATTGCTGTACCTCCAGAATCTCAGCACCTCTCAGGGGCTCAAGGAGAAGTGCACTGAGTCGGGAGCCAGTGCCTCAGTCCCCTCATCCCAGAAATGGGAATAATAATGGTGCTTCCATCTCAGCGTGACTGGAGGGTTAACTAAGTCGAGAGAATTCGTGTCTAGAACAGTGCCTGGCACATAACAAGGGCTCCATATGTACCTGCTGATGTTGCCGTTCCAAACCTCATGATTTGAGCCCCTTCTCTCACCCCCCCAGGCCGCAAGCCTCCCCCGGAGCTCCCAGGTACTCCCAGCCCCTCACTGTCTGCACCAGCCTCCAGGGCCTTCTCCTAGGGCAGAGACGGAGGCTCGAGGAGTGGCCCTGCCCAGAGAACAAAATCCCTGGCCACCAACGTCCCAGGGCCCTGCCTGCGTGGGGACGTGGGGACGGCTGCCAGGGGACGGGGTGGGGGCAGACCAAGGACGCATGGCCGTTCCAGCCCTGCTGGCCCAAGTCAGCAGAAACCAGGGCCGGTGGTAATGGGCTGGTGGCCCCCAGCTGCAACCAACTTCATTTGCTGTCACAATTAAATGATCGCTCCAGTTTGCTCACGCTCACTTATTCAATTACCTTCTTGGCCCTGAAGGACTCACAGAGAAACAGCCATAAATAACCCGCATCAGCCGCCCCCCAGGCTGTCATCCCTGCGCATCACTCACTGGCCCAGGCCGGACTTGCCTGTGAGCGCGGGACCATCGCCATGCGCGTCCCTCTCCCCCAGGTCAATCCTCCTCAGCTCCCACCACCCACATCTGAAAGCCGATCTCTGGCCCAGCTGGCAGATCTGGGCCCCTCCTGGCTCTAGCTGCCCAGCCGTGTATTGCTGGGGGGCCGCTTCCTCCGGCAGGCCTCTGGTTCCTCATCTATGAGATGACAGAACATTCTGTGTGAGTTGTGAAGTGCTGCCCTTCTAAGAAGCTGTGGTCCTGGCTTCATGGTCAGAATGTGGGCAGTCAAAGGTGAGACAAGGTGTCTTCTCTACCTGCTTGCACCCCCACCTCCACTCTGGGCACCTCCACTCCAGGCTTCCAGAAATGCCCTGCCCTTCTAGCCTGCATGCCTTTGTGGATGCTATTCCCCTTGTTGTTCCCTTCATTCACTTCTCAGCCTGGGGACTCTAGGCACCCTTTAAGGCCCGGCTTGGACGCCACCTCCCCTGGGAGGCCTGGAGTCTGCCCCCCACGGCACACATATTAACGTCTCCCTCCTCAGGCTCCCACAGCACGCTGTGTGCCTCTGTGGTACCTTCAGGTTCTGCCTTTGGGACAGTCCCAGGATCGAATATTCTGGGGCCACTGTCCTCTTAACCACGTCAGGGCATGAATCTCAATTCAGGGTTGGGAAGGGTAGCGACCGCGGTGCCCCTCCCTGACAGTCCCGTCTGAGCGAGGCCTTGCCAGCCAATCAGAATCACACTAATAGCCAGTATCTTGGAGGCCTGGGGTCACACACTGTGCTAAATGGTTTTCAGTGGCATTATCATTACATTACATTCACCCTAAGAAAATCATCCCGGCTTTGCAGATGAGGAAGCTGAGGCTCGGTAAGGTTAAGATGCTGGTCCAAAGTCACATCACCGGGAAACAGCAGGGCGGGGACTCAAACCCGGTGCGTCCACACCCACAGGCCAGGCTCTGTGCCTGCCCTCTCCCCGGTGTGGTGGGGGTGGGGGTGAAAAGAGCTAGCAGTCTCAGGACTTGGGTTCAAGTGTGGCTCTTCCACTGGCCTCCGTGCGCCTCCGGGCATCCCTCCCTCTGCGGCTTCTCTGTCTCCCCCCTGCTGTAAAACGAAAAGACTGTAACAGGTGGCCTCTGAGGGGCCCTCCAGCTCTGATGTGCTGGGATTCTGTTTCTTCTGTAAAGCACTGCTCTGAGCAGCAGAACCAACAAAGCTGGCGGGGGTGCTCATCTCCTGGGGAATGCTCTGGAACAGGGCCCTGCCAGTGCCCCTCCCCGTGGGCCCGGAAGGCAGGTGGCAGCCTGTTTTCTCAAGGAGGGCAGCTCCTGAGTCTAGCAGTGGTGGCAAAGTTCTCTGGGCATTCGCGGGCAGGGCAGGGTCCTTCCTCCAGTGGCCTTTGCTGTGGCCGCTAAAGGTTACCATGAACGTGTGAGGGCAGAAGAGCCAAGCACTGAGGTACTGACAGCGCTAACTGGGCTCTCGGTGCCACACGTCGGCTGCTTCTCCCGAGAGCTGCCTGGGGAAGGCGCCCTGTCTGTGCCTTGGCCAGATGTGAGCTGGGGGACACGGCCAGCAAGCCTGCACCGCAGGGACAACCAGCCCCGGGCCGAGGTCCCCTGCTGGGTCCACACGCGCGCACGGTAGAGCCAACACCTCCCTGCTACCCCTCCCCTGCCCAGGGCTGGCCCGTGGGCTTGACTACGCAGGTGGAGGGATCACCCTGCGCTTTCCCCCTTGGCGTGGGGCTGCGTCCTTGCATCAGTGTGTGTCTGTGGGGCGGCCCGGCGACTAAAACAGTCGTTAGGAACGGGGACCCTCGGTTCAAATCCCAGCTCTGCCACTGAAGAGCTGTGTGACCTGAAGCCTCTCTGAGCCTCCGTTTCTCAAGCTGTAAAAGGAGAGTAATAAAGGCCCCTCCCTCGCAGGGCTCTTGTGAGAATCAGATGAGGTAGAGAGAGAGAGAGTGTGTGTGTGTGTGTAAAGAACGGGGGCCACCAACTATGTGAATGTTAGCTGCCCCTGTGGAATTATAACCCTGCGGGTGGCTGTGGGGGTGCCCCCACGACACTGAGCCAGCGCCCTGACCCCCCAGCACCTGGCTGGCATCTTGGGGGCTCCTGACGCCCCTCCCAGGGCTGGTTGAGGACACTCCCGCAGCTTCCTAGTCAAGGGAGTCCATCGGACCTACAGAGGGTGTCCTGCCTGCCCACCTATGTACAGTCTCCTCAGCTTCCGGGCCTCCAGGAGGCAGGAGGACGTCAGTAAGGGGGAAGTGGCCTGCTCCCCTCCGCCCCGAGGGGTCTTTGCGCATCAGCCATTTGGGAGTCCAACACGGGTCCAGGCGGGCTCTGGGACGGGATCCCAATGCCCAGGCTAGAAGTTCCCAGGTGGGGCCAGGAGCTGGGCGCCGGGTCAGGCCGGCATGCACGCAACCCTCAGCGAGTGGCCAGACACCAGCCTTCAGCCCTCCTCCGACTGCGAGAGGCTGGATGGTGACCTCGCTCTGTGTGCACTCTATCCTGGGCTTTCCAGGCAATGGGGTGGCAGCTGATGTAGGAGGGCCCAGGTCACCGCCATCTGGGGAGGCTCTGGATGACTGGGGCCAGGTGAGATCAATGTGTCAACCATGAAGGAAGCCACGGGGCTCCATCCCTGCCACCTTGCTCTGGGATTCCCTTCGAGGCTTCCAGGGCCTGGTGAGGTCCCCCGGTGCCCAAGTCTCTGGGCAGAATCTCATAGCCCTGCCCTCCCCAGAGCACCCACTCCCAAAAGCCCACTAATGAGGACATACTTGTTCAGCCCAATGTGCTCTACCACCTCGAGGTGCTCACACACCCACACATGGCCCGAACACAGCGGAGTGAGAACAGGAAGTACCAGCAGAAACAGAAAAGGTGACAAGAGAATGTGAGAGAAAAAAGAAAAACCAGAGACAGAAAAAGCCAGGACAGCACAGGAAATAACCCACAAGCGGGAAAAGGAGGAAGAAAGAAGACTGTGGAGGGAATCGAAAGATTGAGGTGCTTCCCCTCTCTGAGCCTCAACGTGCCGGCCTGTAAAATGGGGCTCCTCACACAGAGTGGACGTGGGGAAGGGCCGTGGAGGGGGCTGTGGGCACACTGGGCTTGGAGGGCCCCACATGGCCAGGCAGCTAAAGAGGGGGAGGGAGGGGAGGGCAGCATGCCAAGCTGGGGTGCAGCAAGAGGGGCCCAGCATGGGGCACTAGGGGCTTTTGCGGGAGCCCGGGTGGGTCAGCAGAGGCCATGGCAGCCGCGATGTTTATGCCAGGAGAAGGGGGTGATGACATGTCCTGGAACATGTTGTTGTCGTCTGTAGAGCGGGAAAACTGGGTCATAGGGGCAGTAGAGGGGGAGGCAGAGGGGGAGGGTGTCACAGGCCACAGTGACCAGGCAGGGCCTCCACACCAGAGGCCAGGAAGAGAAAAGGACCCCCTGAAACCAGCTCATGACCCCACACACGCCCAGCTGTGAAAGCCAGGGCATCAAGAGGCTGGAAAGGGGAGTCATAGACCCAGAATGAGTTCATACGTTTATTCCTTCATTCATTCACCAAACGGGTACCAGGAGGCTGGCGCTATGCTACATGCTGGGGACCCAGTGTTAAACACAATGATCCAGGTCACTGCCCTCATGGAAGGAAACCACGCAGGGAGCAAATAATCACACAAGGAAAAGTGCAACTATATCTGGATCAGAGCTTCTAAAGAAAGGTCTTGGGTAGCAGACCATGTCAGAGAGGTTAGGGAGGGCCTCTTGGAGGAGGTGACACTTGAGTTAGGATTTGAAGTGTGAAGAGGAGTTAGCCAGGCAGAGAGGTGAGGGAAGGGCATCCTAGGTAGAAGGGACAGCAGGTGCAAAGGCCCTGCACAAGGTATGGCTAGACCACAGAAGGTGAGGGGGCACCCCCAGAGATAGGGCTGGGAAGGTGGGCAGGGCTGGGCTCCAGGGAGGGCTTTGGACTTTATTCTAAGGTCAGGGAGCCATTGAAGAGTATTAGGCAGGTAAGTGACATGACCTGAATTATCTCAAAGCAGCACTCTGGGGAGGATGGATTATAGGAGCAGGGGTATGGTGAGAAGGGAGGACACCATGAGGAGCCACTGAAGCCATCCATGTGGGAGATGGCAGGGTGGTGGGCCAGGGTGGTGGAGATGGAGAAAAGGAGTCCAGTTTGGGATTTGAACTTCACAGGATGTGGTGATGGGTAAAATGCCAGGGAATGCAGCAATGAAGGAGGGTGGGGGGTCCTAAAAGGTCAGTTGGGTGGGGAGGGCTGAAGGGGGAACACCCCTTTGCCTTGAGCCAGCAGGGTGACCCCCAAATAGGTGGCTGTGTGCTTATGAGCCCCAGGCATTTTCTGCCTCCAAATGGTGGCATCCAAGAACTGGCCTGAAATGCTGTGTCCACAGACAAGCCTCATGGGTCAGGGCTGATTTCCTGGAGGAGAGGCAGGATCAGGCCCAGAGTGTGGGCAGGGAGTTGTCGTGGGGCAGAGGTGGTCCCAGACATAGCTGTAGAAGAAGGCTTAGCTTCAGGTATCTTGCAGGTAAAGCTGAGCTTTGGAAAAATGACCATGAAGAGAACTTGGCCATAGTAGGGAAACAAATAAAGTGGCTCATTTGATTGCATCATGGAAAGCACCAGATCACTGGCTCTGTGACCACAGAGCCCTATGCATTTTGTTTACTGCCGTGTGTCTCAGATCACATAGTAGGGGCTCAAAAATGATGTTAAATAAATGGATGCATGGGAAGTCAGTATGGAACTTTGCTCTTTACAACAACAACAAAACAAAACCAGAAAGCAAGTACTGGAATGTGGTCCCACCCTCCTGAGGCCCTGGGTTCAGCCACTCACTGGCCAAATGGCTCCGGTGGGAGGTCCCTTCTCCTCCACCCTTAAAGACCGGCGGCTCAGCCCTGTGTTGATTCAAGGTTTCCCAGAACGGGCTTTGAGTCCAGCAGGTGGGGATGGGGAGGTGGGGGAGGGCTGGGGGCAAAGGAGGTCACACCCTCTCTTCCAGGGCTAGGTAACCGGAGCCCAGCACATAGGCGGCCAGCGTGAGAGACCAAGTACACAGGAGGCTCGCAGAGCAGCCTGACCATCTGCCTGCCCCAGTGAAATGTGATCCGCTGCTCTGGGGAGCCAGCAGAGGCGTGGGATCCTCAGTCCATTAAACCCAGCCTCAGGGTGCCTAGGAATCCCTGGAATGCCTGCAGGCCTCTGCCCTGTCTGGGTGCGGGGAGGACTCAGGGTGGGGACGGGAAAGGAGGCTGGCCACAGGCAGGGCAGCTGCCAGCAGCCCCCAAGCCTGCCGCCGTGGCCTCCCCGGGACACTGTTCTCTGCCTCTAACACATCTGTCCGGCAGCTGGTGATACGCCAGGCCCCAGAGTGGACGCAGAGCACACTGCACAGACAGTGACGGCGGGACCTCTGGGACAAGGGCCTGGAGACCTGCGTTCCAGTCCTGTCTCACCTCCCATTTTGGCCCCTATCAAAGCCTGGGGCTCATCTGCATGCATGAGCAGTGAGGGTGGACAGGCTGTCGGTGTGGAATAAAGTTCTCCACAGACACGTAGAAACGGGGGTTGAGGGGATGGAAAAGCCATCATGGCTCAGTGCTGCAGCAGTAAATCTGGGGGAGCCCTGATAGAACTAGGAGACAGGTGAGGGCACCCTGAGGGAGGCAAGGACCTGGGGGAGGTGGCCCAGAGTCAGAGAGAGGCTGGACCAGACCAAGGAGCCTGGGCAGAGCCTGTGGCCAGACAGGAGGCTGAGGCCCATGGCTGCTGCTGAGCCTCAGGGGCCAAATGCCCACACTCAGAGAAGCCCGGGAAGGGGCAGGCTGGGGCCCCAGGCTAGCGGGGCACCCAGGGCCTAAGGGAACTATAGCCAGAAGTCTGGAGTAGCTTGAGTTGCCTGAAAGGCAGACTTCAGACCTAATACTTGGTCCAGAGTCGCTGAGACCCGAAGCCTGTCCCTTGACAAGCCTCTGTCCTTTGCCCACACCCCATCTCTCCCCCTCTACATGTCACCAGACCTTGTCGAGCCTGTCTCCTCAACATCTCAGGAACTCACCCACTCCCTCCCACCTCACTGCCTCTTCTCCCCACCAGGCTGGGCTCACCTGGAGGACAGGACCCAGCAGCTTCCTAACCTGCCTGCCCATCTTTGATCCACTCCTCCCCGATCCACTCTCCTCAAAGCAGAGTGGATGTGCTCAAAATGCCAACCTGGGCCTGGCCCTTCCTGATATAAAGCCCTTCAGTTACTTCTGAGAAGCCAAGGTTAGGGACCTGTGAGGACTGCCTTCCCTACCCCAGCCTCATCTGTCATCACTCCCCACCTCCTGCATGCTCGGGGCTCTGAATGCCTCTACCTCCCTGACCACCTGCTTCCCTGCTACCTCTGGGCCTTTGCATGTGCTCTTCCCTTAGCTAGCATGCTCTTCCCACCACCCTCTCCCCACCCTAACCTGGATGACCCTGTTTGTCCTTCAGTTCTCTGATGGCTGTTTCCTCCAGGATGCCTTCCATGCTCCCCCCCAGGCTGGGCAAGGGGTATCCCTTAAGCTCCATGTTCGCCCACCAAATACACTGGGATTGCCCTTCAACTTGCTGAACACCCCTTCCTCCACCCCCACTGTAATGCCCTGACAACAGTCACTGGTCTGGCAGGTTCCTGGGTCAGCCCTGCTGAGCAAGGAGCAAGTCCTGAACACACAAGGGCCTCAAAAACGACTTGACTGTCTTCAAGCTGATTGAGCGCTGACTGGCTGCCTGGCTGACTGGCTTCCTGCATGACTTTCTCTCTCTCCGGGTGGCCATGGCTTGGGGCAAACTGGCAGTAAAGTTGTGGGGGAACAGGGTGGGGGAAGGGAGAACAAGACCCCCTAGCCTAGCCTTACCTCAAGGCATCAAAAACCCATCAGGGGCCTGACATCCCTCTGGGCAGTGGAGCAGACCGCTTCTCCCCCTCAGACCTCCCCTCCTCTGCCTCCTCTTCACTCCCCCTCCCTCCTCAGCCCTCGGGCCCTGCTCACAGCAGCCACACACCAGCTGACAGCTGCACGCGCCAGCCCCTGCCAGCCCTGCCTGAGGGTCAGGTGACCTCTGTTCCCCAGGCCCGCCGGGCAGACCTCTCCACGGGCGCTGTCGTGGACAGTGAGTCCTCGGGGCTGGGACACCGGGAAGGGCCTGCAGTCGGCAGGCACTGAAAGAGGAGTCTACGTTCCCCTGGACCTCCCCTTCCACACGCTCCCTGCTGTCCCTCCAGGAAGGAGCCCCTGGTGAGTGCCGCCTTGGGGGACAGGGCCCGGAGGGTCCATCCAGGACGGGACGACCCCCACCCCCAACAAGGGGTCCACCTGAGGAGGGGCCAGTCTGTCTGGGTGTGTATCTGTACATCTGTGTGCACCTGTGTGTACGGGGTGCTGGGGGTCGGCTCAGGGACATAGAAATTCTGTCGTTCGCTCGTCTCCCATCTCTGCCCCCTGCCCCTAGAATAATTCCAACCCTTCCTAGGGTGTCTGGGAGTCTCTAACCTCGGCTCCTGCATGGAGGCAGGGCGGGTTTTGGGGGAGCAGGGACGGCAGAGGAAGCTGTGTGGCAGGTGCAGGGGTTGGAGCCAATGATTCCCACTGTTTAACCCTTCACAGAGGCAGCTGCCCCAGGAGACGTGGGCAGCAAGCCCTGGGCTCCAGGAACGGCGTGTCCTGTCCCAGCAGTCTCACCCTTCCGGCGGGTGGGGGGGGGTGGCTAGGCTGGGATGATGTCAGGGCCTGTGGGCATCAGCCCGTGGCCCAGGTACGGTGCGCCCCCACGGAGTGCTGGTAGACCACGGGCACTATCAAGGGCCCCTGCCCTGGGCAGCGGCAGAGTTTTGGGGGCCCCCTCTCCATGGGCTCTTCTTGACCCTCAGTAAACCTGAGAGCTGAACCTGTCTGAGCCTGGCGTGGTCCTCGGGACCTCTGGGGATCTAAAACCCCCCCATGCCAGGTTCCTTCTCCAGAGATTCAGATCCCGTGGGGCAGGGCCCAGGCTGCCACAGGTTTTAAAAGCTACCAGTTTATATCTGAACTTTTTTTACTATGAAAAACTTGAAGCCTACAGGAAAAAGTAGAGGGAATGATATCATGAACTCTTGCATATCCTCCCCCGGGATTTACACGGTTGTCTGACCTTCGCCATACTTGCTTCACTGAGTGCTCCAAGGCTAAACTTTGAAGTAAGTTTTGGACATCACAGCATTCCCCCAAAGTACCTCAGGAGGTTCTTACATAACCCCAATGCCATTATCCCACTAAGAAAACTAACAACTCCCGAAGAATAGCCACATGGAGTTCATATTCAAATTTCCCCAAAGGCCCGCTAGATGTTCTTTATTGCTTTGTTTAGACCAGGATCCAATCAAGGTATATGGGTCAGTATGTCTTTTAAGTCCCTTCAATCTGAAAGTGTCTCTTCCAGCCGCCTCTCCCCACCTTCCCCCCAACCCACCACCACATTGACTTGCTGAATTAAAGGCCCAGTTGTCCCACAGGAGAGGGAGACTAGGGCTGAATCAGACAGCTCTCAGTACAGAAAGAGAAACTGAGGCCCGGAGAGAAAGGGACAGGGAATCTGGGGCAGAACCAGGTCTCCCAGTCCCCTCCTGTGCTGTGCTCCCCCAGAGCCAGCTCCTTACCAGGGATCTGAGAAGCTCCTCCACTGCAAAAGGCCTATGGCCCCTGAGACCCTCCCGGTGTGCTCTATCCCAGGGCATCCTGGGGGTGGCAGGCCAGGCTGAGCCATCCTGTGGCTCCCCCTGTTCATCTGCTCTGAGCAGGGCACCTGAATAAATCCTTTCCGTATGGTTGGTATCTTGTTCACCAGCAGCCACAGGGAATAGCAATCAGCAATCAACTTTACGAGCACTGGGTTGTTCCGGGAAGTGAGATGAGAGGCCGGGAGGAGTCCAGGAATGGGGGATGCAAGGGCTCACCGAGAGCCGTTACTCTTATTCATCCAGCAGGGCTGGGACTGTGGGGTCCCGCTGCCCCCGGTGGTGGGGGGAGTGGGTGAGTCGGGTTGCCGAGGACCACGTTCCCCTCAGCTCGGATGCGCCCTCCAGCTCGTACGCCCTGTCCCCTCTTCGACAAGCCCTGTCCCTGGCTTTGGGGTCCCTCATCCTCTGTACAGAGCCAGGCACTGCACTCCTCAGAACATGCCTCACCATGGGCAGGAAGCTCCCCCCAGCCAGGCACCCCTTAGAAAAAGTAGGGCGTGGTGAGAGGAGAAGGGAACATGGAGGGACATCGACCTTGATGGAAACTTCTGAGCTCTTGAAAAACTGCCCCTGGGAAAGGTAGGGGCCCCCAACCGCCGTTCTGGGCTCTCTGAGGGCAGGCGTGGCAAAGCCAGGTCAGGGATGTGTTCCCTGGTGGGGGCCAGGGGTGGCTGGCTGTGGGGTTTGGGCCAGGGACTCCTGCTCGGGGCGGCTCTCGCATGGTTGCTGCTGCCCCCTGCTGGGCAAAGGCCCGCTCGCCTTCTCCCTGAACAGGCCGGCTCATGGGAGTTGGTCTGAAGGACCACGACCACACGCTCACACACACGCACTCACACACTCATCTGCACGCTCACACGTTTGCTCCACCCATGACTGCATTTTGACCTTAAAAGGTCGTTTCTTCCTGCAGCCACAAAGTTGCCATGCTAACCACTGCCAAACCCTCTGTCTCTGGCTCAAAGGCCTCTTACGTAAGGCAGGTGACTGCTGATCACAGTACTGAGAAGAAGGTGGGGAGGTGTGGGGAAGGGTGTCAGAGGTTGGGAAACGTGCACGTCTGGGTGGTTAGCGGTATCCAAGATCCTGGACGCAGCTTCAAGGGCGTGAGGCCCTGAGGGAGTTGGGGGGTGCTGCTGGAGCCATTACTAGCCATGCCCAAGGCACCCGAGGACCCGCGGTGCTGTCATGAGGTCAAGACACGGTAGGAGTCAGGGAGGGAGAAGCCTCCAGCCTCTGCCTCCCCCCAGAGCAGCCCTTCCAGTGGCACTGGGATCTGCAGTCATCTTTGCCCCATGTGTCTCCCGCCCCGACAGCAAGCTCAGAACATTGCTTCTTCTGCTGAGGACATTTGTCAGTGGCTGAAGGGCTTCTAAACTAATGATCACTGTATTAAAATCGCATTTGGTCCTCAAACTGGAGGAACATTGGGAGATTTTAAATGTTAAGAGAAAAGGAGAGAGGAAAAAAATCTCTCAAAGGATAAAATCAGCCCCAAAATAAAGTTTGTGTGACGGAGGAATATGAAGCATTGCTCCGTGGTTCTGGGTATCAAGCCTTCCCTGGGGAACAGACGCTCTGCAAAGCCACATGTTTCAGCCACGGCTGAGAAGGTGAGGGTGAAGTCCCGCAGTGTTCGGTATTGAGCCCACTGGGCGGGGGGGGGGTGGGGGGAGGGCACGCAGACGGAGGGCGCACGATCCTGTGGCTCTTGAGTCATTTTTAGAATGGATTTTAAAACATGGCTTTTTTCCCCCCAGAAAATAATCTTGTGGTTTCCCAGCCTGGATGGCCCAGATGATGCACAACCCTCTGCCACATGAGAAACTCCAAAATCCTCCTGCCCATTACAACCTAAGCAGTTTTAAATGGTTTTCGGGTCCTCTCCTCTCTAATAGATTAAAAAATGCTCCCTCGGGCATCGCAAAGACATTGAATGGTACTTGTACCAAACCTCTGGCTCCAACAGGCCTGCAAAATGTACGGTAGAGCTTCAGAGGCGAGCAGGCAGGCCATAAACCACGCTGCTTTTGCATCTGCAGCCGACACATCCTATACTGCGGTCTTCCTTTGATCTTAATTATCTCCTCCCCAGAACGCTTCCCAGCCCCCCACCCCACCAGATTTACTGGGATGTGATCCTGAAGGCTTCCACACCTCACCCTCTCAGGCAACCCCCTCCTCCCTGGCCTGAGCAGGAGCCAGACAGGCACCCCCGGTCTGTGTGGCCGGGCCCCCTCTAGGCCAGCGAGGGAAGCAAGTCAGGCTTACCGCCACTCACAGCCCTCCCTCTGGTCTCCTGGCCGGTGCTGGCCACTTCCCTATTGCTCCCTTTGCCCCCCCCCCGCACCGAGACAGGCCCTCCTCAGCCTCCCCCAGACCCAGGCCCAGCTGGTATCTCTCCCCCCTCAGACTCCATCTGGGACCCATGACACTGCACCCGCCTTAGGAGACAGCAGTACCTCTCCTAAACTTTTCAACTAGGACCCAATTTCAACATAATTTGTTCCCTATGAGTCCCCCCTGCGATACTCATTATACTTTTAGTATCTGCTGATTGAGAAAATAAATGATGATAAAAACTACTAGGAACTCAATAATGCCTTTAAATGAATTTGTATTTTAGTAATCACAGAAGTGTTCATATACGCTTGAGAGGTTATCATGCTCTGAGGGTATTACTGTTCTGGTCTGAGGATGACGCTGTGGTGGTGTGGCTTCGGGAAGGTCTACATGGGCCCGAAGGTGGGAGCCCTTCACCCTTGGCCCTGCGAATCCACACTGCTGAGTGCCCCTTTGGACCCTGTCCACCAGCAGCACGCTGCCCAGCTGGGTGCGAACTCCTAGAAGGTTCCCGTTTCTGATGCAGGCCATGGAGGCACACACAGGGGAGAGGGCCTTGGACAGGACCCTGGCCCTGAGGCCTTCAGAGTAGACAGGCTCACTGTGGCTGAACCCCAGCTAGAGTGTTCACCAGCTCCCAACTGTGTGAACGGTCTTCAACATCTCAGACCCTCGGTGTTTCCATCTGAGCGTGATTCGCTTCGGAAACGGAAATGGTGATTGTACAGCCAGTGATCCACAGGAGATTCATAGGAGTGGTTCCTGTTACATAGAATATATTTGTGCATGAAGTATTTGAGTGCCTGGTTCCAGGGAAGTCCCTTTCAACTTCCGGGCTCCGTGCTGGGGATCTGGCTGTGAGCTGGCGCATTGGTGAGGATGCACGAGGCCATGCTACATAACAAACCATCCCCAAATCGCAGGGGCCTCCTAGAGCAGAGACGTATTTCTCTGTCGGGCCACATATCCAACATGTACAGTTGCTCAGGGAGTGGCTGTGCTTCCAAGATGGGCCTGGGAGAGAGGACATGGGCAATGGCTTGCCCTTAAAGCTCCCACCGGAAGTGACACAGGTCACTCCCATCCACATTATATTGGCAGAAGCAAATCATGTGGCTTCACTTACCTTCAAAGGGCAAGGAAAGTGCAATCATACCACATTCCCACAGGAAAAACCAGACTATGTGCGAACAGCGCCGACAATGACCAGTCAGCCAGCTTGTTTCCAGATATAAGGAGCTGACAGGCTTTCGTAAGACACAGTTCATGACTAATTTAGTCTAAGTTTGAGCTGGTACAAGTCTGATTTGTGGTCTCACCTGCCATCCCTAAAATGGGAGCGGCAAGCTTGAACAGGGGCGTATCTTCTGTAATTTCTAATGAACTCGGGTTCAGCATGTGGGTAGAGATTATATAAACACAGACTCTCGGTAAATAAAATGTGCCAACTGCTAGTGACGAGCCACGAGGCCCCCATCCACCTCAGCCTGATGGTGGCCTCGGTCCTGTGTCTGGCATCACTGGTATTGTCATCTGTCTCCACTCTGGAAGGCAAATACAATTGCAGGCCCTGCTGTCCATGACCCTCCTTTCAGACCAGTGGCAGGCTGGCTGTCACTCGGGCCCCATGGGGCCTCATTTAACAACCAGCTGCATAGTAGGGCCCTTCAGAGATTTCTTGAATCTCCTGGAGTGAGCCCAGAGTTATTTCATTCAGGATACAACCCAGTGACAGGATAGGAGGACATGGGGATGGGGTCATTTGTCCACGACTCCTGAGGAAGGGGGCTTCCAGCCGAGCTCTTCGGGCTGGGGGCATCTCACCCTCTTCCCTCCCTCCCCCCCCTTCTTCTCCCTCCAAGGGCAGGGCAGGATGCTGGGTGACGGGCCAGCTGTGGGGCCATAGAGGGAAGTGTGGGCTGGAGAGAGGACATTTGTCTTCCTTTGACGCACTAAAGGGAGCCCAGTGTACTTAGCAAGCGTGTCAGAGGGGGCGTAAGGTCCTGTCTCAGGCAGGCGCCTCACCTGCCTTCCCAGCACCGGAGCTGAGTCAGTCCTGAGAATAACCCACGCAGTGACAAGCCTTGAGTGGTGGAGACGCTTGGGAAGAGGACTGCACAAAGGAATGCTGTGCATTCTGTCATCTGAGCATCGTGACAAGGCTATAGCAGTGGGTGGGAAACCAAGACTCAGACGAACATTACGAGTTCATCCCAGGGGCCTCAGCAAGCTAGTGGGAATGCCTGGAACAGATCTGGGCTCCTGACTCCCTGCCCAGTGCTCTGAGGAAACAGGGCATTGATCAAAGGCCAAGGCCCACGCCAATGACAGATGTACCTGCGTGTGGCAAAAGGAAGGTCTGGGTTGAGAAAGATCTGTCAGCTTGAATTATTGATTTGGGACTTCTGAGGGAGGACTGGGAAGAACAGAGGTCTTCCCTAGCTCATTCCCACAGAGCAGGAGGCTGTACACAGTGACAGAGAGACAACCTCAAGCTTCCTTGGGCACGGAAGGTCAGCTTCAGTGCCAAGGGGAAGCCACAGAGTGCCTCCCTGAGCGGAAGCAGAGCCCACCTGCCTAGCTCAGGGGCTAATGCCCCTGCCCTCCATCCTCCCTCTGCCCCTTCCCGCCAACCTGTGTCAGAACCACAGACCATACAAGTCAGGAGCAGGACGGCCCTCAGAGAGCACCTCTTCTATACCCTAAGGTGACCCTTGAGAGGAAGAGCCTCAGCTTCCCCACCTGTTGAGTCTAGATTTTTTTTAAAACTTTTTTTTAAAGTAAGCTCTATGCCTAACATGGGACTCAAGCTCACGACCCCAAGATCAAGAGTCCCATGCTCTACTGACTGAGCCAGCCAGGCGCCCCAAATGTAGATTTTTCTAGAAGTATAGGCTGACTACCCAGCAGACACCCCATCACTACCAACCCACCCTAAGTTTGCACTGTTGTGCCTTGGAGGCCCAGGATCTTCCTGGCTCGCTCTGTGCTGAGGTTCAGCCGGGGGCTCCTGAGAATATCTGGGAATGACAGTGCCTCTTGGGTCTTGCTGACATCCCCAGCCAGAAAGTCCCAAGAAGGTCAATACCAAGCCCTGGCTCTAGGTTGGCCTGCCCCGACACCTCATGATGGTGTCTGCAAGAGGTGTGGACCCCCCCCCACCACCACCACCACTGGGACATGCACTCACTTCACCAGGTTGGAGGAGGGCAGGCCAGGGGTAGTCAGGAAGGGAGAGACCAGGCCTGGAGCACAAGAAAACCTGGGTCCTGTCCCAGCACAGCCAGTGACTTGCAGGTGACTTTGGCCAAGTCCCAGCCTCCTTGGGGCTCAATTTCCTGACTTTCAAAGTGGGTACACAGCAGCCCTCAGCCTCCCCGCTGCATGGCGGGGAAGTGTGCGATGGGGCAAAGGTGTCTGCTCCCTCCTTACTAGCGGGGTGCACACAGGCAAGTTACTTAACCTCTCATTTTCCCCATCTGTGAAACAGGCTGATAACACTACCTCGTCGGGTAGTTGTGAAGCTTGCGTGGGTTGATCTACACAACACACCTGGAACACTGCCTGCCTGGCCCTCAGCAAGCTCTCTGGCTTTACTACCACTTTATTTCCTCCTCACGCCACCACTGCGAGGCGACGCTGATGTCCTCAGAGCCCCTCTTAGAGTGTGGGGAAGAAGAGTGGTGGGCTGCCCCTCGTGCCAGCACGAGGGCTCGCCTGGGACGCCCCCTGGATGCGTCCGCACGGCTGGGCTGGCTCGGCAAGGCCACGCCTGATTGGTTGGTGCTGGGCCCCCTTGGTTTTTCTCTTCTTCCTTCCTTCTTGCCTTCACCAAACTGGAAAGTAGGACTGGGTTTGCCAAGCAGTTGTGCTATCTCGTCCCGTATCAACTTATCGCTGTGCCGATTTTGGATCTGCCCCTGCATCTAGATGCCTCCTACCAGCTTCTCAGCTCGTGGAGCAGGCTCCAAGTGGGGCTCCCTCCGTGCCGTCTGAGAGCAGGCCCGAAGGAAGGCCTAGGCTGTTGCGTCAGCACAGCCCCTTGCCATTAGGCCTCAGGTTCCCCCCGCCCCTGCCGCCTGGCCCGGCAACCCTAACCTCCCCGTTCGTGCTCCAGCCACACAGGCAGCTCTCAGAAGCCTCGTCCTGCGCCCGGCAAAGCAAATGCACATACCAGGCAAAACACCTCCCCCTTCCTAAAGAGCCACTCTGTGTTCTGAAAGACAGTAGACAACGTGAGAGACCCCTGGGGGGCTGGGGGGTGGGGGTGGGGATAAATGGGTTGGGCTGAGGCTTTCAGCGCCACCTGGTGCCAGAGGTCCAGGTGGGTGGCGGAGGGTCTCTCTGAGCTGGGGTCGTGAACAAATTGATAGGCATTCCCTGCATGGAGCCAGCTGGCCATGCCCATGCCATGGTCTGGACTGAGGTCGTTTAGAGCATTAATCATGTCCAGTGCTGCCTAGCTTGCGGGCATCCTTGGCCAGGAGTCCAGCAGAGGAGAGAGTATTAATAACTCGGTGGTGATGGGCACCCCTGTGGGAATGTCCTCTCAGATGGGATAGGACGAATGTGGCCAGAAGAGCCTCCCCTCAGTGTCTCCATGGGCACTCCCCTGAGACAAAGTCAGGATGTCTTTCGGGGCTGTATTTGCAGCCCAAAGTTCCAGCAAGCCTGCCCTTAGGGAGGAAAAGGGAGCGGCAGGTCGTAAAGAATGAGGCCCCCCTTTCCTCCTGCCTCGCCCCTGGCCCGCACCAGAGCCCGGTCTGGTCCCCACTTCCCTCATATCCAAAGCAGCGGTGAGAAACACTGCCTTCCTTACAACCCAGAGCTGTTGGGAAGATATGACCACCCCGGCAATAACGCTAGAAATAATTATGATAAATCACATTTATTGAGTACTTAGCTCTGGGCCCTTGGCTAACCTTTTCACGGGCTGTATCTCAATTTTGTCCTACGTGCATGAGGTAAGTATCCTTACTATTTCATTTTATAGATGCAGAAACTGAGGCCCAGAGAGGTTTGGTAACTTCTCAGAGTCACATGGCAATTATGTCGTGGAGCCATAATGCAGACCATGTGCACAGCTGTGCTGCACCAAAGTGAAGCTTTCCTGTCCCCCCTGAGCTCCTGCAAGAGGCCAAGTGCCCCGACAGCAGGGACTCTGCTCTCCTCTTGGGCCTGTGACAAATGTTCCCAGAGGCAGGCAGGAAACATGGTATGAGGAGTTAAGACACAGTCTCTGCGCTCTGGAAGCCTATGGTTGTATTATTTGATTTTTTTAAAAAATGTTTTAATATTTAAATTCAAAAGCACAGGACAGTATTTAGAAAAGTCTACCTCTCATCCTGGCTCCCTGGAGCAACCACCATTTCTAGTTTCTTATAACAGATTATTCTAGAAGTGACTGATGCCTCTTTACAGTCTTGTTCAACTACCGGTGGGTCGTGGCTAGGAACTGCGGGTCCTTCCGCTCCTCCCAGCACCCCATCTCCCTCACACCATTTCCACCTTCCTCCTGTGCTTTCCAGGGGCCCCCTCCCAGGCCGACAGACAGAGGGACAGCTGTGCTCTGACGGTGATAGAGGCCAAGAAAGCGAGAGCTGAGGACCACTGACAGCCCCGCCTCCTATCCAGGAGCTGCCACTTCTACCCCAGGCCTTCCCCCCGCGGACACATGGTCGTGCAGGACAGCACGGATGCTGGGGACGCCAGAGTGGGTGTGCGTCTAGAGCCCTTCCTGCACCAGGTCGGGGGGCACCTGAGCGTGATGAAGTACGACGAGCACACCGTGTGCAAGCCCCTCATCTTCCAGGAGCAGAGGTTCTACGAATCGCTGCCTCTGGCCATGAAGCGGTTCACTCCGCAGTACAAGGGTAAGTGTCCAGGCAGCAAGCCGCGGCTCTGTGCCCACCATACCGGGCCGGGCTCGTGTGCGCGCCCCCCATCGCCTCCCCGGGCACTGTGCTGCGGGTGAGGGTTGACATGGAGACAAGCCCCTCTCCCACAGCCCGATTGGCCTTCGCTGTCCTAGTTACTCTGAACTCTTCGAGCCTCTGGGCCTGGAGTCTAATGCCATTTGACATCCCTACAAATTAGCTCAAGCCACTAGGCTTCGAGGAACTGAGAATGGAATAAAATGATACCCCGGGCCCACGCTGCCCTGCTAGGGTATCTGCTCCGTGCTTCAGGAGCGCCATGGCTGGGTCCTGTGACCAGGGCTGGGACAGACAGGGCAGGCCGAGGCCTCCTTCCCCTCCCGCCGGAGACCCAGGCGGGTGTCAGGAGCCTCAGGCCTGGGTCAGGGCGGGAAGGAGCTGGGACCTGACACGGTTAGGAAACCAGAATTCCTC
Organism: Halichoerus grypus; assembly: GCF_964656455.1. Classification (NCBI taxonomy): domain Eukaryota; kingdom Metazoa; phylum Chordata; class Mammalia; order Carnivora; family Phocidae; genus Halichoerus; species Halichoerus grypus. The sequence goes on from NC_135720.1 coordinate 114,498,381, forward strand.
ATCCTCTTCTGGTGGCCAAACCAGGGCCACGGGCTGCCTTCCCGGTAGAGGTGGGGGAGTGGGGCACAGAGCGTGTGTGTTCTGATCCGAGTCCAGGGTGGGTTCTGGGGAGTGAAGTCTGGGTGGGCAGGGCCACCATTTGGGGGCCTGCAGGCAGGGGCACTCTGGGCAGCAGGCCAGCATCCAGGGGGCAGGCTTTTTGTCCACACCCGGCCTTCAGTAAATGCGGCTCACAGGGCTCAGGGCATGACTGCCAGCCGCCAGCCCCTCAATGGGATGAGTGCCCAGAGAAAAGACCTCTTTTAAAGGTCTTTGAATGTTGTGACTACAAGCTTTTGCCCTCGAATAAGCATCTGTAGTAAAAGTGATTATAGCATCCAAATCAGTCAAAAACTCACTTGCATTTCAAAGATCAAATAACTGGGAAGGATGGGGCCTAGCTCTATGGGTATTTCTCAGAGTGGGCTCTGGGATTGATCAAGGCTGGGGTAGGGGTTCACATGCAGATTCCCAGGCTCCCTTCCACACCTGTGAACCAGAACCCCTGGGGTCAGGGCCCAGGAATCTGTATTCAGCATGTCCCAGCTTGAGACTCACTGATAGGGGGCCAAGGCATTGAGCCCCAAGCACCACTTCAGTCCCGCCTTGCCAAGACCTTCCGAGAGTCTGAGACGAGACCCATGAGCATCACATGCTGTGAGAGAGGGCCGGGTGGCCGGTGTGCAGCCTGTGCAGGCCTTCCCTGGGGCCTCTGGGGCCACAGGCCAGGGTTGCCCATCAGTTGTGGGTCACTGCCCAGCTCGTCAGAGCGCCCACTGGAATGAATGAATGTCCTTTCGCAACTGAACTCAACCTAGCAAAGGGGTGGCAGGGTCTTGTGTGGGGTGGCCTCCCGCCCGCAGCATCTCATGCTTGTTGGACACAACTCTGGGGCTGAGACAGACTGCCAAGGCAGCCACAGGCAGAGCAGGAAAGTGAAAGAGGCTGCGTGGTCTCCAGGACCCCATCCCGGTGCCTTTCCTGTGTCCTGTCTACACGTGCCCATTCCTCTGGGCGGGGGAGAATGGTACCCTTCTCGGGCACCCTCAGGCACCGGTCTACTGTCCAGACCCCTACTCTACCCTGCCCCGCAGGCCCGATCGGGCCCATCCCTGGTACCGCCTGCCTTAGGGCTCTGCTAACTTGATAGATTAACTTAAGCCAAGGCACCCCAGCTACACGTACCAATGGGGTCTGGATTCCACTGACAGGCTGCTGCAGTAAAGAGCTGGCAACTGGAGACCGTTTGCAGGGTGGCTATCTGCTATGGGTCTCGGGCTTCGGAGCAAGGTCTGGGCTGCGCTGGAGAGGGATGTGGGAGAGAAGACGGATAGGTGGAGACACAGAGCCAGAGGCGTGCAGGAAGATGGAGCAGGGACACGAAGTCTGGCTGGGTAGCTCTGACAATATGAGAAATAGAAATGATTTTTGGATCTTATTGGTTTTGGGTTATTTTGCACCCCTGCTTGCCTCCATTTATTTAGACACTCAAATCTGATGAGATCAGACAAGAGTTGGAGCCCAGAGAAGCAGGGGAAGGTCACATTTCTTGTCCTTCCAGGGAGGCCTCGTGGGGCTGGGGCTCCCAGAGACAGTGGTTTCTGGCGAGCGAGTCACCACAGTCCCACAGCGGGAAAGGTCAGATGGTGAGCTGAACTTTACAAAAGACCCAAAAGGGCTTTGCCCTTGGCTGGCACACCGTCCTGGGCTCCCCAGCAGCCACGTGGCTCCAAGCTCCCCAAGGACAAGCAAGGAGGCCAGCGCGCTCTCCTTTCCCCATGGCAGGGGGTGGGCTCTGGGGCCTGGTGCTGGCTTCCAGGTGGGCCCTCCTCCCCAGAACAAGCACACCAGCCCTCCTGCCTGAGGAAATAGGAACAGAAAGGTAGACACCACGTCCTTGGGCTTCTTGGCACTCTCGACCCTTTGTACTGATTACCCTCCCAAAACAGGTTTCTCTGTTCGCTCCCACGGAACACAATGGCCAAAGCAAATGTGATAAGGACAGACAGGAGCGTGCCTCATCCCCGCACAAGTAAACACAGCATGACCACACCGGAGTCTCCCGATGAAGCCCTTGGCTCCGTGTTACAGCTTGTTCCTTCTTCCATAGCCACGTCTGCTGTGGCCTTTCTCAGAGCTCCACCCCTTACTGTGTGACCTTGGGCACGTCATTCCATCTCCTGAGTCTCAGTGACTACAGGCAAGGGCCTCGCAGGCCTGCCGTCACTCCATGGTAACAGACGAAAGGCCCGGGAGCTGGCACACGGCAGTGATTATGACCAACGCAGTTCTTTTCCTGACCTGCCATCAGCCCCCTGTTCTCACGAGCAGAGCCCCTCTAGTGGGCATGCCAGGTTCAGGTAAACGACAAAACGCCAGGTTCAGGTACGGTATTAGCAGCAGTATCATTCATTCCCGGGACTCAGGGGCCTGAGATGAGCTGAAACAATGCAGAATTTTTTTAAGGAGCTAGAAAGAACTGAATGTCACTCTCAGGCTGAGAAATTAGGGTACCGGGAATCTGAGATGACAGGACTAGCCCAGAGAGACCGCTAAGCTAGGCACAGATGGCCCTGAAGAGCAACTTGCTGAATTATAGAGCAGCCCTGAAAATGAGCGTCTGCACTGACCAGCCTGGGCAGGGACGCAAGCAGGGAAATCAGCTGCCTTGCGTGCTGGTTCAGCAGAAATTACCACTTGCGCTGAGAAAGTGACCAAGTGGCCAGCGGAGGAAATAAATACCTGAGGGGACCTGATCACATGCAGCCCACCTTCTCTCGGTCAGAGTCCCGGCAGGAAATGAGCGGTATACTGAACGGGGTTTAAGTGAAGAGAGTTTTCAAAGGGACAGCTCATAGAAGCGCTCGCAGGATTAAGGGAACCGGGGGTGATGAGGCACTCAGGGACCAGCACCCCTAAAAGGCTGTGACCACCCCTAGGCCTGAAGGGAATGGGGTCACAGACACAAGGAAAGTGAGGCCACAGAGGGACAGGACCATGCTGCAGCAGGGAGGGAACCAGTGGGATAAATACCTCGATCTTTCTCCTGCCTCACCCCATCTCCTGCCAATGTCCTCTGTTGGCCCAACCCCTGGGAAACCAGGGCCGAGGAAGCCACTGGTGCACCCCACAGGGTCAACCTGGCAGGCACAAAGCAGGGTGGAGACAGGTGGAGGGTGGCTTGGTGGGAGAAGGAGCCACCAGAACAGTCATGGCATCAGCTGCAGGAAGAACAGGGAACCAAGGACTCTAGAGAGCCAGTCCTCGCAAAGCCATTTGTGGGGCTGTCTCCCGTGCCACCAGCAAGAGTACAGCTCCATCTCCACCAGAACTCTAGCGCGGCCGGGCACCCACTTAGCTCAGACGCTGAGCCCCATGGGGGGAGACCCAGACTGTGCCGCCAGAGCGAGAAATCCGAAACGGGTGACCACAGAGCCGGTGACACGCGTGGCAGACCTAATTACCTGACCTGGCCCATGTCCCGGAGGAGAAGCCAATTAGCACGTTTGTTCACTGGGGTTCCTCACACTGTCCACTCTCACAAGCAGCAACTGGAGCAGGCTGCCATGCCTTGATTACAAACACCGATGGTCAGGAGTGACTGTAGCTGGAGAAATCCCACAAGTCTCCTGTCTTCTATCACAGAACCATGTTCCGTCAATAATATTCATGTGCTGTGTGTCTAACTGAAGGAGATGGCGGGCATCCGTGTTAAAGCCAGAGATCGGGGTGTGGGGAGAGGTCTAAATGAAGGGGACACAGAGGCCGAGCCCCGGAAGGCTGTCTGAGGCGGGCTTCCTGGAAGAAGCTGGTCAGACAGAGAGAAAGGGAAGGGAGAGAAAGGATGATGGAGGCAGAGGGGAGGAATGGGATGGGCCCCAGCTTCCCTCACAGCCACCCTGAGGCAGGGGGCCCCTCTTGGTGGAGGACCAGCTCTGATGACCCCAGGCTGGGCCCCACTGGAACAGCTCTGCTGTGACTGGGAATGTGCCACCCTGCACCGAGGAACCAGAAGGTGAGACAAAATGTACAGGGCTGGCTTTGTTCAAAGCATGAAAGGGCAGAGAGATGCAATGAAGCAGACCAGCCCAAGGCTATTTTCTGCAGGCTCCGCGGCCCTGGGCTCATTCTGGAACAGTCCTCATAGTTCTTCCTTGAGAGAGGAGTTAGGGAAGGGGGAGGGGGGAGGTTGATCAGTGCCATTAAACTACCATTCAAAAGGATGTCACCCCTTACAACGTGTCCACCAGGTAAATTCCATCTGATCTCCGCCCCCCCCCCCCCGTGTGTTCTGCAGGCACCATCACGGTGCACCTCCAAAGAGACAGCCGAGGCCATCTCAGCCTGGTGGCCACCCCGCTGAAGGAGAACCGGGCGCCCTTCAAGGTCTCCACGGAGTCGGCGGCAGTGGCCATATGGCAGACTCTCCAGCAGACCACCGGCGGTACTGGTGGCACCCACCCCCTCGCCCAGTGGCAGCTGGCTCACTCGCTCGAGGAGAGGTGAGGGCCACATGGCAGGATGACAGAAACCTAGCAGGGACCAGCTCCGCTCCCACCTGCGCCAAGGTCCACAGCTCCCCAAAAGGGCCGAGGAAGTGACAAATTCACAGGAAGCCTCCTTCTAGAAACACCAATGCAACCAAAGAAAGGAATGAATTTTCCTTCATGCAGTTTTTTAGAGGGAGGACTCCGATGCATTTACGTCAGAGGCTGCCACAAACGTAGAGTCCTATACAGAGCAGGCATTCAGTGCATATTTGTTTAATTACATACCGATTTCACTGAGACCATGCAATGTCTCCAGATGGGGGTGGGGGGAATGCAGAAACCCAGAAGAGGTGACACAAAGGAAAAGTGGCTAATGGCAGTCCGAAATCACCTTTCCTCAGCGGCCAGGAAGGGATGAGGAGAGAGGTCAACGCAGCCCCCCATGGGACCTTGGAGACCAGGCAGTTCGGGGCACCCAAGGTCCCAGAGAGATCTCCAGAACCTCTGATAATGTTAGCTGACCTTTCTCAGATGAAGAGGACCCCTGGGGACTTATAAAACATTTATGGGAAACAAAAGGGAGCTAATACAATGAAAGTACCTCCCTTCCCCAAGGAGCACAGCCGATCTAATTAAGTCTCTTGGCTCAGCGTCAGGAAGCGGGTACGCATTATCTCCATTTCACAGATGGGTAAGCCAAGATGCAGAGGACATGAGACAGGGCGGACCAAAGATCCAGGATTCCCAGCCCTGAGGGCCTTTTGAGGTCTCAAGGAAATAACAACACGGCATGCTCACAGCCTAAACTCCCAGCCTTCTGATTCCAGGCAGGGTCGCTTGTTCCCACACCACATCGCCTCGATAGTGCAAGCGGAACCCAGATCACTTACAAGTGAATTTAACCCCCCCCCCCCGCCCCGCCCAGCCCTCTGAGGAGGCGACATGCTCTAATGAGTGCTTCTGGGGTTTGGAGAGACGCCCTGCCAGGGCTGCAGTGTGGCCCGATCTCGTGCCCAGGGCCTGAATGGGGCAGGAGGGGCACTCCGAGACCCTGCAGGCAGTGTGGAGAGCAGCCAGGGACAGTCCGTGTCAGAGCCCAGCTCAGGAGAGCCCCGCCCCAGGGACGGGCACCTTCCCCGGCCCTCCGGCCAGGCTGCCCTGACTGTGGTGCGCCTCCCTCTCCCGCAGCCCCGCCACGTCGCTCCTCAGGTCTGACTTCCACCTCAACGCCCCGGTGTCCTCGCTGGTGGAAGACGCTAAAGGGAACCAGGCCGAGAGGAGGAGCTTCAACCCGTGGGGCCTGCAGTGCCACCAGGCCCACCTGACCCGCCTGTGCACCGAGTACCCGGAGAACCAGCGGCACCGTATCCCTGTCAGAGGGCGGGGGACCGGAGGGAGGTGACAGAGACAGACGGGGGCGCAGGGGCGGAAGGGGGAGACACAGACATGGGGCCAGGGGAGGGGTGGGCGGGGAGAGACTGATAGGAGGGAGACGTCGAGGCACAGGCCCTCAAACCTAGGACCTAGAAGAAATCTGATCTCTCCAAAAGAAAAATCAAAGAATATGGGGGAAGTCGGACTGGGAATTAAGTTGAACCCAGTGCCCGTGGCCAGGCCACTGGCTGTGTCGCTGCCACCTGGGCAGAGGGGCTGGGCTGGGGGTCTCTGTGGGCAGAGAGGAATGATGACGGCCATGCTGGGTGGGGGTGGCAGGGGGCTCAGAGGGCTGGGTGGGTTCCCCACACCCCAGCCTCCCTTCTAGCCCTCCAAATTCTCCCCGCAGATGTCTTCCTATGGAGCTGATGGGGTGAGGGGGTGTGGTGCCCCCCTCAGGGAAGTGCCCGAGCGGGGGATTTTTAGGGGAGGCGCTCCCCCCTCATCCTCAGGCTGCCATGTTCTCAGTGAGTACATTTAGGCTTGAAATACCCCTTTGTCAGTGCTGGGCTCCTTCCCGCAAACGGGTGACTGGTTTCACAGTATTACTAAGACACATCTGCAACCCTAATCCCTAAGAAGCTTTTGCAGCATAATTACTCCGCTGAAATTAATATTCCTGCAACTCATCTCCAAAGCTAACATCAACCCACTTCTCCCAAAAGGTATTGGCCCATTCAGTGACTCGAGGTTTTAGCCTTATGATTTTCTGCCATAAAATGTAAATTGGGCACGGCCTGCCAGGGATTTCACGCCTGCATTTAAATTCCAACCTCAGAGCAAAAAGGAAAAGGAAAAGAAGCTCACGTAGACATAAACTCCCCCTAAATAAATGGACTTCTTAAAGCAGCCTGCAAAGCTAATACTTTGAATTCTCAAGAGGGACGATGGGCTTGTCTGTGAGGAGCTGGGAGAGAAGGAACGGTGCTCAGAGGAGGGGGTCCCAGGCAGCCGCCAAGGCGCGCTAACTGCCTCCACAGGGGCCTCAGTCTTCATGTCCACAGAGCCTTCCTGAGCTTAGCGTGACCAGGGTTTCTGTTGCTGGAAAACGTCGTGTCACAGTACAAGCACCCCTGTATCCTGGACCTGAAGATGGGGACCCGGCAGCACGGGGATGACGCGTCCGAGGAGAAGAAGGCCCGCCACGTGAGGAAGTGTGCGCAGAGCACCTCGGCCTGCCTGGGCGTGCGCATCTGTGGCATGCAGGTCGGTGGCAGAGGGCCCGCCACAGGGCTGGGCGTCCGGCGTGTGCACTGCGGGGCAGGGGTGTCTCCCAAGCGGACACCACTGCCCACAGAGCCAGCCACCCAGGAGGCAGCCGGGCATGGCCCTCCCACACAGGAAGGGCAGATCCCACTCTAGGACACGCTGGGATCTCTGTAAGAGCCCCTTTCAGGACAGTGGTGCCAAAAAGCTGCCATTTTTTTTTTAAACTCGGTCTCAGGGTCTCCGGCAGCTGAAACTTCCCCGTGGCCACGTGGGGCCTATCCACATTGAGAGCAGACCTCTGGTGACAGTGTGTGAGCAGGGGCTGGGGAGAGAACTGAAAAAGAGCTTCTCTGTGCACTCCATGGCTTCTTCAGTCTCTTAAAGGATACAGCTGAATCCTCTCCTTCTCAGGTGCCATAAGGCACTCTGCTCTCTGAATTCTTATTAGCCGTTCCTTCTTCCTACGCCACGTCTTCTGCTTCTTCTTGGTACCTGTTCTGGTTAATGAAGTGGGAAGGTCGTAGCCTGCTCCGCTGAGGCAAAGGAATGGTTAATTTTTTTATTGCCCAGACTCTACCCCATTTTTGTAGCTCTGATGTGGCTCGTGGCAGGGGCTGCAGAACGGGAAGAAATAAACTTTCCCCACTCGTTCGCTCTTAGCGTCTATCTCCTCAAAGCAAAACCAGACACTGGTTTGACGGTACACGTTAAAGCTTTCCTTAATTGAAACTGCCACCCCTTGAAGCTGGGAGTGGAGTCTATAAATTTGTTGCACAGATGTCCCCTGGAAGGCTGGGAATGCAGTCCTCAAGAGAATGGAGTGTGATGGTTTGGGGTGTAAATGGAATCTCTCTCCGGACTTCCAATCTTCTGAAAATGATCTCATTTATTTAGACAGTGATGCCTGTCATGTATTTATGACGGCTAATTTAACAGCCCATCTCCAGCCCTCCAAAGCAAGTCTATCATAGCTTTCTGATTTTTTTTCCCACGCTGGTTTTCCACAAACATACCACGTAATCGGAAGGCAGGAGAGACCTGAGAAACTGTCTTGGCCAGGTATGGGCTGCCCTTCCCAGGTGTGCCAGACAGAAGTGAACCAAGTCATGGCCACGCCAGCCACTGGCCTCCGTACAGCCTCTGCCTCTGCCTGTGCCATCTGAATGAAACGGGAGCGGCTGCCACTGTCCCCCCAGCAGCATCTCCTCCATCTGCTCCCTTCTGGTGGCCAAGACATGACAGGGGAGGGGGAGAGGAGCTGGTGCCAAGGAGGAGCCACCAGCCCCACAGAGCTGCTGCGAACCTGCCCGTTCCATCCAGGCTCCCCTCAGCTGCACTGGCTGCCTAAAAACCCCATCCCTACCTCATCCAGCCTGTCTTTTCATCTTTTTATCTTCAGTCAACCCTGCTTTACCCCAAGAGCCATGACTGTTTCCTTAGAACCTGCAGAGAAAGGACTTTATAAACTTCGCTGGGGAAATTGAATCTAGTTGGCTTTCCAAGGCCATTGGCTGTGATCTCAGATTCCTACTAAAGCGTTCTAGCTTGGGTTTGCTAATATTTGAATTGAAGAAGGCCAGGAGCCAGGGTTTAAATCATGATTTGGAGGATGACACTGGAAATTCACAAGAAAGTCGATCCAAAGCTTTTCCTTATGGGCGGAGGGTCACCTTTGTGGGGTGAAGGATATGTAGAGCTTGGATTCCTATTAAGGGCGTGCACAGAATGCATTTTAAAATGTGAAAGTTCCTCTGGTGCTTGATGAAAGATCATCCTTCCATTCATTTCAGCCATTCTTGCCCTGCATCTCCTGGAAATCTGTTTATATATCATGCTAGCTTGTAACACTGCAACCGTAGCAGTTGCAAGCTTTTTCTTGAGTTGGCAATTCTTCACGTCTTCTTTCTCTTTTTATTACCAGGTTTATCAAGTTGATAAGAAGCACTTTCTCTGCAAAGACAAGTACTATGGAAGAAAACTCTCCGTCGAGGGCTTCCGACAAGCCCTCCATCAGTTCCTGCATGACGGAACCCGCTTCCGGACAGAGCTCCTGGAGCCCATACAGCGCCGGCTCCAGGCCCTCCTCTCGGTCATTAGGAGCCAGAGTTCGTACCGGTTCTACTCCAGCTCTCTCCTCATCATCTATGATGGGCAGGAGCCACCAGAAAGGACCCCAGGGGGCCTGCATCCTCAGGAGGCTCCACAGACGGCCCACGGCAGCTCTTCCGGAGGTCTCACCAAAGTTGACATCCGGATGATCGACTTTGCTCATACAACATACAAAGGCTCCTGGAACGAGCACACCACTTATGATGGACCAGATCCAGGCTATATTTTTGGCCTAGAAAACCTCATCCAGATCCTGCAGGATATTCAAGAGGGAGAATGAGGCTTGTTGGGCCTATCCAGATTTTTCTGGAGTATAGCTCTCAAAAGGGACCTACTGGTAGCCAAGTTAGTCCAGACACTGTTAGATGTCTTTGTCATAATTATATCCACATTCAAAAGCCACACATGGCAGGGTATATTAATGGCGGCTACAGAAACCAGCTCTGGAGGTAAGTCCCGTATTCTGGCATCTGCTAATGCTGGTCTTCGGAGGCTGGACTGTCAGTGTGAAACGGCACCATTGTGGAGTACACTGGAGGGCTGTGGCCTGAGGGAGAAGCCAGCATTACAGTGAGATTCTGGAGAATTTGCATTTAAAAATGCTTTTTTGTTGTCACGCTGAAGTCTTGGCAAGCTGTGAGGCAAAAAACTCTACTTGAAGAAGACTAGAAGAGTGAGTTCACGAGTGTATGGTTTTTCTGCTCGCGTGGGCTGCCCACCCCAAGAGCAGACAGAGCTCATGAATGACTGTCTCTTATCTTCCTAAGAGGCATTTAGGTGGGGCAAGAAGAAGTGGGATAGATCTGCCCGTCTCACCAGCTTCCTACCCAGGGTCTGAATGGGCAAGGGCAATCCAGACACAGCCCTGGCAAATCAAGACCCCGGGTTCTCCATTTTGCCCGTGGAGGCAAAGGTCTCTCTTTCTAGACGTCCGAGTACCTATTGGAAGTGATGCCTCTGCCCGATTCTGGCCACAAAACGGCTCTAACCATGAACTGCAGCTTCTGGTAGGGGTGGACTGTGCAAAAGGATGAGCCACTGCTGTTAAATTACACTATCCACTTTCTATTTATTTATTTTGGGGGTGGGGTGGGGGAGTCAGGAGAGAGAAGCCTGGAGGGCCGAGGAAACCAAGCGCAATGTTTACAAGACTGGTGGACAAGTGTAAATATGGAACAAAGAGCAAACAGTTCTAATTAATTCCTTCTTCTGCAGTGTGGAAACCTATTACAATGCCCTTGAGTCGAGCATGAAGATACGTTACCCAATTAGGGAAATAAATTTGTTAATAAAATTGCTGAGGTCACCAGTGATTACTTGGTGCACCTTATTACCCTTTCTGTTTGTTTATTCTGATCATCACACTGTACAGCAGTTCCAATTTATGGGTGACGAGAGTGTACAGAAGAACAGTTCACCGATTTCTTGCAATCCTTTGGGGATCCCGGGGGGGAAATGGTGGCTAATCAAATATTTGCATGTATCTACAAGGCAGGTACCAGACCTCGTAAGTGCTCCTTTTATCTGAACTTTCTATAATGCAAAGTAAAATAATTTTATTCTCATGGTTAATTACCATCAACCGTCCAAAAATCCACACTTACAGAAGGAAAGAGGCCTGGATTAAAAAAAAAAGAAAAAAAAGGTTTTTTATTGTTTAATTTTAGGCTACATTATATGGATTTCAAAGCAAGTTAACTTCCCTAATTACGTTTGGCTGAGATAACGATGTGATTAATTTGCATGTTCTGCACCCATGGTGGGAGAATTGAGTCAAAGTATGTTGGGTGGCAAAAAGGAAGTCAGCCGAAAACTAAATATTTGCTAATGACAAAATGGAGCCCTAACTACTGCTTTTTCTAGCCCACTTCCTTGCTTAAAAATCTGGTTCTACCAAGTCTGAAGCTCCCTGCCTTAGCTTCCTATTCCTGGCCCCGTTCTCAGCCCTGGGTGCTGTGGGACCTGCGTGAGGACTGGGGGAGGGGGGTCAGCTAGAATATAAGTCTTTTAGGGCTGGCCACCCATGTCGCTAACTGTGCTGCAATCACTCTCCTGGCCCCTGTCTATGTGACCCATCTTCCCTCAGCCCCTCCCTTATCCAACAATGCCCTGCACAGGAAGCCTTCTTCCTGCTCTGCCAAACCCTTGAGGCCCAAACCAACTCCCCACATGCCCCTGAAGATGTCACCAACAAAAGTGCATTTTGTTGCAAGGGACAAAACTGGCTACTGGTTTCAGACTGTGCTTCCCAGACTCCTGGGCTCAGAGGAGTCACCACTGTCTGGAAATTTGCACAAGGCTTTGCTGACCCAGCTGAATGAGTCCACCCAAGCATTGCAAACCTAGGCAGAGGGAGAAGAACAGAGAGGTATGGGAAGAAAAGAAGATGGCAGCATGTATGTATTTGATCTCCAATGGGAGTTTACTTTAAAATGGCAAAAGAGGTGAGGGGGCCCTGAATATCCGGTACCCAGCAAGTGTACACTGAACTAAGCAGCTCTTCCCTGCTGATCTTTTTGCTAAGTACTGGGGAAGATCCAGCTCTTGGGAGCTTAGATTCTAGTTGAGGAGGCAAGAATCACGCACAGGAACTGACAACAAACTGCACAAAGACAATACCCAGTGACACAGAGGATCTATCTGTGTGGTGCAGAGGATCAATCCTACAAGTTGAAGAGGTTGGTCCACAGCCAAAAGAGAAACACACATCATGTGACAGCTGACACACATCACAGAAACTGCTAGAGGAGGTGAGACTTCACTTAGGCCCTGAACAATGACAAGAATGGGGAAGGGGCTGGCTGAGCGGAGGGAAGGAAAAGCCCAGCATGCTCATGAGTCTATGGACAGACAACCCATTCAGAATGGGGATTTGGTGGTTGGGAGTGGTAGAGTGAAGAGTGGTAGAGAAATGGAGTGAGCCCAGATGGTGGAGACACTTGAAAATCTGGCCAAGGAGCTTATTCATTTGTGATTACATTAGTCTGTCCTTCTTTCCCTCCATTCACCCAATGAATATTTTCCGAGTGCCTGGTACAGACGGCACAGTGCTAGGACCTATGCAAGAAACAAGAAGTATGAGGATCATGTCGTTGTCCTTAAGAACCTTATGACTTAATGAGAAGGTGAAGACCCTCAGCTGAAAATATAAGGGGTGCTTCAACAAGGCATGGGGGCCATTTGTGCAGCCATGCAGAGCGCTGCCCAGGAGAAGAGAGGCAGTGAGGGCTCAACGCCACGTGGGGTGATCATGGAGGTGGTCTCTGAGCTGTGCCTTGAAAGGGAGGCAAGTCTGAAAGGTGATCAAGAAGGCAGGTACTATGGACAAGCACAGCAATAGGAATCAGGCATTTTGCTCAGGGAACAGCGGGGTGGGGGCTGGCCACGGGGGTTGATGTGAAGAGGCACCAGGAGAGATTAAGATGAAAATGGAGAAAACCCAGCAGTTGCGGACTGTCAGGGGCCTCCGAACCTTCCGCCTCTCCGACTTCCTCTTGTCTAGAAGCCTGGAAGGGCCTCCCGGCCGGCCTCCCCTCCCTCAGACTGGGGAGCTCTCTTCCGAACTGAGAAATGCGCAGGTATTAGTCAGGGTGGGCTCACTGTTATAACAAACAATCCCCAAGCAATAGTAGCTGAACATTCCAGTCAGGTTTGGTCAGCAGAGAGAGAGCCGCCGCTCCGCACAGTCACCCAGGGACCGTCCAACTCGTGACTCCACCACCTTCAAGCGACCACGAGGCCTAAAAGTTACACAGCATTGAGGAGACACACCCACATTCCAGAGACAAGAACCAGCCATGGGCCCTGCCCAGATGCCAGCAGGCTGAGACGTCATTTAACTGTGTGCCTGGAAAAGGAAATGGGTTTGATGAGACCCTAGCCAGTCTCTATTATAACCTCCAAAATCCTCATGTCAAACTGATACCTCATTTAAGGAGGGAGGAGAGACATAAAGAGCGAGTGGGGGCATGGGGGGCAGCAGGGGCCTGCCGGTGCCAGAGCTGCAGGCTCTGATGCAGACCCTTCCCCCCAGCCGTGTCCTCAGACAGGGAGTGTGAGCCCAGGGTGCTGGCAGACTGGCTTCCCGTCTCCCCACCTCAGCTGCCCCATCTGCCCACCAGGAACTCTCACTTGGTCCTCAAGACAGGTGCTGTAGAAGAGCAACCCGCTCCCGAACTCCCCAGCAGGGAGGCCAAGGACAGCCAGGGACAGTCACCCAGCCCTGCCTCCTCCCTCTGGTGTTCCTGGTGCAATTGAAGAGGAAGCTGAAGAGCAGAAAGTTATTACAGCTTTTCCATGATGCAATGTCATCAGGAAGCCCTGGGCCTCTGGGCAGCACCCTGGCAGGTCCCATCACTCTTCCCAGCTGCACAGAGCCTTGTAGCCCATTCTGGAAAGGGCAGGAAGCAGTCTCATAAAATAAATGGCAAGGCAGGACCACTCATCAGCAGCTCTTCAAAATGATCTAAACTTCTGACTTTTGATTTAAATCTGCATCCACTGTGGCCAAAAACATAAAACAGAAGATGAGAGAAAGAACTAAAATGAAGGCGTGAGTGCCAAGAACTAGAGGGGAGGGAGGGAGGGAAAAGCAGCTCTGGGACAATACCAAGTTGAGCACCAGCCAGGCGGGCTGACTTGCAGCCAGGTTGGGTCCTTTTCGTTATGCATCGCTCAGAACTTTCTCCCTTCTGTTACTAGGCTGCCCTGAAATGGGACAGGAGCTTCGAGAGCTAATCCAAGTACCAAATCCAGAAATCTACCTGCTCCTGATTTTGCCCTTCACCTCTCTCCCTCAGACCTCTAGAGAGGAGTATCTCACAGAGGCAGGTGTTCAACGGGGGTCGGGAGGGGGGGGCGGGGGAATGGGTAGGTGAGGAAACCCGGGTCCAAACTCTGATGTGGTCTGTTCTCCTCAGATTCATTTAGTGAGAGATGACTCTCTGTCAAGGCCTGCTGTCGGATAGTGACTAGCGTTTTGCAGGGATCCAGAGTGGCAGGGCCACTCCTGAAATGGGGGCCAGGGAAGGCCTCTTTGAGGTGACATCAACTAGAGTGAAGGGAGGGAGGCAGGGCCCAGGGCAGATGACAGAGGTCTCCCCAGAGTGGAGGGGCTTTGGGTACATTGGGCTGCACTTTAGGACCTCATTAGCCTACCCCAGCACACCTTAAACACCTATGAGTCTTGAAAAGCAGCTCACCTCCAGAGAAAGGCAGCAATCTACTACCAGCCTGCCCCTTCCAGCTCACCTTTACACAGGGCACGAACTGACTAACTTCTCCCTTGCAAGTCCAGACCCACTTTTTATGGTAACATATCTGGGTATGGCAGCCAATCATTTCCTCTGGTTGAATAAGTTGAAAGAAGAAAAATCAGGCAATCGTGCCCCACAATACAGCTAAGTATTTAATTCATTTTTAATGTTTACATTATTAACACCAGCATTACAAAACGGTATTTTTACTTTCAAGCGATTTAAATGTACAATTCGGTATCTCAATTACTGGGATCATCATAACTTGAAAAACTGAAGCAGCGCTCCCTTCCTCCTCTCCTCCCCCTCTGGTGCCTGTTTCTATAAAGAGCTACCAGGACTCCATGGAGCCCAAATACCCGTTCCAAATGGATCAGGAGGTACAGCCCTCGTGGGGGCTTGCAAGGAGCCAGGGGAGCTTGCATTCAATGTGGAATGAGTGACAGTCAGCAGGTAGGTGTTAAAATGGTCATCAACTCCCTGAGGACTGGCACTGCCAAGTCACATTCCAGGCGGTACCTATTAATGTGTCCAGAATGGCGCTGGATGACTGACAAGCCAACGGGCCCAGACTCTGGCTCTGACCACCCACAGGCATGAGAAGGTGGGGGGCAGAGGTAACACAAGACTGGAGAGGACCCTAGACCCCCTTGGGAAACTATAATGCATCCCAAAAGACCCATCCATGCAGCTCCTGATAACACCGAAGGGGCATCCTGATGGGGGGTGGAGGGGGGAGAGCGTGGGCTCTGGAGTCAGTCAGCTGGGGTTCGAGTCCAGGTTCCGCCACTTACCAGCTAGTGACCTTGGCAAGTCCTCTCCTCTCTGTACCTGAGTCTCCACCTCTGTGAAATGGGGCTAATAGCAGTACTTATCTCTGAGACCATTAGGAGCACTAAATGAGTCACTACTGTATAAGGCATTTAGACCAGTGCCTGACACAGAGCAAATAGTCAGTCAGGTGTTACTTTATCATTAGAATTCCCATTTTAAGATGAAGAACTGAAGCTCAGAGAGATTAAATAACCCACCCAGGGTAGGCTGCTCTGAAGACTTCTGGCGGTCCCTCTGCCAGGAAGCCACTCTCGCCCCTTGTGACTCAGGTCGCTCTCATACACAGGCCTCCTCTAGACCACCCAGACCCACCCCTGCCCCAATCGCTGTGGACCCAGCACACTGCCTTGAATCTCTCCCCAGCACTTACTATATCTGAAATTATCTTGTTCACTTACTATATGACTTAATACATATAAAGCACTATTATTATCATCATCATATGTCTATTCAGTTGTTGTCCGTCTCCACTCAATTAAATGTAAAACCCACAGGATCAGGGCCCTCACCTGTCCTGTCCACCACCGGGAAGGAGCTCAGGGCTGCTTCGTGGGTGTGTGACCTCTGAGGTCACACAGAGCCCTGCACTCCAAAGAGCCCCATACTTGGTTTAATGCTCTGCTGTTACTGTCTTGAAATTCCTTTTTTTTTTTTTTTTTAAGATTTTATTTGAGAAAGAGAGAGCACTCGAGCAAGCACGAGTCAGGGGGAGGGCAGACGGAGAGGGAGAAGCAGACTCCCCACTGATTAGGGAACCCGACGTGGGGCGCTATCCCAGGACGCCGAGATCATGACCTGAGCTGAAGGCAGATGCTTAACCGACCAACCGAGCCATCCAGGTGCCCCTGTCTTGAAATTCTTAATATTTGAACAAGGAACTTTCTATTTCACCTTGTTCTAGGCCTCCACAAATTACATAGATAGTCCTGAATGAATGAATGAGCAAGCCCATATTACAACCCAGGTCTGTAAGACTCCAAGGCCTCACTACTGAACCACCAAACCAAACAAGCCTCCAGTGGCGGTAAGAGAGGTGGGCAAGGCAGCCTGAACAAGGGACAACCACAACCCACCTAGAAGACGTTGTGCTGGGGAAGGGAGAGCCTTAGGAGACACTGGTTTGAGTTCTCTGGATGTCTAGTTGTTCCTCTCAACCTCTCACTCCACTTGTGCCTCAAGTGGGGTGAAAACCATTTGCTGCCA
The DNA here is from genome assembly GCF_964656455.1 of Halichoerus grypus. Lineage (NCBI taxonomy): Eukaryota > Metazoa > Chordata > Mammalia > Carnivora > Phocidae > Halichoerus > Halichoerus grypus. The sequence goes on from NC_135720.1 coordinate 114,514,954, forward strand.
CCTCATGCTACTCTTCCTCTCACTGAAGACAGAGGGACCTCAGTCCCTGCGTCCTAGGAACACTGTCAGCCAGCCAGGTGTTCGTCAAAGCCAGAGCTGTGGTCAGGCCTCAGGCAGAATGACAAGGCCTCTAGGCACCCAGCACAGCCCTAGGCGCCTGGAACTTGACAGTAAACAGATAACAATCCTTGACCTTTAGGCCTCATGGCAGCCATCAAAACTATGTGGCTATAAATACAGCTGATGAAGAGGATAGAGCTGGGAAGTACTGCTGGACTGGGAACAAGATGGGGGTGCCCCTGAAAGCCTCATTTTCCACTCTTCCTGAGCTCTCCTAACCTCAGGTAGGCACTCCGTGCTCACTTACCTCAAGTGGACACCGCACACCCCAGGTCCCCAGAGGTTCTCATTCAATAGATCTTTACTCTTAAGGCCTTCAGAACAGTTCAAAGCTGATCCTTGTTAAAACCACCCATTGATCTTTCCTCAGATTAAACCCCTCCCTCCTCTTCTCTCTCCCATTCCTGCCTCAGGCCTGGCTCTTGCGGCTCAGGAACCTTTCGTTCCCACTTACCCAAATCCTAACCATCCTTCAAGGTCCAGCCCAAACGCCATCTCCTTCAGAAGCCATCTCTGATCTTTCTCCCCTTATTCCCCTGAACAGCTAGAAGTAGTATTTCTTTCTCCAAACTCCCCAGCATTCTCTAACATTTCAATTAAAGCCCCTGTCACTTTGAACTTGTGTTCGGGTTGTGTATCCACTACTCAACCGTCTACTCCTTGAAGGCAACAGTCTCCCGGATTTACCTTTACAAAGCAGGCGGGTGAGAAGGAAGAGGTTTGGGGGAAGCTGAGTGTTGTATGCATGGGATGGTCCTGGCTAAATGCAGGACCGTGAAGACAGAGCCCGGCTCAGCAAAGCCAGGCTGAGGATTTCTTAAGGAAACTGGTGGGGGTATCTTGAAAAGAAAAATGATGACAGTCCACATGATGCTGCAGCTGGAGATGTATAAGAAAAGACTTGGTAAAACAAGTTTCCCAGGCTGAATCAACCCAGCTGACTTTGCTCAAGCTGGGAAATCTGTGCCTCCCAGGGACACGTGCCCCATGTGGGGAGGGGAGCTCTGAAGGGATACTAACAGGGGATGGGGAGAGAGGAACAAGAGCTAAAGAGCACTACCAAGTGGTAGTGGCAAGTACAGGGGCTGTGAAAGGAGAGAAGGGGAGGCGAACAACCTGCGCGCGTGCTATGTGATTAAATTCATACACATCTTCATCGAATAACCACCTGAATTTACGTGCAAATGTATTCGTTTATGCAAATTAGCAGAGGTCTCCGAGGAAGTCTGTTAGTCTGGAGCTTGTGCAGTCATCGAAAAAAGAGAAGTAAACCTGTCCCTGGAGTACTCCGCGTCTAACTGGCCCCTGGGAGCTGGGCCCGGTCCAGGAGGAGGACACTGAATTAAACCCGCTCGCAGAGACAGGAGAGCAGCGCCCCTATCTGGAGAGCGCCGGGCCGCCCGCGAATTCGCGCACGCTCATTCCTCCCTCCCACCCCACCTCCCCGGGAAGCCGGAGAGCCTAAGTGCGCAAGCGCCACCTGTCGCGCCGACTCCTCCCTCAAGGGCGGGGACAAACGGGGCCCAAAATGGCGGCCAGCCGCTACCGGCGTTTCCTTAAGCTGTGTGAGGAATGGCCAGTGGACGAGACCAAACGGGGCCGGGACTTGGGCTCTTACCTGCGGCAGCGGGTGGCACAGGCCTTTCGGGAGGGAGAGAACACCCAGGTGACCGGATTGTGGGGTCCGCCTGCAGCGGGGTGGCGGTTGGGGCGAGGGGCGGAAAGGACGAGGCACGGGTGGGGCCCACGAGCGGGCGAGCAGTGGGGTCCACGCATGCGCAAGCCTTCCCTCCCCGGCCGCACGTGCGCGCGGACCCTCCTGTACCCCCACCCTTCCCGGCACTTCAGAGAACGACGACCCCGCCTTCTATTTAGTGCTCTCTGGCTGCACTTTGGAATTACTGAAGAAACTTTTTGAAAAAATCTAGATGTCCGGAACCATTCAGCCTTATTGAATCAGAACCTCTGGGGTTGGGGCCTTGGCCTCGGTATTTTGTAACTTTCACCAGATGATTCTAGGTGCAGCCGGGGTTGAGACGCACAGCAGTCGTAGATGGTGACAGTCGCAGGCTTATAGCTTCCCTGACACGGTGCTGTTACCTTGCAGTGACTGAGCTGAACCTCAAGGACCTCTGCAGGGCCCCAGCAAAGCCTTTGCTACCTGGGCCCCTGTAAGCCCGTGCAGCAGGTTTGGGACCTCAACCCCTGCCCCTGTGTGAGTAGTAGACCTACGTTCTTGCTCTCCAGGTTGGTGCTAGGGCGGCTCTGGGACTCATTCATACACAGCACATATTCATTGAGCACCCACCATGTGCTGGGTGGGAACTGTGCTAGGTGCTGGGGAGACAGCAGTGAATTAGAGGAGGTCCTGTCCACCTGAAGTTAAAGTTTACATTCTCGTCTGGGACACAGTAAGCAAGTAGACGTATGTAAGATAGTCCAGATCAGTCCTGTGCTGGATGTAAAATAGTAGCATGATAAAAGGGTAATACTAGTTCTGAGAAAGCCTGGCTCAGGAGGTGACACATAGATGAGACATAAGGGAAGAAGATGAGCTGACTGTATACTTGGTGGGAAGGGCATTCCAGGCAAAGGTCCTAGGCAGGAAACAGATTGGCGTGTTGTGGAACAGAAAGGAAGCCAGAGCGGCTGAAGGGGAGTGAGTGAGATGGAGTTTGCTAAGAGTTGAGGTCAGAGGAGGACAAGAGCCAGGTGCAGTAGGGTCTTACAGGCTCTGGTTGGGAGTTGGATTTTATCATAAGGCCAGCGAGAAGCCATTGGGGAATTTGTGAAGACTGACATGACCTAATTTATTTGTTTCATTTATTTACTTTGATTTTATTTATTTATTTGACAGAGCAAGAGAGACACAGTGAGAGAGGGAACACAAGCAGGGAGAGTGGGAGAGGGAGAAGCAGGCTTTTGCTGAGAGGGGAGCCCGGCACGGGCCTCGATCCCAGGACCCTGGGATCATGACCTGAGCCAAAGGCAGACGCTTAACGACTGAGCCACCCAGGCGCCCCCAATTTATTTGTTTTAAAAGATCATTCTGATTGCATGTGGTGAATGGATTATAGGGGGCGAGGATAGGAACAAGGAGGCTGGAGAAAAGGCTACTCTGGCAAGAAATAATGGTGGTTTGGATGAGGGAGGCAGCACAGGAGACGGAGTGGCTAGATTCGGGTTGCACTGTGAAGGTTGCTTCAACGGGACTTGCTAATATAGTGGATGTGACGTAAAGGGAAAAAGAAACCAATGAGAACACCTAGATTTTTTTGGCCTGAGCAACTAGGTGGGAGGAGGTGCCGTTTACTGAGATGGGAAAGACTAGATGAGGAGCAGGTGGGGTGTGGGAAGAACATCTTGAGTTCAGTGTTAGACATGTTAAATTTGAGATGCCAAGTGGACTTACCTCCAAGTGGAAATGTCAAGTAGGCAGTGAGATATTTGAGCCTGGGACTCAGGCAAGAGGTCAGAGATAGGAAATGTGATACATAAACACACAACCTGAAGAAATGACTTTTGCCGTACTTGGCCATGACCTGTCAGAGCAGGAACATTTTTTTTTGCAACTTAGCCCAACAAAGAGCCAAGCCAGCCCACCTAATGGAGCAAGAACATGCCCAGGGGTATCATGGAAACCAGATTTCAGATGGGGTGGAGAGCATGGATGAAGTGTCTGGCTCGGGGCTTGGGGGATGCAGGGGGGTGGGGCACTACACGTACGCACCTTTTACAGTGGTCTTCACTGGTCCAGCATACCAAGATCTCGAAGGCAGGAATTGTATCTAGTCCCAACTCTACAGACTCCATAGACTCTTCTAGGGCTCTGCTCCCTACATATTTTTAGTGTGAGCCTCCTGAGAATAGAGAGGGTGCCATTTATTTTCTCCCCCCAGTGTCTAGCATAGTTCTTGGCACATAAAGGACAACCAGTAAATGTCTGGATGAAGCGATTAAATGATCGGTTATGACTCATGAGACAAAAATCATTTGAATACAGTTGCAGGTGTGGCAGAAGTAGGTGGAGAGAAGTAGCGAAGAGTGAGAAGGAATATTTCTGTGTCCTGAGTGGTGAGAATTTGAGAGCTTGCAGTGTGGGGGGAACCTTAGGAACTCCAGAAGAGGGACATAGCCTTGTCCTTACTGTCAAGAAACTTAACAGTGGGGTAGACAGACGTGCATTTTACTCTACTGAAATTCAGATGGTGAAAGCAGCCAGCAAGGAGGCTGACAGAGGCTGGAGCCTTGGGGAGGTGAGAGAGTGTGACATTCGCCTACTTGACTTAGTGTAAGAGAACTCAGAAAAGGAGGGTATAGCTTTCTCTTTTGGAGTTGTCATCCTTTGTCATCACCTGGGGAGATAGTTCTAATCAGTCGAAGGCCCACACAGATTTGAGTCATGGTTTTAGATGCAAGTCATGGCTCTGATGATGGTTCTGGAGCCGCTGATGAATGCATCCCTGGTAGAGTGAACCGGTATATCACAGTGGCAGCAAGCACATTACTCAGGACCACTGTCATGGTGCCTCATCCTGATGGCACCTGAGAATGCCCCTGGGCTTAGTAAATCTTGGTGATAATTTTTAGAGGGAGCAGCCCCTTGCTAGAATTGAGAACAGCACTGTGAGTCACTCCCACTGACACCCTGGATCATTTATAAACCTTGAGGAAGAAAGGTGGTTCCGGTAGACTCTTCATTAAGCCGGCAGCAGACAGCGAGCATTAGACCCAGTTGGGTGATGGGTGGGGAGCTCCCCCTTGGTTATGCCAGTTGCCAGAAAGACCAGACTAGACGGAGAGGCAGTTCTGCTCCACAGCCTCCTTGTTCCTGTAGAGGAGGGAGGCAGGCAGTCTTCTTGGCGTCTTGACCCCCTGGATCTTAACAATAACACTGAACACATGCTCCAGCGTGCTTTTGCATGCATACTCTCATTTAGTTTAGTCCTTAGCGCAGCTGAGGAAGGTAGCCATCACTTATTCCCATTTTACAGATGAAGAAACAGAAACCTAAAACAACTTACTTGGGGTCCCCTGGGGAGTCAGTGGCAAGACAAGTAAGCAACAGGCCCAGCTGTCCTGGTCCTGATCTGGCGTTGCCTCCTTCGGGCCTCATCTTTCCTCAGCTGCCATTTCTCCCACGTTCTTTCTTGCTAAAAAGACCTCTTGTTCCATGAACATCAAGCCACCCCTTTTCCCTCATGCCCTGCTCAAACGAGTGACAGTTTTGCCAAAGAAGTAAATGTGTCTTTACCCACCTGCTTTTCTTTGCCCCAGCCATGACCCCCTAGTACAGATCGGAAGAAAGATGACCCTCAGGTGGGATACCAGTGCAGAAGGGCCGGACTCACTAGAAAGCAAATCAGGCATTCAGACTTGAAGGCAGAGTACAGAAACCTCCGCCTCCATTAATTCCACTTCAGATTGCCCTCTGGGGAGTCTCATGGTCCACCCAGAACCCACCAAGAGGGAGGTGATGGTGGGAAGCAGGAGCACACTTACCACCTCTTACACCCTCTATCCTTTTGTGCAGTTTTTTGAAAGTTAATGGTTATGGGTTTTGCCCCCTCTGAATACAGTTTCTTCAAGAAAACACATCTCCTGCAGCACCAAGAGCTTAATAAAAGAATCACAATGTGGGGGAAGGTGGCAAAACAACTCTAATTGTTGACTCAAGTACAGGGAAAGGGGCCAGTCCTTCTAATGAGTTCTCTAGGTGCACAAGCAGCTTCCTGAAAGATCCCTGACTGCACACCAGCACCTACTAATCTAGCACAGGCACAGCTCTGAGGAACAGCCTGGAAACGCGGCCGCCCAGGAAGGGGCTCACCCACCAGTGAGTTCTTGCATTATACCTGGGTTTAAATCCTATCAGCCTTGTTTGAAAAAAGTTGAACTGCATCTTGGGTTTGCAGTAATGTAAATGATATTTCCAGTTCTCAGGGGAGAATGTAAAGGTTGTATATAATTCTGTTGTCTCGGTCATCTGGCGGAGCCCCGGTCTTTGGCCTTCCTCACTGTGGCAGGGAGCCACACTGCCTGGCCTGTGCTGATTGCGGGGACACCACCTCAGCGGTGCCCACCCCCATATGCGGGCTCCTAGAAGGCCAGTTTCTGAGGCATGGCCTAAGGACAGATTATGCTATTTTTAGCTATAATAGTGAACCTACTGCAAAACAGGAGTTAAGAGGAGAATCATCTCTGAGAGGGAATGTAGGCGTCTCCATCTTTTTTCTCATCTCCCAGTTCCAGGCAGACCTAGAACGAATTAAGGTAGTGTTTAGACCATGGGATGGCAGCTTTCTGTGCTTGGTTAAAGATAGAGGTGCTCATCCTGCTAGAAGGGATAAATTACGGACCACTTTCGGTGGGTCTCCACTTTACTCGGAGCCCTGTGCGTCTGCCTATTTCCTCCTGGATGAGTGGCAGGCAGGTGTGTGAGGGCTTCGCTGCCCTCCGATCCTTGGTGCCAGCCTGTTTTGCCTCTCACCGCACCGCAGCACGTGCCCTGGCCTCTCATTGCCTCCCAAATTGGCCACAATGTAAGTGGTTCTTAACCTTTGAGAATCTAGTGCACTGTGGACACCACCCCGCAGACACACAGGCTTGCCAAGATTCGCTGCCTTCCCAGGCCCTTGAAGCACTCCTCGGCTCAGCTTAAGACCCTGCTTTGCCTAAAACATCCTTGTCCCCTGCTTTTTCATGCATCCTCCCAGCTACTCCTCTGATCCCCATTCCACCCAGGCCCAGCTCCTTGCCGCTGAACTCCTCAGTGCGGGACTCTGGCTCCCCCTCTCTGTGAACTGTCACTGCAGTGAAACCCAAGACCCCTGCCACACCTGCCCCGTCAGCCAGGCCTGGTGACCCGCTCCCACCCCTGATTTCCTGTAATCTGGCACTCAGTTACACGCTGCCCCGGGGCCATGTTTGATTTTTAATGCGCGCCTGTCTTGTCTCCTCGGCTTGCTTACCAGTTTCTGCAAGGCCGAGGCTGGGTCTTTATGTCCCCTCACAGCCCGCTCGCAGAGCACTCTGCGTAGTAGGTGCTCAAGAAATAGATTTGCAGTAGAATTGAAGGGAACAGGCTCCCGTAACGGAATGAACTCATTTCAGAAGTTCATTACCAAGCCATGAAAACCTTTTTTCATAGATCCTCCTGGACCGAATCCAGCTCTACCTTAATTAGCAAAGCAATTTGCAACACCCTTTCCCAAAAGTGCTTATGCGTCCCTTTGTGTCCCTTTGTGTGACTAGAATCAGGGCCACTGTGTGTACCAATTGCAGTCACCACCCCAAATTCAATTTTGAAAATCGAAATCAGTGCCTGCGGCACTGATGTAGATTTGTATGTATAAAAGTTTAATATGGTAAAGAGAAATTTACTGACGACTGAGCAGGGGAAATGCAAAAGGAGCAAAAATAGAGCCATAGAGGACACTATGTCAGTTGAACATCTATTTTATTCACATTTAGGGAGCAGAGCTGAATTTTTCATAATGTCCCACTGCTGCCTTTTTCAAACCCAGAGCTGCTGTTAGTCCTAAAATGTCCGTAATCTCATTAGGTGTGAATGCAAAATCAGGTAATTTAAAGCTTGTATGTAAGAATATTTCTAAAAGTGCACCGTACATTTCATCAGGAAAACTGTATATTTCCAAATTCAGACACATTTTTGCTGGAGTCTGTGAATAAAGTGTAGGATATAGGAGTGTGGCAAGGCTTCTGGAATCAGACAGATATTTCTATTGATAATCCTTTTAAGTGGTAAGTAAGACTTTTTTCCTTGCGGAGCTTGGGTTGGATGTGCCCCGGACCCAGAATTGGCCGTGACTGCTTCTGCCCTTCGGCAGTCACAACTGGCTAGAAGGTGGCATGCCTGCTTCTCATCACCTCCTCCGAGCTGCTCTTACAGCCTCATACACACACCTTCTGGCCTCAAATAAGAAGTTGGGTGACAAGTTCATTTTTGGGGGATTGGCTCTTGTTAGGTGTTTGGTTCCTTCTCGGATTGTTAGTGGAGCACCGGGCATTATGTAAAATATCTAGGAGGCTGTGTCGTTAATACTGAAGGAATTTTAAGAGGTTGAGGGAGCTCGGATGATCCCATTGTTTTTGCATTCAGACCCTATGCTCTTTGCCCTCCTCTGCTCTGCAAGGGTGCATTCAGACCCTATGCTCTTTGCCCTCCTTGCTCTGCAAGGGTGACCCCGACCTCCTTCTGTGCCCCTCCTCTGCCCTGCTGCCCCTGCAGAGACGGGAAAAGACAGGAAGGAAGAGGACACCTGCTCACCCCCTCGAGGGTATAGTAGGAGGTGGCTGAGTAGCCCCGTGGCAAATTCTCACCATTAGAGAAGTTGGAGGAGAAGCAGGAGGGGAACTCGCGTGGGCAAGATTTCCAAGGGCGAGGACCAGGTCAGATTGGGGGTTTGATCAGGAAGCGCTGTTGTCGGTGGCCTGCAGCAGCGGTGGGAGCCCAGGAGAGCTGTGAGGAGGGCATGAACGCCTTGCCAGGTGTGAACGCCTTTGCTAAGGGCTCGGTTGGGAAGGTGGTCGGATGGTGGGAGGAGGGGAAGGTCCAGATGAGTGGCCATCAGGCGAAGCGGTGCCACAGATGAGTGCTCACTGGGCGGAGACCAGGGGTTGGTGTCTCATCCCCGCCGAGCTGACCGTGGGGTGCCTGGTGGCCGCTGGGAGCCAACAGTGTCAGAGCCCGTGGCGTGGTCAGGTGGGGAGATCCTGCCCGCCTTCAATACTTCCATCCCTAGCCACACCCCGGCAGTCACACGGGCAACACTGATCCACTCAGAATGCCCTCGCTCGCTGCCTCTCCGCCGGGCATGTGCTTTAGCTGGCCCTGTGCCTGGAGGGCTCCCACTTCCTTCTGGTAGCCGCTGCTCGTCCTCAGCCATGGCCCTCCGGCCGGCTGGTCTCCCCTGGCAGGGTCCACAGCAGCCCTCATTGTCCTGTCGCCAGGATTACCTATCTCGGGGGTTGTCCTGAACGCTCTGCTCTTTCCCCTTGTAGTTTGTGAGGTGGAGGCCTGCGTTTCCTGCTACAACTGTTCACTACCAATAATACTAAGAAAAGTGAATCACTCACATTGATCAGTGTTCCAGGCCCCAACTTCAGAGCAATCCCGGCATTACCTCATTTTTCCTCACACCGCCCTCAGAAATAGGGACTATTATTATCTTTTCTTTTAAAAGAAAGGTTAAGTTGGCGGGTTCGCTTCAAAAATGTCAGTGCTTGAAAGACAAAGAAAGGCCAGGGAACTGTCCCAGCTGAAAGGAGAAAGCTACACGACAGATAAATGCCATAAGTGATCCCAGGCCAAAAGAATTTTTTTTTTCAATGTAAGGATTATAACTGAGACAATTGACAGAATTGGAATATGGATGATGAACTAGATAAAAGTGTTGCATCAATGTCAGGTGTCCTGAATTTGATCACTGAACCATGGTTATGTAAGAGAATGCCCTTGTTCTTAGGAAACATACTGAAATATTAAGGCATGAAGGAGCATCATGCTCCAACTTACTCTCAAATGGATCAGAAGGAAAATATGTATATATAGAGAGAGTGATAAAGCAAATGTGGCAAATTTTTTCTAAAGTGTGGGGGACAGGGGGAGATTGCATGATTTGCCCAGCATCCCGTGTCTGATAAGTGAAGGAGCCAAGATTCCGAGCCAGGCAGTGTGACTCCACCGCTCTCCACAGCCACGGACACCTGTTCATACACAGGGCCGAGAACACTGCACATTCTTGGTGCGTGACTTTTTTTAAAAAGGATTTTATTTATTTATGTGAGAGACAGAGAGAGAACAAGTAGGGGAAGGGGCAGAGGGAGAAGCAGGCTCCCCACTGAGCAGGAAGCCCAATGGGAGCTTGATCCCAGGACCCCGGGATCATGACCTGAGCTCAAGGCAGATTCTTCACCAACTGAGCCACTCTGGCGCCCCTCACCCCTTGGTGTGTGATTTTTAAATTTGTAAGTGAACCCATCCACACAAGAATGAAGCAAAAGATGAAATGCACGATTTTCTTTTGATAATCAACGTAATATTTAAAACTTGGTGCTGGTGTTATTCTCTGTTTCCTTTTGTGTCTCTTACCCTCTGTTCTCCTACCTTCCATGTTGGCTCGTGGTTATGCATGCTCCGCTGAAGCCATAATGTTGGAAATGCTTTCCTCCAAAGCGCATGCTGCAGAATTCGGTTCCAGCTGGACTTCCCCACCCGCCCCCAGGATGCTGCCCTACAGGGGTCAGAACCCAGTCCTGGTCTTAACATTTTTCCATCCCTTCTTTCTGTTCAGCCCTCAGTGCCAGTCCACCCAAGTAATGCCTTTGATTATTATTCAGCGAACACTGGCTACCTCCTCAGCCCAGAATCCTCTCTCTTCTGATGTGGCTACCTGAGCATTCTCGTGATGAGTGGCCTGAACCCAGGGACAGATCAAGTAAAACTACATGGCGGGTCGTCTTTTTTTTGTTGGCTGTGAAGTGGGGACCTTATTTGACATGCGCAGAGGCAGAAGCAGAGCTGCCTTATTAAGACACTTAACTACTGATTTATTTATGCTTTGCCTTCTTCGAGAAAGGATTTAAGTTGGAAAAATCCATCGTTTGAATTCTGGGGAAAACATAAAAGAAAGTTTTTTTTTCTGGAGAGCTTTCAGAATTCTTGGCAGAATCACGCAAGGAACCGTAGATAAATGATAGCAAGGGCAGAAGGAAGGTATAACTAAAAAGAGGGATGAATGGGGACAAACCACCTCCCATCTGCACGTGTCCAACTTTCCCGCAGTTTCCAGCAAGGACACCAGGGTATGTCTTGATTCCCCCCCCCCCCTCTATTCGCAAGACTTCAGTGTTCAGGCCCTGTCCTTTCTAGCAGGACCTAATTGGACTCTCTCTCTGGATTCTCCCCAAGTCAACCATCTCATCTTAAACCACTGTCTTCTTCATGTTTCTTTCCTTGTGAAATTGTAACGGCTCACCACAGATGAAAGCTCAGCCAATTTATTTTTTGCTTTTCATAAAATAGTATTTAATACATTTCATATTGAAGGTTTAACTAAAAAAGTTCTTGTTCTTTCTCCCACCCAGGCTCTTCCCTTCATATTCAGGCCCTCGGCCAGACTGGTCTGGTCTGAAACATAGACCGCATCCATGCCTCCTCCGGCTCGCACCATCCCCCCACCGGGAAGGCCTCTCCACTCTCCCTTCTGCTCCCCAGCTCCTGCGCATCCTTCAGCACCCAGCTTAGGCTCACTTGTGCCGTATGCTGAGCACAGGAATCCCCCCGCCCCCCGGTTTCTTGCAGCCCACACCTCCATGAGGTTCACCCTTCTGATACTATAGTTTCATTGTGGTGGCTTCCACTGCAGCTGGTGTGGTGGTCCACAAGTCACAGATGCTCAGCAAATGTTTGTTTGCCAGTTGATTGATGGAGTTTTTCTGCAGGTTGGGGAGTTGATGAGGTGGAACCATTACAGAAAGGTGATTTCTAGTAGCTTTCTAGTAACTGGAGCTGTAGGCCAAGTTTGCTTCCCACGGAGTGGAGAGGCTAGTGCTAAGCTGCAGGCTGCTTCATTTGAATGCCTTGTGTAAGTGGGGTCCTTCCTGGGTACAGACAGGCGTGGGAGACAGGGCTTGTTTGCTTACTTCCTTGGGGGGTTCTTTGTTTTTCAGATTGCAGAGCCTGAGGCCTGTGATCAGATGTATGAGAGCCTAGCACGACTCCATTCAAACTATTACAAACACAAGGTGAGTGGGCCAGTCTTTTTTATATCCCCAGCACTTGGACTGGAAATGACCAATGAGAGTGAGTGAAAATCTGATTATACAGTGCTTTGTAAAGAACTGTGGTTTTGCTACTTTCAAATGTAACCGGTAATTTCAACCAAGCCAACAAAGGCGCCTGGTAGAGGCTTTTAGGTCACCTAAATAAAAGCTATTTATAATTTTGAATAAAAGCCATGTGTTTTATAGACCAGTGTGTGGTTGGGGTGTATCTGACAACTCTTGGGCCTTACACGTATTTTCCCATCTACTCTGATGGAGCTGGCATTTCCCCACACTCTGGTGATAAAGATAGGTGCTTCGGGAAAGTCCTGTCAGACAAAGCTGGGCTTTTCCTCAGCCCTGACGTGATTACTGTCAAATTCCGTTTAGCGTGGTTTTCCCCAAGCTTGAACAATGTGTTCAGTAACTCCAGAGATATACACAGCCAAATGCCTAGCCTACAGGGAAAAGGGATTTCTTCTAAATCCTCGCAACTCAAAGTAGGGTCCCCGAGCAGCTGAGCAGGCATCCACCTGGGAGCTGGTTAGAAATGCAGAATGGGGGAGAGGGGGCACACCTAGACCTCCTGAATCACACAGCCTACTTTTTGGGAGGATTCTTGGGTCCCTTCAAGCGAGGCCAAGTCTTTGGCCTCTAGGTGGCGCTGCTCTTCTAGCCCCCCTCGCTGGTGAACTGTGCGGGGAGAGCAAGGCTTCTCCAGGATCATCAGGTCTCTGATGTTATGCTGCAGAACTAATCTCTCCCCATCCTCTCTGTCCTCTCTGCCCCATGTGACCAGTACCCTCGCCCCAGAGACACGAGCTTCAGTGGCCTGTCCGTGGAAGAATACAAGCTGATCCTGTCCACAGGTATTGACAGTCCAGCTGCCCTTTCCGGTCAGTTTGCAAATGATTCTTTGAGTTCGAGCAGACAAGGGGAATTGTCTAGTAACACTGCTCTGCTTGATGGAAAGTCTTGTGGAATAGCCCAGAGGAAATTCTGAAGCTTCGGGGCTCATGCTTTTTGGCCATAGAATATGGAGAAGGTCAAAGGCATTATTTTAAAAAAGAAAATCCATCTTTAGAGCTTTTAAATTCAGGGCAGCAGGGAACAGGGGAATACGTATTTGCCAAATGGAAGTAGTTGAAATCAGGATGGAAGGAAAATAATTTTATTTTTATGGTCCTAAGGAGACTTTATAAACAATGAGGGTTTTAATTAAAACAAAAAGCCATTCAGTAAACTTGTATGGGGATATCCATCGAAGTGTTATCTGACCCAGGGGACATGGTTTGTGGGTTAGATATGGGTTTAACTTAGGCACGTTTGGGAGTTGTTGATGGACCTCATTTAACAGGAAAGGAAATACCCTGCCCAGCCGTCCCCTCCTTACTTCCCCATCTCCATTGCCATCAAAGGGGGAGTTGGGGGTACTGGCAAGGGGAGCCTGGGTTGAAGTAGGCAAGTTCTGGAAAATTACTATTTTTATTGCCAAGGATACCGTATACAAAAATAGGCTAACCCTTTCTGCAAGGGCATGGCCCTGAAACATTCGCCTTCTGGTACTCTAGAAATTTTTTTTTCCTATCCCTCTGGCAGCCTTTCAGCAACTAAGTTTTGGAGATTTGGCCTTCCAGAGAATTCTTACCTTCTGAACAGATTAAAACCTGGTGGTGTCACCTGCTATTGTATGTCAACTCTGAACCTATTTTTGTTACAGTACTCTGGAAAACTGGGGTAACGATATTTTGGCCAGGCAGAATTACTTTATCAACAGTTTTTAAAAATATGTACATAAATGTATTCCCCTGTCCCTAGGCCCATGCAGTTACCAGCATTGATGCACCGTGTCACTCTGAGGGCCCCACGGGGTTTAAACAAAGTTTGAACTTGAAATCAGAATGGAAATACGTTCCAGAGGCCCAGCCTCCACCCTCTTCGTTAGCCCCTGGACACCTCTGCAATTGGGGGGGGGGGGGCGGTGTGACAGACTGCAGCAAAGCACGGGGAGTTGGAAGACTCCCCACAACTGGCCTGTGGCTGTAGCTTGTTCTGGCCAGGAGTTCAGCTCTGGGAAATTTGCTGATAATTTGTTTTCACAATAAGCCTCGTATTTTTGTTGCGACTATGTGGCACAAGCTCACTGACTGTTCCCTCTGACAAGGCAAGAATACACACCTTACAGTGTTTGAGGGCCTGGCGGGTCTGATATGTGGCCAAGGTCTGGGGCCCAAGTGTGTTCCCCTGGGCTTGGGGTCATGGGAGACTCCGAAAGAGGCCTCGTGGTTTGCAAGTGGACGGGGACCCCTCAGCATCCCACTTTTTGCCCACAAGAAAACCTAGACTTCTGGAAAGGTTTCAGGGTGGGATGTTGGGCTCATGGCTGAAGTAGAGTGTGTGTCCTCATTTAGTCAAGATCCCACTGATAATAAATGGAAGTTGCCTTTTCAGAAAAGTTCTTCTTTTTCTCTAGAAGTTTTGTTAACCAAGGAAAATCTAGGCTATGAAATTTAAACAATACTATGTGAAAATCTAAATTTAAAATACAGATAAAATTAGGCAGCATATAACTCTAGCCCTGGAGAGCCTTTAGACCGGTGGTTTTCCATGCGGGGGGGGGGAGGGGGGGTGCCACATTGCCCTGTGACAACGTCTGGAGACATGTTTAGATGTCACAGCTAGGAGCCGGGTAGGGGGGCTGCTACTGACATCTAGTGGGTAGAAGCCAAGTTGCTGCTAAACATCCTCACAACCAGGATTATCTGGCCCAAAATGTCAATAGTGCCCAGACTGAGAAAGCTGGGTTTGGTTCCTGTGGGGTGTGAGTGTGTGTGTGTGTGTGTGCGCGCGTGTGTGTGCGCGTGTGTTCTTAAACAGGGGCCCCACTGGCTCTCACCAGCCGGCTCCCTGCTGCCTTCATAGCTATGAAGATGGCTTTTCCTGAGTGCCGGCCGGGTGCCAAGCAGATTCTTCTATTATTTCCTTTAGTCCACAACTTTGGAGGCAGGCGTTTTGATCTCCACCTTACAGATGAGGCACCTGAGGCTAACAGGGTTAAATCATTTGTTTCCCAGTGAGGAGATCGGTAGGGATCCCAGGTCCCACCGCCGTAAGGCACAGGGTGCTGAGCGTGGGGCCTGCTGCACAGGTGCTCCCTCCACGCGAGCAGTTTTTCTGCAAGCGCATCTGATTTGCTTATCAGAAGTTGGGGCCACGCTTCCCTCTCTCAGGCCCACACTGTGTAAGAGTCAAGGTGTGCTCGGATGGCAAAAGCCTGTGGGGCCAATTTACATAGTCAAATTGCCGACTTCAGTCTATTTATTTATTGTCCTCCCCTCTCGCAGACACCTTGGAAGAGTTTAAGGAAATGAATAAAGGCATGTGGAAGAAGCTGCAGGAGAAGTTTGCCCCCAGGAATCCCGAGGAGAAGCAGAAGGCCTGGGCTCGGTCCTTATCTCGCCCGCGCACCTAAGAGTGGAGTCTTGTACATTGCCATCATAAATAAAACTGCCCTGATTTCCCCATCCTCACGGTTTGGGAATCTCCTCCAACCTTCACAAAAAGGAAGCCCTTGCTGCTCTAAAGGAAGCTTCTGCCTGAGAAAGGGTGCCATCGAGCGTCCCCCCCTGCCCACCGGTCAGGGTGGGGAAGTCTCCAGAGGAGAGGAAATGCGGGTCTCCGTCTGGGCCTGGGAAGGGAAGGTGACGGGGCCTCTGGGCAAGGTGCTTCCTGCGCAGCCACAGGGGCCCCACCTGCCAGTGGGGGTCTGGCTGGCTCCTGGCAAGATTCTCAGGCTCCCTTTTGTTGTAGGAGCTCCTGGGGGAGAGCCAAAAATAGCGGTAAATATTGAAGAAGGCATCCTGTTGCAAACAGAAAGCAGCAGGAGGTGGTGTGGCGGAGAGATGAGAAGAGACTGCTTGGCCCTCATTCCCACTGACTCAGAAGGACGGAGCCTGGTCCTCTGCCCCTGACCTTGCAGAAAACCCGTGTTCCAGGTTGGCTTAAGGGCCAGAGTAGAGCTACGGACGGGCCTTGGCCAGGCGGGGCCTCGGGTTGTGGTCGGCTTCAGCACTCTGCGCGGATTGTGTGGGAGGTCACAGGACAGAAGCCCCCTGGCCAGGGCCACACACGGGGTCACCTTATTATTCCCTGGAACCTTAGCTCTTTTGTAAAAATTCATGTTCCCCACTTGAGCTTTCTTCTGTCAAGCACAGAGCCGAGAGAAGGGTTAGGTAGGGCAGGGGCTGATGGCACCCCTCGTGGGGAAGAAGCGAACGTGAGCTCTTCACCTCATCTGTACCTGGACCCCTCAGTATGTGCTGAAATACATACAAGAAAACACAAACCACTTCTGTCCAGGCATCGCTGTGAGATGGGATGCACTCGGCCATCTACCAAGAGCCCGAGGCGAGGCCGGGCTGGTGGGCAAAGGCTTGAATTCTGTCCCCCGCCTGTGTCCCACAGGAACCCCCACAGCCCCTGGGGAGCATAGGAAACAGCATCCCTTTCTCACGGACTAGAGTTCTATTAATTTATTTAAGGCAATTAACATATTAGTTCTCAGGCCAAAGGATTTGTAAAATGTTACACCAAGAGATAAAACAAGCAGTCAAAAACCAGCCACTCGAACACACCCGGGCCCTGTCATCTGGGCCAGCGACTGTTGTCAGCAGGCCTGCTAGGAAGGGGCAGGTCCCAGGAGCAAGGCTCTTCGTCCTCGGGTCACAGTCTCCCTGGGGCCGAACCAGAGGGATGGCCTGGACAATGAGGTCTCCGTGCTGTCCACAGCAGATCCGAGGCCCGGCGGCGGGGGGCGGGCCGTGCAGCCGTGGCCAGGGCTGGGCACGGCACCCTTGAATAAGTTAAATAACAGAACACTAAAATCACT
Source organism: Halichoerus grypus (assembly GCF_964656455.1). Taxonomy (NCBI): domain Eukaryota; kingdom Metazoa; phylum Chordata; class Mammalia; order Carnivora; family Phocidae; genus Halichoerus; species Halichoerus grypus. The sequence goes on from NC_135720.1 coordinate 114,531,749, forward strand.
AGTAACAACAGCGTTACTGCACCTCCCCCAGGCGCGGGCGGGAGGCCAAATTGTAGTGCTTAGAATAGAGGCGACCCCACTCCTAACGACCGGCAGGGAGGAACACGGAGGAATGTCAGTTACTGCTTTAAGGGACAAAGCAACCGTCCTCCAAGATGACGTTTCTTCCTCTAAGGCATTAAGGTAAGCTGAGTCCCAGTGACTTGCCGAGTCCTCGATAATGGCTCTAGGCAGGACTGTCAGCTCTGTGGCCCCCCACGCCATGCTGGCCAGAGCCTGGGACGGCTCGGGGGTGTCCGGCAGAGTGGGGGCTGGAGGCCGAGTGGGCCCTTGGCCTAGAGAGGCTGGCGGGCTGGCTGGGCCACCTGACCCACGGGAAGGGGCAGCCTTCCAGTCACAGCTGTCCGTGATGACCGTCCCCTGTCGGGGCCTCCAGTGGCTCTCCTCAGCGGCTCATGCAGTTCTGGACATCCACAAAGCCCAAGCGTTGCCTGCGTTTCCGCTGCTCTGTCATCTAGGATTAAATGGGGGCCCACACGTCCAGTCGGGCCGCCCGGGACCCTCCCTCCGTGGGCACTGGGGAGGGGCTGGTGCCCGCCCCCGGCCCCCTGCCCCATGGGCCCAGCTGCTGTTTAGCGCTGGCAGCAGGCCAAGGCCCACCCCAGGATGCATTGAAGATGTCCGCCCCAAACCCTTGTCCTCGATTAGTGTGTCACAAACCCCTAATGTGGTGCAGCTGGGGGACCACCCCACCTAAAAGAGGGGCTGCCTAACCTCATTTAGCCACTGACAGATGGGAGAGGAGGATGCTCTGGGCAAGAGGGGGACTTGAGAAGTGGAAGGATGCCTTGACCTCCCCTATCACCAGTGAACCCCTCAGCAGCCTCCCTAGCAGCTGCTAGGGGGGAGGGGGTGAGCGAGGGGGAGGACCCCTCACACCTCTACCAAGGGTCCACTTGGCCCTGTCTTTCAGGGGGCTCACAGACAGGGGCTGCCAACCTCAGTCTAGCTTTCCATGGGGGGAGAGAGTGTCTCCAGAACCTGTCTTCCACCCCAGACTCAAGAAGGAAAGGAAGGAGTGTGAAGGCCCCAGCACCCTCCCCCTCTCCCCCGCGGCAGGCTGGGCTGTGACCTCCCAGTGACGGTCCGAAGCTGCCCAGCACGGGACCCCAAGGGTGGGGCCAGGATAGGCCTGGGTACACACCTGCTCCTTGAGCTCGTTGAGCTGGGCAGTGAGGTGGGACACCAGCTTCATGGTGGAGTTGAGCTTGTCTTGAAGAATCCGGATCTCATTCTGCTCCCCTTCCCCCTCATTGCTCACTAGGGACATGGCCCTCATCCGGGGGAACCAGTCCAGGTTCTTGTTCTGAAAAAGATCCCCGGCGGGATGAGCAAGCTGGGGCCCAGCCTAGGAAGGCCTCATTTAGAAAAGCAGTAAAGGATGGGGAGCCTGCTGTCACAGCCTGGACAGATTACTCCCCAGGGATGTGTCAGGGAACATCTGAACCGACTGGGGTCCTCCCCGGAGCCAGAGGGCGGGCGGTGAACCCTCGGCGGGGCGTCGAGAGGCCCATGCACTGGGACAGGCTAACTTCCGTTAGACGGCCTCAAGTCTCACTGGTATCAGCACCATCTGTTTACTGCCCTGACACCCTGCGAGAGGCGGAGGAGGGCCTCTGCACCAGACCCTGGAGCTCCTTCCTTCCTTCCTTCCTTCCTTCTGCCCCGCCCCACACGTCCTGCACCCCAGGAAGATGCGAGTCAGACACACGGCGCGTTGAGGGAGGGGAGGCTCTGCTGAGGGCAGCTGGCAGCTGACGTGTGCCTGAGAGGCAAGGCCACGTTCCCCGGGACGGGGCGGGGGGGGGGGGGCGGGAGGGGGCCACCAGGTTTCTAGCTCCTTTTCAAGCTGTGAGTTCTCAGACCAACAGATAAACCTGTACTCAAAGATCAGTTCAAATTATAGACTTAAGAAACCAATAGAACTCCCCCTTCCCCCCCCCACTAAATAGCTCTTTCCTTTTAGCCTGCAATTTATCCGTTGTGCAGTAATTTGAAGATGCACTACATTTGATGGAACGGATGGGCTTCCTTTTCCCGAAACACTACAAGACCTTTTTTTTTTTATTACTATTCACTGCTTTCACTCCCTTTACACAACAGAAATTGGACAGATTAACTCTGATTCCTCCTAAGTCTGATAGTTGCAAGCTTTTCCAGGCCCCCTCTCAGCCTGGACCATCCAAAGCTTTGGGAAGCTGCCCTTCCTCTTGCCGAGCTGGACAAGGCTCCCTCCGAATGGTCCACTGAGCAGCCCCCAGGGGCGGCGTCTGCCCTGCTCTCCTGATTACTCAGTGTCGGGCGCCCACAGGCCCCAGGGACACCACGCACGTCCTTGGCTTTTCCTGACAACAGAGCCCGCGCAGAAGAGCTCAGAGGCCCCTCCGCAGCTCGGGCAGCTGGCAAGGCTCCGGTGAGGCCGGCCTTTCCACAGGTGTCCACAGGTGTCCCCAGCTGTCCCCAGCTGTCCTTCCCCGGCAGCCGCGGCCGCTCCTTCCCAGGGCCACACCTTGATCATCTGGGCCACGTAGCTCTCGGGCCCCGTGTAGTCTGTCTTGTTTTTCACACGGACCAGCACAATGAAGTACAAGTAGTTCCACATGTTGTGTTCGAACTTGATGTGCTCCTCAAAGGACACGGTCTTGTTATCAAACTTGTCTCTCTCCAGACCTGAGGGTGCGGGGGGTGAGGACGAAACCGTCAGCCTCCCAGAGCCACCGTGGGGCCACCTGGCCGAGCAGACACGGCCTCTCGGTGCAGTGGGGGCCTCTGGTCTCAGGCTGACGGGCCTGGTGAGCACGTGTGACAGCCCACCCCGGCCCATTTAGGTCAGTTCTATTTAAGGCGCCCGCCCCTTGGCCGTGGAGCCCCCGGCTGCCAGAGCTGCAGCCCTCCACCACGGCGGCTGGGGACCGGCGGCCGGGGACCGCAGCCGGCCTTCCAAGCCCGGGGGGAGGCAGGAATCGCTGAGAAGGGTTTTGTCCCGCAGGTGCTGCCTGCTGCTTAGCCTGTGGCGAGGGGTGCTGCCTGCTGCTAGCACCTCATACCGGGAGTGGGGAGAGCTCTGGACGGAGACCCGAGAGTTTGGTCTCCCCTGTAAACCGAGAGGGTTTGGAGGAATGGTTTCTGAGGCTCTTCCCACTCCCTTCTATTACCCCAAGCTCAGGCAGGGTCCTGTTCTCCCCAAGTGTAGGATGAGCAAACAGCCATGGAGCCGTCAGCCCCAGGGGCCACGGGGACCGGGGAAGGGCCAAAGGGCGGCTGCCCCAGCCCCGCCTTGGCCCCTGAGGGGCAGGAACGGGGGCCTCACCGCAGATGAAGCACGTGGTCTTGAGAATCTCTTCCTTCTTCTGCTTCTCGCTGCGCAGGTCGGCAAAGGTGTCAATGATCACCCCAAAGATGAGGTTCAGCACGATGATGATGACAATGAAGAAGAACAGGAGGTCGTAAACCACACGGGCTGGGAAGAGAGACTCCTGCAAGGGTAAGGCAGGGGTGAGGCAGGGAGGCTGGGCCCAGTTCACCCAGGCAGGCCAGACTCAGGCAGGGGTCAGGGTGGTGACTGAGGAGGCCCGGCCCTCAGCACAGGGGAAGGATGGCGTCTGGCTCCTAGGGCCCTGAGGGCGGCAAAGCCGACCCAGCCTCACTCTGGGCAGGGCAGGCCCTAACTGGGGGTCAGGAAAAGAGCAGACTCAGGACACCAGCTGGGCCTGAGCCCTGTGGGAGGAGTTTGGCGTGGGGCACTAAAGCTGCAGGTGGTGGCTTGTCTCTGCCCCTGACTTTTGGTTGGGGGCACAGCCAGCTCTGCACTCCTCTGCCCTGCCCTGGGGATGCCGGGCCTCACACATTCTGGACACTTTGGCCAGGAAGCGGCTCCTCGCCCCCATGTGACTGAGAACAGACCGACTACTGGGAACACCTGGCTGCCTGAGTCAAATCCCAAGGCCTCCTCGTGGAGCCGCCTCAGCTTCCCCACCCTGCGCACCCTTACTGTGGGCGAGGGCTCTGCCTCCCAGATGAAGCCGGTGTAGCCGGGGATCCGCCCGACATCTGACTCACACCTTCCCTAGCCTGGACAAAGCTTGGCTGCCAAAGTCTTTCCTTAGAGCAACTCACGGTGAGCTGGTTGGGGATGTGCGAGCGGAGTGCGGTGGGAAACTCAACAACCACGTGACTGCGCGCTGACTTGTGGGAGAGCAGGGGAAGGGGGTGCAAAGTCGGGGCTTGCGACACTGAAGACTGGGGGGGGGGGCAAGCCGCTGTGCCAGGCGGGACCTCACAGTGGCTGACTCAGCCAGGGCTGGGGAGAGAGGCAGGCGATGCTCACGTCTTTGGAGGGCTTGCGGAGAATGTCACCCACGCCGCCACCGTTGCGCAGCCCGTGGTTCATGACAGTGACGATGCACATCAGCAGAGTGTCACAGGCCCGCTCCGTGCTCTCCAGCTCTTCATTCCCTACACGCGGAGTGTGTGCTCAGACCCAGGCCGAGCCCCCTGCCTCCGCGCCCCCTCCCCCAGGCCCCTGAGACACACTGCCCTCACCTTCCAGGACCTCAGGCACCGAGACCCCTGAGACACAATTCAGCTTGTCCCCACTGCACGTGCCCACGAATGTGGCAGCTCCATGTGGCATCCCCAGGGGGCTGGCTAGAGAGGACACGGAGGAGGTCACCAGGATAAGGACATGGCAGGCCTTATCATTCCCCTGGTTGTGTCCCCAGCATCACATCCCCCACGAAGCCTTCCCCCATCCTGCGAGCTCCCGACTCTGCCAGGCTACAAGTGAAGGGTCTTCGTGCCCTTGCCCCCACCGGGCTGTGCAGGAAGAGCAGGAAGGGGGGTCTGCACCCCTGAGCCTGGCACACAGGCAGCCCCAGCAAATACCGAGTTTAACATGAATGCCAGAGTCTGCAAGCAAGAGGCTCCTTAGGGAGACGAAGACCAAGGCTCTCCCACCCCCTCAGTCTGTGCCAGGGAAAAGGGAGGCAGATCGGTGTGAGCTAGACCTCCCCGGAACCCAAGAGGAGAAACTGAGGCAGGGAGCCTGGTGGATAAGCACTCCCAGGGCCTGGTCCTGACACCGGTCATCTGTTCAGCAACCCCCTCACCCAAGGAGAGGGGACGCCAGACCTCCAGAGTGATTGCCGGGCAGCCGGTCGACCTCAAGGATGAAGTCATCCTTGAGGAAGAGGAAGCCAACAATGGAGAAGAGGTAGACGAGGATGAGGGCCAGCAGGGCGGTCAGCAGGATGGAGCGGCCATTGCGAGTCACGCTCTTGATGACGTTGAACAGTGTCTCCTCACGGTAGATGAGGTCAAAGAGCTGCAGGGCAGGGACAGGGCCATGAGGGACCACAGGTACCACTGGATCCCAGGGCTGCCCCGCTCCCAGTGGTTTCCCACAGGCTCCTCCAGAAGGGTCTGTGTTAGGCACATGGAACCAGCCTAGTGGGCCTGTCGGGGAGGCTGCTCAGAGGAACCGGAGTTCTAAGGCCAAGGGAAGGGAGTGTGGCCCAGGAGAAGGTGTAAAGGGTGAATGGGCAGGCAAATCCACACATGCGGGGAGAAAGATGACCAACTCTTAAAGTGTGCCTGCTACCTGCCACGATGCATTCTACATGATTTTTGTGTATTAAGCTCATGTCAACCTCACAATTTTTCTAGAAGGTAGGTGCTGTTAATTATCCTTGTTTTACAGATACAGAAATGGAGGCATGGGGCAGTTAAGAAACTTGCCCAAAATTACAGAGCTAGTAGTGTCCAAACTGGGACGCAAACCCAGGTAGTCTGGTTCCAGGGGAGATGGGCCAGATGGGGGTCAGGAGTGGCCAGCAGGGCCCTGAAGGTCAGGCTGAGGTCAGGTAGAGGAGGACTCTGGAAATCCATCCCTCCAAGCCCAGCAGCAAGAGGACTGGACAGAGGCTGGTGCTGGGAACCGCTAGCAGCTTGAGGCAAGCCCCGATCACCCCCACACCCCTGCCAGCCCCAGCCCCCACCACGCTCACCAGAATGCTGTAGAAGAGCTCATGGACAAAGAGGCCCAGGACACTAGTCAGGATGTAGCCCACATGGTAGAGGAACTCCATGTCCATGACCATGGCCTTATAGCCCCGGATGAAGGTGCCTCGGTTGCCCACGAAGCTCACCACAAAGACGATCTTGTTGGTCAGCTGGAGGCAAGTACAGGGCATGGGGATCAGTGTCCCACCACCCACGCCGGATCTCCACTCCCTGCTGCTTTGCCCGCCCAGTGCCCAGCTCAGAGGTCAGCCCTTCCATGGAGCGGATGTGATCTGCTCCTGCTCAGCCTGGCAGGCTCGGCATTAATGAAAATGCTTCCAGAAATGTATCTGGGTTCCTGGGATAGAATGGGGAAAAGCCCCTGGGGTCCATGGCTCCAGGAAGAAGGTGAGATACAGGTAAAGGAGGATGGAGTCAGACAGACCAACCTGGGCCTTTATGGTGACTCGGTAAGTTAGGGAAAGGCACCTGCCCCCCTGCCCCTTGCTCCAGATACATTTTATTTCCAGCTGTCAGGAACTGTCATAACATACAAATCCTTGATGTCTACAGTGTGGACAGTGCCTCTGGGCAGTGCCCACTACCATGTACACAGCAGCCCCGAAGCTGGTGCCCCAAAGTGCCTCCTGGCTGGCTGGCTCTGAGTGCCACTTGCCCCAGGTTGTCTGGGGAGACAGAGGAGGCACAGAACAGCCCTGAGCGCGGGTCTTTAACAAGCTTGACCCCATCACAGGGACAAGGGGGATAGGGCAGAGCAGTGGCTGCTGAGAGGCGGCCGGCCAGTGTGAGGTCCTACCGCGCCATGAGCGCAGGGGTGGGGTGGGGGCCCCCTCCGGCACTCACGTTGAGGGCACCCAGGATGTTGAGTGTGGGCCCAATGCCCAGGTAGTAGATGGAGCGCAGGATGAGTGCCACAATGAGGGGGCGGATGCTGTAGCGCTTGGTGAACAGGGCCGTGATGGAGAAGCAGATGAGGATCCAGAAGAGCAGGGAGATGAGTGGGGAGCCCAGCACGCCTGGGGGCCAGGGCGCAGGGGTGAGCACTGGTCAGCGAAGCCCACCACAGCCCCAGCCCCGACACAGCCCAAGAAGCCACCTCCTCCTGGAAACCTTCCCTATAAAGTTCTCGGTCACCTGGTGTTAGGGCCCCTCCCCCACCATCACACCTGCCTGTCTAGGCTTAAGGCAGGAGGCCCTATTCAGCTGCTGCTACCGTATCTGACCTCTGGCTCATGTTTGTGCGTGAGAGAGAGAGAGAGAGAGAGAGGCAGAGCGAGAGACATGCACTGTCTCCAGAAGTCAAGGATGCTGTCTATCCCACGGGACCACATCTGTGTCTCCCCAGGATGGGGTGTAGAGCCCAAAGAGCAGTGCAGGGGTGCTTTTCCCCATTCTGCCTCTGGTCCCCGAAGAGCCTGGCTGGCCCCAAAGCTCTGCCCAAACCCAGGGAGGGGGCATGGTGGGCTCCGGGGCCTCAGTCTGCCAGCCTTGTGTCCCACCTGTGGATGCGCCCTCCATGTAGGGATAGAAGAAGGCAATGATGATGTTGATAAAAACCGCCAGGTTGAAGGAAATACTGCCCCACAGGGTCATGCGGCGGGAGAACCAGTAGATCAGTGGCATGCCTGGGGGAGGAGGGTGGTGGCAGGCTGGTGTGAGTGGGGCCTCTCGTTCACATTGTCCACCCGCCCCGCACGGGCCCCCAGCGCCGGCACAAGCTCCAGGCCCCACTTCAGAAAACGTCACTGGAGCCCTCCTAGGGGTGGGGTGGGGTGAGGCAACTACCAGCAGGTAAGGAGGGGTCCCCAAGGGGCATCACTGAGCAGCTCCAGGCCCGGCCTTGCCCTCCCGCCCCGCTGGGGTCCTCACTGCGGAGCTTGCGCTGCCATTCCATTTCATTGTGCAGGAAGGAGGACTGGTCGAAGAAGTCGCTCACTTTGCTGCCCTGCTCATCCTGCTCTGTGGTGGTGAAGAGCCGGTGCTTGGTCTCCTCTGTCAGGAACTGGCAGATGCCAGGCACCGGGAACACGATCTGCTCCATGCTGCGGTCCTGCCGCACGATCTGGGCGCACACAGGCACGGGGTCACAACTAGGCCACCGCCACCAAGGGCCAGGGTCACGGCCCTCACTCACGGCGCCCCTACTGCCCTCTGGCCCCACCTCTATCTGGGACGTGTGGTTCTCATAGTAGGCCAGGGGGTCCTCCTCCTCCTCCTGGGCAGGCGCTGAGGACTTGAGCATCTGGGACAGCTGCTTGTTGTTGAGGCTGAGCTGGGGGTAGAGGGGCCGCTGAGGTCAGGCCCCGCAATTCCCCACTGCTAGACCTGCCACCCAGCCCTACCGGCTCGAGGGTTCCCCAAACAGACCAGACCCAGCCCAGCCCAACTAGGATGCAGCCCCAAATTGAGAGGGGGTAGTGGGAGAGCCATGTCCAGACAATCCCAGAGGACAGTCACCACCCTCCGAGGTCCGGCTCCAGGCTTCCAGACCCGCCCCAGAGCTTCACTCCCACTTACACGTCTAGGTTTCACCCAGGCCACCAGTCTGGCTCTTCCCGCCCTGAGCCCCGCCCCCCACCCCCCAGTTCGAGCTCTTTACTCAGGTGCAGGCCCCGCCGCCGGTCCCGCTCCGCCCAGAGTTCCTGCCCCGCCCCCCGGCCTCATCCCGATTCCCACGAGCCCTCAGATCTCCGCTCTGCTCTCTTCCCCGCCCTCAATCCCTAGCCCCACCCCCAGATACCAGCCCATCCAGTCTCTCGCCAGCCCCGCCCCTGCATCTAAGCCCCGCCCCACATCCAGCCTGGTCCCCGGGCCCCCACCATGGAAGAGATGCCTTCGGCCTCCTCCTCTTGGATGCGCTTCACCGGCTTCAGCAGGTGCTGCAGCTGCTTGTTGTGCCTGGAGAGCTGCGTGAGAGGGCGGTGCGGAGTCACGGGGCGGGGCCACGGGGGGGCAGGGCCGCCGGGGGCGGGGCCACGGGGGCGGGGCTGGTACCTGCAGCGCCAGGATGTAGATGTTGTGGCCCACTTCCCGTGGGCTCACCTCCGAGTTCTCACGCTCCTCCTCCTGCAGGTAGGCCTTCTTGATGACGTCCACCTGGCGGGGCAGTGCCTGTCTGAACGCCGTCCTCCTGGGGCGTAGGGAATCCCCGCCCCCCGCACCCCACCGACTCATGCCTTCCCACCTGACCCCTGGCCCAGCCTCACCAGCTCCTGGGGCCGCAGGCTGATGAGGATTCGCTCCGCGTTTTCACTGTCGTGCCGGCTCTCCATCAGAGCCAAGAGCAGCTTGGAGGCATTGTCCTGCGGAGAGGTGGGGAGAGGGCGACAGGCCACAGTCTGAGGGCCCCCACCATGCCCCCCAACAACCCCTTCCTGTGTCTACTCCACAACAGCCTCTCCCAGCCCGGACGATGCACCACGGCCTTCCCATTCCCCGCTGTCCCCCAGGACTTGCTGAGAAGCGTCCTGCAAATCCAGCCACCCCCCCACCCCCGCTGCCTTCACCCCACCCCGCGGCAGATGCACACAATCCCCCAGAGAGCAGACACACACACAGGAGGCCCTCAGGTAAACCCAGAACTCGTTTGCTCCCGGAGTGTACATGCAGTCTGTTTGCTCACACACTCATCTGTGTGTGTGTATTAAACCCATCACCACACCCCAGTATGCACACTCAACACTCATGTCGCATGGGTATGTGCACACCCATCGCATGCACACTCACGTGGGCTGCCACGGGCCCCACCTTGAGCTGCAGCACCAGATCCATACGGTACTTGCACAGGGGACTGATGTCATTGAGAATCAGCGCCGTGATGATGTCTATGCCATTGGACTCGTGCGTCACGATGCAGGTCTGGCAGGAGGCAGTGGGGGGACACGGGGCCCGGGCCCCTCAGCACTCTGGCGGCTCCAGAGGCCTCCGTCTCTCCCCTGCCCAGCCTGCCCCCTGCACCGGCATGGCCACACGCCCTGTCGGCTGCTGGCGCCGCCGTGACAGCTCACCTGGTTCTCGTGGCAGGGGCCCTGGCAGTACTCAGTGAGGGTCTCCAGCGTCTGGATGACCAGGCCCACGTTGTCCTCATTGATGTAAAGGCCCAGCAGCCCCAGGCCGCCAGTGGTGCTGCCGCACATGATGTCCAGAAACTGAAGCGTCTCGCACACCAGGTTATAGTTGGTCTTGTTGTTCTGAGAGCGCAGGAAGTTCTGCAGGGCACGGGAGGGTGGGCATGGCACAGCTCTCGCAGGGGAGGAGAGGCCGGCCCTGGGGGACCCCGCCCTGTGCCACCAGCTGCAGAGCAGTGGCCCACGGGCAGAGGGCAGGGGGTGCACGTGCTGGCCGGATGGCGGGGCAGGGACAGGCACTCACCTGCAGATCCCGGTTGTGATTCTCACACAGCAGCTGCAGAAAGCGCAGGATGGGCTGCATGATGAGCACGGACGTGCCCATCTCGTTGCTCTGTACGCGCTCGCCCACCTCGTGGCCCCGGCGCAGGCTGGGGCCCAGCGAATAGCGGGATGGGGAGCCTGGCATCGAGAAGGAAGCTACGCGGCCTGCAGGGGGGAGGCCTGGTGAGGCTGGGGCTGTTGGAAGGGACCAGACCCTCACCCTGCATCCTCTGACCCGGGCCCGGCACCCTCATCCTGTACTGCCGTGACCTCTGACCTTTGGTGGTGGGGTCTGCAGGCTCCCGGTCCTCGCGCGGCTGGCTGCCCAGGTCGTTCATGTTGACGGCCACTGTGGACTTGGTCTCCTGCTGGGCCCGCTTCATGCGGTCGTGCAACACTTTGAAGAAGCGCTCTGACTTCTTGTCACTTGTCATCAGGTTGTAGAAGGATTTCTGGGGGTACGGTGACATGGGGGACAGCCTCAGCCCTGGGCCTGGTGCTAAGCAGCCCTTGGTGAGTCCCTGGAGCGCTCTCTCCCGTGCTGCCGGGACAAGGCTGGGCCGCAGATGGGTCCCTAGACGTGCCCTGGGGCTGCAGCTGGGGCAGGGGTGCTCAGGGCTGTCAGAGGCGGCGGGGAAGGCTCGGTAGCTGCCGTCGCTGCGATGCTGGGGGCCTGCACAAGCCTCCTCACACCATCTGCATCTGCCCACACAGCGGCAGAGCTGCCCCTTGGAAGTCTAAGCCTTGTCCCTCCTCTGCCTGACACCCTGCAGCGGCCCCGCCTCCCAGCGCCCACGAGGCCACCTGATGGCCTGCCACCTCTCTTGGCCCTACCCGTGCAGTGCCCCCCTCTTGTCCACATGCTTACCTCTGGGCCCTCGCTGCACTGGGCCCTCTTCAGGGGCCTACCCCCAGCCCTGCCCCGGCACCCCCATGACCCTCGCCTCCATTAGCACTGTCCAACACGCTCTCCGGGCCACAGAGGGATTAGAGTCATTGGCTGTTGTCCCCACTAGGATATAGGACCAATTCATAGGATACATGGATTTTGTCTTTTCTGTTCATGGCTGAATCCTTAGTGCCTAGGCATACGGGAGGCACTAAGTGCAGACTTATTAAAACAATGCATGAGGGGCGCCTGGGGGGCTCAGTCAGTGAAGTGTCTGACTCTTGGTTCCGGCTCAGGTCATGCTCTCAGGGTCGTGAGATCGAGCCTCGCATCAGGCTCTGCACCCACCATGGAGTCTGCTTAAGACTCTCTCTTTCTCCCTCTGCCCTTTCCCCCCGCCCTCAAAAAAATCTTAAAAAAAAAAAAAAAGAGTCATGAATGAATGAATGGGGATAAGGCAATCATAGGGGACTTTTCAGAGGAGGCAGTCCTTCGGTTGGGCACCAGAGGCCGAGGAGAATGTGGAAGAGGGAAGAAAGCCTGAGCAGAGACCGAGAGGCAGGAATGATGGATGTGACGTGAGCAGCGTGGTGGGGAGTCAGGCTCAGGCCTGGCTTGAGCGGGATGGTCTGCGTGGGTAGGAAGAGGCCAGGGGACGCGGGGGCAGTTATGGGAGGCGGAGCCGCCCCCGCGTAGCCAGACTCGTGCAGGCCACCAGCACCTAGCCCTGCAGCCAAGCCCGGCAGCCTCAGCAACGTGGCGCACTGTGCTGAGCAGGTGCTCAGCACCCCCCGCCGCTCCTCACCTGGATCTCAGTGTTGCCACCATCCAGCAGGCGGATGGCCAGGCCAATGCTCTCCTGGAAGATCTTCTCGTTCTTGGTGCTGGTGATCAGGTCGCATACCAGCTTGGTGGCCCCCTCCTTGTCCAGCCGGCACTGGGTGGCCGCAATTGCTGACCAGTCTTGGTCCAGGCCTGGAGTTGGGGAACCCACGTGAGGGGAGCTGGGGGGGGTGCGCAGGGGAACAGAAGGGAGGGCCCAGGGTCTGGGCACGTGGGCCACGCAGAGGCACTGCGGTGGGGAGGTGGTACTGACCAGTGCCCATGGGGTCTGGAAGGTCCCCCCTTGAGCTGGACTTCCGGTTCTGGAGGTAGTTTTGTAGCAGCATCTTGCGCAGCTGATTGCCCTGGAGGGGAGGAGCGAGGCCCCGCAGTGGCACATTTCACCCCTGGATCACTGGCCCGCCCGCACTGGCCCCGAGCCCCGGGCCCTGCTGGCTGGGCTCCCAGGGCATCCAGCTCCCCCGGGCACTCACCCGGTCCCCGTACTTGGTCTTCTTGAGCAGCATCTGCTGCAGGGTCCGCAGCACCTTGACACACAGCTTCTCCTCCGACTCCATGAGGTCCTTGGTGTGCTGGATCAGCCTGGCCCATGAGGAAGGAGGGTACGCTGGGGGCGGCCTCGGCTGCCTCCCTCCAGCCACTTCCCCTGCCTCGGCCCTTCGCCCTGTGGGCTGTCCGGTCCTGCCCTGTCCCCGGCGGCCTCGCCCTGGCCACCCCCCTGCCCGGCCCGGCATCCGGCTCACTTGGACAGGAAGCCCCCACTCTCGCAGCGCTGGTAGGCCTCACTGCCCTCCAGGAAGAGCAGCTCGGGCCAGTGCAGGACGTCCACCAGCACCGACAGCTCGGCCTGTACCAGGGGCCTCAGCCGCTCCTCCAGGGCCGTGATGATGTCCTGGGGTGGGCACGGCACAGTCAGTACCAGGCCAGGTGCAGGCCACCCGGGCCCAAGAGATGAGTGGGGCTGGACTGCCATTCCGCCCACCCCAATACCGAATGGCCCCGCGGATTTCTCCGAGCCTGCCTGAGGGGCCCTGCGCCCACAGAACCACCCCGAACAGTGCAGGTCATCTGTCCGCTCAGAGCCCCTGGCTGGGAGCCACAAGCCCTAGCTTTTCTCCCAGCCGCTCCTCCAGCTGTGTGACCTGGGGCAAACCGCTTCCCCTCTCTGGGCCCCGGCCTCCTGCCATGTGGGGACAGTGAGCCACCACAGCCCCTCAGAAGTGTGTAGACAGTGGCCAGGAGCGTGTCGCACAAACAAGAAGGCACGGTCAGGACTGAGAGGTGTCCCGCCCCGCTTCATGAGCACCAACCCTACTAGCGGAGGCCTGGGTTCTCCTGGATTCCCCTGGAACGATGCCCCTCGGTCCCCTGCCCAGGGCCTGCCCTTAGCAGGGGCCTCTTTCCTGGGGAGTGCGGGCAGCGCAGGAAGGGACGCTTCCCCGGAACCACCCTTCCGAAGCAGCTTCCGTGGCAGATGCCGGGCAGCCCCGCACCCACCTGCAGCTTCTCGATGATGTTCTTGTAGTCCCACTGGTTGGCGGCGGGTGGGACGCGCGGGAAGGCCCGTGTGGTGGCCTTGTAGTTAGAAGCGCTGCGCTGGGCGGTGGCCATACACGTGGCGCCACTGCTGAGCAGCGAGCTGATGTGCGCGTCCAGGTCCATGGGCAGCGAGATGGCCCGGCCTTTGGCTGGGGGGGAGAGACAAGGGGGTGCTGGAGGGCAGGTGGGGGGTGGGGGGGGTCCGGCCAGCCAGAGCAGCCAGGCTCCGGGCTGCCGTACTGGGGGACAGGGTGAACTCACCGAGATTCTGGGGTACGCGCTGGCCCCCACTTGGACTGGGGTGCGCTCTTCCCCTTTTGGGGTAAAAAGAGAGAGTTTCTGCCTCTCTGATTCTACCTTGGCTCCACCCTGAGCCCTCCCCTCCTCTCTCCCACCTTCTCTCTCCCCTTCCCCAGTGCTCCCTAACCACCTACAGGCCTCCCTTGTGCCTGAAACCATCTGCAAGCAAAAGAACCTTTGGTTGGGGGATGTCAGCCAGCATTCTCCTCTGGGGAAATGACTCAAAGCTCAAAGGAGAAAACAGCTTTTCTCGATTGCTAAGATGCCAGTTAGACACCGAGAAGGACTTGCTGAGAACTACCTGGGAGATGATGGGCGAGCTTAGGAATAATGTGTTTATTTTGAGGGCAGGCGTCCCTGCGGTGAAGGGAGGGGAGGGGTGGTTGGAGCTAGCCAGTGTCCCTGGCACACTCACCCACCATGGCGAGGGTCCGGATGCAGGCCTCCACGGAGCCCTTGTGCTGCTGCTGCAGCCACGGACACTCGAGCAGCCGTGTGCTGGACTGCAGCAGCTGCACCACAATGGTCTGGTGTGTCTGCAAGAGGCAACATGCCTACTGCTACAGCCTGGCCCACCCTCCACCCTGGGCAGCCCCGGGTCCAGGGACCAGGGCCCACTGAGAATGGGCATGATGGAGGAACAAGGCTTCCAATAGTTACCATGCGTCTTTGTGCCAATGGAAAAAGGCACCCCCTTTCCTCTCAGCAGTGCACAACCTGCCCAACTGTACGTGGCAGCCCTATGAGAACTCCCCAAGGTCCAGATCTGGGGCTTATAGTCCTATTGCTGACCCCTTCCTTCCTTTAAAAACAATTTTTTAAATAAAATAATATTGTGAAAAGGTGATATATTTCCATGGTTCAAAACCCAAAGTATGCTACAAAAAGGCTTACTTTGAGAAGTCTCACCCCAAGCTTGATCCCATCAGCCCATTTTCCCACCTCTGCCCTGGGACTGATGAGAGGTGGAAAAAGCTGATACAAATTACTCATAGTCCCAAAGAGATCCCAGGGCCCAAATGCATGTGTGTCAAAATGAACCCACCCTTGCTGAGCGACCAGGACTCACTCCACCCTCAGTCCCTCTACCTATAAGTAACCCCTTTGTTGGGTTCTTGTGTCCATCCAGTGATTTATGGTATTATGATTTAGGTATTGTCGCAGACTGCCCCCTCCAGGGAACCTGCCTCTCTTGCCTTCAAGGGGCTCTGGGCTAGGAAGTCTGAGAATCTGGGAATCGACTGAGGGGCCATGCCTCTTCCAGCGATTTAAGGCAAACTTCTGTTCCCTAGCCTAGAGCTTTTCTGCTGATGCAGGTAAGACTTCAGTCCTAGGGGCACCAGATCGACTAAGCCGACAGCAAAGATCTCTGGGCATCGGGCCCTCTGGATTACCCCTCGGGCTCTGCTATCCACTGTGGCAGGCATGACCGTCTTGTCTTCAGGGAGTACGTGCTGCCAGCCATCCCCTGCCACCCTGGGACCCACCCTGGGTCACACCAAGTCAATTTAGGAATTCCTCTTCTAGGGTACTGTCCCCATGGTAATCCCTGAGCCGCAGAAGTTATAGGAGATTAAACGTTTGTTTTAAACCACTAACTTTGGGGGTAATTTGTTATACAGCATACGTAACTAACACACTTGTCTATGTCCTTCTGCTATGTCTTTATGCGCCACAAGCAGCCGCGAATATATGTTCTCCTTCCCCCTTCCCAGCACAAGAGTGGTGTGCGCAGGAGAGGCTCACCTGCAGGGAGGTGCTGTTCTCAGAGAACGGAGAGCTGAAGAACGCGCTGATGGTGTCCAGCACGACGGTCAGCACGTACTTCTCCAGTGTGGGGTCAGCCAGGCGCTTCTCCCGCTTACTGCACACCTGGGGCAGGAGAGAGAGATGCCCTGGGGGCCCCTCCACGCCCAGCCCCTGGACGGCTGCCCAGGCTCCCAACCACACCCCTGCCCAGCACGGCGCGCCCACAAGCCCACGCCCCACCCCCCGGGGGACAGACCCGAGCCATGTCCAGGGTGAAGTTCTCAAAGAGTGTCCAGATGTGGTTGCTCGTGTAGATCTCTTTCATCTCCACCTCCGTGTCCACATAGCAGTGATTCACGAAGTTCACATAAGCCATTTTCACCTGCGCAGGCGGAAGCAAGGTCAGGGGTGCGAGCAGGGCCACTGGCCCAGGCTCTCCTCCCCTGCACTCCACCGATTCTCCCCTAAACTCCCCCTTATTCCTCAGCCCACGTCCCTCCTACCCGCCCCCACTTTCCTTACCTCCCCCTTCCTGCCCCGCCATGCAAGACTGACGGCTGCCCGGGCCTGGCTCCACCACCCCTTCTCCCCCGCCAGCAGTCCCAGGCCCCAGACCTCGGTGATGCAGTCCTCATGTGTCACCACAGACACCACGTCCTCCAGGGGCAGCAGGGAGGTGCACTTGATCTCCGTGTAGACGTTCTTGCCCTCGGCGCAGGCGGCCAGCAAGTCCACCAGGGAGATGTGGTACATGAGGGGGCTGTGGTCCTCCACGCCATCCCGGGCAGCCTTCATCATGTCTAGCAGGTGGGCCAGCGAGGCCTTGTCATTGTAGAACACGACCACGTCGTCACCCGCGTTGGTCAGCTGCGGGCAGGAGGGGTGCCCGATCAGACGCCCCAGTCCAGCAGGCCCCGGGTGTACCAGGGAGAGATTGGGACTCTGACCCCAGCCCTCACGAGACACTCAGGAAAACCCTACCCTGCCTGGCCTTTGGGGCCGTAGGCTGATGTCTCGGGCCACCTGCCATCAGGGCCGAACCCTGGACCCAGAAAAAGTGCCCCCATTCTCCCCTGAGGAAAGAAATCCCACTCAGGCTTGTTTCAGAGGTGCCTCCTTCAGGAAGCCCTTTCTAATCCCTCACCCTCTCCCTCCCCTGGGCTCCCAGTGTGGAATTTAAAGCTCCCAGAGCACACGCTGCATCCTCTCGTGTCAGTGATTATGTTATTCACAGTAATAATAATAACAGCAATCAATAATCCGCACTGTACAGCACTTCCGGGGCAGGGCGCCTCATTCATCAGGTCCCTCATCTCCCTTTACTGTGCTCCCCCCGCCCCTCCACCCCCATACCGCGCTGTAAGATGCTCCTGGGCAGAGACCACGTCTGTTCCAGATTTAGACTCGGCCCTTCCTCCTTCATGCCTTCGGCCAACAGGTCTACCGGGCACCTGCAGGGTGCCGGATGCCGGGGCCCACGCAGAAGCACATAGGATGTGGTCCCCCGCCCCGAGTTTACACCCCACTGATGTCCCCGGTACACGTGCTCCTCGGCCCACAGCAGGTGCCTCATGATTTTTAAATCCGTGAAAATACAAGGATAAATAGTGGAATGAGCGTGTGGGTTCTTTCAGGCCTGTTATCGGAGTTCTCCTAGACCCGCCTCTGTGGCCTTAGTCCTCCCTCCACCGGCCAGGTCCCTCTCGTGACCCCCCGTCTGACTTAACTCTGCTCCCGCCGCCTGAGCCCCCACGCGCCCCCCGGCCCCATCCTCACCTCGGTCATGATCATGTCCTGGCACTTCTTGACGTACTTGCCCTCGGCCTTGATGACGGTGTGCAGGAAGTCCAGGTACTGCACGTGCCGCCCGTGAGTGGCCAGCAGGTGCACGAAGTGCTGCAGCACGGGCTCGCTGATTTCCGAGCACAGCTGGTAGTTGTTCAGGAAGATGTGCTGCATGGTCTCTGCCTCCAGGAGCTGGGGGCGGGCGGGCGGCCGTCACCAAGGGGGATCCGGGGCCCGCTCCCCACCGCCGCTGCCACCTCCCACCTCGCGCCCTTACCCCCGGCGTGAGGAAGAGGTGCAGGTGCTTATGCAGCAGGGCCTGGTTGCCCGGGTTCCCCGCGCAGAACTTCTGCAGGAACTGGTGCGTGTAGCGCAGGATCTCCATCATCTTGGCATCACCCTGGGCACCAGGACAGGAGGAGGAAGGTGAGGCCGGGCCTTTCTCCTGAGCTCCAGCAGCTGTGGCCGGGGGTCCGGGCTTGGGATTGGGACCACAAGGAGGCCAGGTTCAAGGTGAAAGCTGGGCCTCCAGTTCAGGAGAAGGAAATGTGTGTTGGGCGCCGGGGTGGCTCAGTCGGTTAAGCATCTGCCCTCAGCTCAGGTCATGATCCCAGGGTCCTGAGATCGAGCCCTGCATCGGGCTCCCTGCTCAGCGGGGAGCCTGCTTCTCCCTCTCCCCCTCCCCCTGCTGTGCTCTCTCTCTCAAAAAAAAAAAAGGAAATGTGTGAAGGGCTGAGGGGCAGAGGCTGAAGTGAGGCCAGTGTGGGGGAGCAAGATTGAGGGATCGGGGTCAGGTGAATGCTGGGTGTCAGGCTCAAGAGCCCGTGTGAGGCTTGGGACATATGAAGATCAGGGTCAGTCGAGGGGAGGTGTGGAGGGTCAAAGGTTGAAATGATGCTAAATTTGGAGTCCAGGACCAGGGTGTGCCTGGGGTTAGGTCAGGATAAGAGGTCAGAGTGAGGCTAGGGTATGGAATCAAAGTCAGGGGTCAGTATGAGGTCTGAGTTGACATCATGAGTCAAAGAGAGGCTGGGGTCAGATAAGGGTCAACATGGATCAAGATAAGGAGGCGATGGGGTGCCTGGGTGGCCCAGTCAATTAAGCATCAGCCTTTGGGGCAGGTCTTGATCCCAGGCCCCGGGATCAAGCCCCACATGGGGCTCCCTGCTCAGCGGGGAGCCTGCTTCTCCCTCTACCCCTTCCCCCCTGCTCGTGATCTCTCTCTCTCTCTCAAGCTCTTTCTCTCTCTCTCAAATAAATAAATAAAATCTTTAAAAAAAAAAAAAGATAAGGAGGTGACAGTCAAAGGTTACAATGAAGCTGAGATGATCAGGAAGAGGCCAGAGAGGGAAATAGAAGCTAGGGTCAGGGTCAAGAATCAGAGGTGAGGCTGGGTTAGGTCAGCATTCAGGATTAGTGCGTGGTTTGGGATAGGTCAGGTTCAGGGAGAAGCTGCCCCAGGGAGTCAGAGGTCAGAAGTCAGAGGCCACCTTGTCATAGGGGATCTGCAGCAGGTCCAGCATGACCTTGTGGGCATCCATGTTCTTGAGCAGCCTCTGCTGCTTCTTCCTCATCTGCTCCCCCACGCCGCACATCTTATTCAGCCGTTCCAGGATCTGGGGAGGGTGGGGGGTGAGCCCAGAGCCCCTGCCCTCCTCCTCCAGCTCCCCCGCCATCCGGCTCCCCCCGCCCCCCCACTCAGGCTGGTCGGAGTCCCCAGCCAAGTCCAGCCAAGCCCCAGCTCACATTGGGGACAGGAAGGGGGAAGGAGGCCACGTTCACTGAGTCAGATCACCGCAACAAGGCGGGGAAGCACTTTTTAAAAACCTAATTCCACCCATAAAAGTAAATAGAATATGGCTGTGAAATGGAATTTCATTAAATTCCTTCAGCTTTAAAATAATTCCATCTGGACCTGGGCAGGGTTGTCTTTAATGTGTAGGCAAAGCAGAAGATGTGTATTTTGAGGGCCGGTGGCTGGCAGAGTGGGGAGGCAGGAGAGGCCAGGCCCCGGAGCCTCCAGGGGGGCCTCAGGGCCCCAGGCCACTCACGCCTTTGACGATCTGGTAGTTCTCACTGCTCTTCTCCCCGGGTGGGTGCAGAAAGCCCTCCTCGTCTGTGGGCCGCTGGGAACACAGGGAACCGAGCAGGGGTCAGCTGGGCCCAGCCCTCGCTGAGAACTCTGGCCTCCCAGCTCCCCGCCACCCCGCTCACCTCCTTCTTGTCTTTGGCAGCACCTGTGTCCACCTCCTCGCCCTTGCTGCTGCCCTTCTTATCCACCCACAGCTCCGACTTCTCCACCATGGTCCGCAGCCGGTCCAGCTCTGACTTGATCACCTTGTAGTTCTCCACATCCTGGGCGGAGATCAGCAGCTGCACCTGAAGGTTGACCATGGGCATGCCTGGTGAGACGGGCACCCCGAGTCCACTGCCTCGTAGAGACCCCGGTGCCTGCCCTCTTCCAGGCCTCTGCTCCTCCTCAGTGCTGATGCCCGGCCACGGTCCGCCACCTCCAGGAAGCCTGCCTGGATGGCCGAAGGCCTCCCCACACTGCTTGTCATGAGCTGCCCCATCGGCTGGCTTCAGTTGCTCACTGACTGGTGCCACTAAGGTCTATCACTTGGCCACTGCGACCCCAAACAGGGCAGGGCAAAGAATACTGGCAGCACTGAGCGCCTGCTGCAGGACAGCCGGGTCCCTTGGCTCCCACTTCACTCGCCCTGGTCAGGGTAAGGGAGGAAAGCTCCCCGGGCCTCAATGTCCCCCTCCATAAAACAGGAATGAGAGGAGTAACCATGTTGCCAGGGGCCGCTGCGAGAAGTGCACTAATGCGAGGCCAAGGCTCAGTGCCTGGCACATGCTCGAAAAATGGCAGTGCCTTTCACAGGGAGCTGTCAAGATCACATGACAGCACCGTCACAGAACCAGTCACCTTAGTGAAGGCTGACTGCATGCCAGGCGTGATTTGAAGCACTTAGCAAAGGCGCACACGGTATCATTTGTAAACTCTAAAGTGCCATCTGCCTCATAAAAAGCGACAAGCCGGGGCGCCTGGGTGGCTCAGTTGTTAAGCGGCTGCCTTCGGCTCAGGTCAGGATCCCAGGGTCCTGGGATCGAGCCCCGCATGGGGCTCCCTGCTCCGCGGGGAGCCTGCTTCTACCTCTCCCTCTGCTGCTCCCCCTGCCTGAGCTCTCTGCCCCCCTCAAGTAAATAAATAAAAAATCTTTAAAAAAAAAAAAAAGCAACAAGCCTTGAGTCAGGCTGAGAGGTCATAAAGGTGGCCCACTTGGCCTTCATCTTTCAGGAGTTCAGCAAGGCCGAGAACCCCCAAAGAAGCATCCTGAGCTCCCCTAAGCTGCGAGCTCCCCGGTCACGGTTAACCCCCCGGTGCCCGGGCCAGGTGGGTTGTCAGGGTCCCCCCGCCCAGGGAAGCCCCCTGGAGCCTCCCTCCCGCTCCCCAGGGGCCGGCCGGGGGCTCAGACAGGAGCAGCACCTGCTTGAAGGTGTGCACCGCCTCCTGGCGCTGGCTGAAGTGCTTGAAGAGCAACTGCAGGGCCCCGGACACGAGCGGCGCGTAGTCGTGCATGGTGAGGTGGATGAGCACGCGCAGGAACATGCGGCCACCCTCGTCGTCCACCTCCAGCATGCTGCTGGTCTTCCTGTGGCGCCAGGGGAGGGCACGCTGGGCACCGAGCTCCCCGCTGCCCGAAGGGAACGGCGCGCGCCCGGCCACCCACTAGCGGATGCCGCGCCCGGTGTCAGACTTGCTCCAAATACTGATGACTTCTCCCCAGGGTGTCACCAACCACTGCCCTGAGCTCCCCGAGGGATCCCCGTGTTCCCTGAGATCCCGCAGGACTCCCCTTGCTGATGCAGCTGAAGCGGGAACTCTTCACAGGGCACCCACAGGCCCCCACCCCCCACCACCACCCCAAGAGATCGTAGAGATTCGTGGAGATTGGCTGGGGCCAGGAACCGGGGTGGGGAAAATTCCCATCTTCGGCTGTACCATCCTCTAACTAGAATGCAGCATTTCCTTCAGTGAGGAGAAAGTAGCGGTACCTGTGATTTTGTCACCAATACCAATCACAGATGTTCTCCCATCACCTTACCGTTGTTACAGAAATTGTGAATCCCGTTCACATGCATCGCGCCTTCGAAATCACGGTACTAATTACACCCCCGGCCCAGCTTGTTACTTAATGTGTTAATACAGAGCCACATAGCTAACTGTCACTTCAAATTTGTTTTCTTCAATATTTTGATAACTGCATCTCAAAGCTCTTGGTTTCCTTTGTAATTTACGTGCCTTATTTTATGAATTTAAAAATGCCCTTCTGAGCCCAGGTCCCAGGGCTTCACTAGATGCCAAGGGCGCGGCACAGAAATGGTGAAGAGCCCCCAGTTCCCAGGGCGACCCCTCCCCACCCTAGCCCTGTGTACAGCGGGCTCTCCCCCACACCTCCCCCTGCTCCCCTCCAGCCCAAGTCCAGATGCACAAATAGAGTCACACCTGCCCTGCGTGAGGGCAGGGGAATGACCAAGATGACACAAGGGCCCAAGTGGCCCCTGTATCACCAGGGCATGAGAGGGCAAAAGCACAGAGCCAAGGAGACCCCCACCCCAGAGCCTGGTAAGGGTCCTGCAGACCCAGGAGGAGGGACCAGCCCCAGCCCAGCCTTGGAGACCCCAAGGAGGGGGGGGTTCTCACACCTGCGTCAGCATTGCCCACCCAACCCCACACACCACCCCCCACCTCACCCCTGGCCTCACCCCACTCCGAACATGGCCTCCGCCTGCTCCCCGATGCGGTCCAGGTTCATGTTGGCAGCTGTGGGGAGCAAGAGTGGGTGGATGGGGGCAGGTGGCAGGTCCGTGCCCAGGAAAGATGAGGAGCACAGGGGTGAGGGAGCACTGGTTGGGTGGCAGCCCCTCTTGCATGCTCCTTCCCAGGGTGGGGGTGGAGCCAGCCAGGGCAGGGACCAGAGCAGCTCCACTGCCCTGCAGGGGCGAGCAGAGTTCTGAGCTGGGCACCAGGGCACCTGGGTCCCGGTCTGGTTCAGCCTCTCATTGGCTGTGACCTCGGGCAAGTCCCCGCCCCTCTCTGGGCCTCAGTTTCTCCATTTAGGAGATGGAGAGAATGATGTCTGCCTTCGCCTCTCACCATGGCAATTAAATGGGCTGGGAAACAGAGGCAGGGCTGGGGAGCTGGCCCCGGGGCGTCCCCCAGCCTCCACCCCACTAATGTGTACCCCTGGGCAAGTCACACAGCCTCGGCCTGAAGGCAGGGGAAGGTGGGGGTGGCGGCTCACTGGTGGAGTCGAAGGCCGGGGCGGTGCCGTCGGCCCCGCTGTCTTGCATGGGAAACACTTCCACAAACTCCTTCTTGAAGACGGACAGCAGGTAGGAGATGCGGTAGTCCAGGCGGACGTTGAGGATGAACTGGTGAAGCGGGGAGGGATGGGGTGAGGACTGGGCTGAGATCGGAAGGCCAGTTGCGCCCCAGGAGGGGGGAGGGGGTACCCTGAATGAGCTCTAGCACTCAGGGGTCTACGGCAAAGATGTTCCAGCTACTATAGGACATCACAACCTAAAAAATCAAGACTCTTCTCCCCGGGGAGGTCCAGAGTGCCCTCTCCTCCACTCCTGCCCCAGTGATGAGGGACGACACCTCCTCTCCGAATGAGGCAGAGACCCTCAGTCCCTCCTTCCCAGGGAGGACACTGACAGGAAAGAGAATGAAGCTCCCCAGGCCCAGAGGCCAACTCTTGTCCTCCTATCCTGCTCTGCCCGGGGCTGGAAGGCAGGGGGTGTGGAACTGAAGACTAGGGGCAGCAGGAGAGGCCAGTGTCGGGGGGGTGAGGACAGAGGGTTCGCAGAGACCCTTGACTGGTCTCTATCCTTATGGGGCGCAGAGCTTCTGGCCACGCCCCAGGATGCAGATCTGGAAGCCCTCAGCTCCTAGAATGAATCAGAATGGTCTGACTCCTCTGACCAGGCCCTGCCCAGACTGGGTCCCCATGGAGGTCACTGCATTACCCTTCCCGTCCTCTGGTGGCAGCTGGGCAAAAGCAAGCATTCTTACCACTCCCGGGGTCCTACCAGCCCCTTCTCCAAGTGTTGCCAGCAGGTCTCAGACAAGACCCAGAACAGGAAAGACCATGTCTGCCTCACCAGGAAATGGGCCCTCAAAGCTCTAGCTCTGCTCCAAAATCTCTGTAGGATGGCAGTATAGTCCCCTCCCCCTCTTCCTTTCCTCATCTGTACAATGGAGGGACAGAGCTAGGCTTTAGTGCACACCAGAATCACCTGGGAGGTTTGTCACAGCACAGACTGTGGGCCTGCCTCGGGTGCCTCGGATCCGTATGGAGGTCTGGGGCGGGGCCCAAGAACGTGCGTTTCTGAGTTCCCTGGTGAGGCCGTTGCTGCTGGTCCAAGGACCACACTTTGGAAACCACTGGGCTACACAGCCAATCACCGTGGAGCCCTCCAGTACTGGATACTGTGATCTGAGCAGGGGTTCACCCCCCAGCCTCCCTGCCCCGGGTCCCACTCTCCTGCCCTATTCCCAACACCTCTCAACGCTGTCCTGGCCCAGCCACCTGCAAGATTTCCAGGATCTTCAGTTTGGTCTCCATCACCACAATGTCTTCATTGTCCTCGAACTTGCTTCTGTCCAGCGGCTCGGTGGTACCAGCGCCGGCAGACAGGCTGGGGGCACCAAAGACAGACTGCTTGCGGCTCAGCACCATGGTGGACATCATGTGGCCCACGCCCTGGATGGACCGCCGCACGTTCTTGCCTGCGGAGTGCGAAGCACCAGGGGGTCACGGGGGTGCACAGCAGGACCCCTGGGTCTGACTCTGGAGGCAGGACTCACCCAGAAAGGCTTCCTGGGGGAGGTGAGCTTTAAGCCAAATCTGGGCAAAGAGGGGCTGGCCAGAGCAAAGGTAAACTGTGTGGGGAGATGAGTGAGAATTCTCCTGTGGGGCATCCTGAGATGCTGCTACAGATCATGGGGGACAGAGGGGACACCGTGTGGGGAGCACTACGCACCAGGTGTCAGACTATGCGCTTTTTGATTAGAGGAGTTTGTGCCCCCTGGGGGTGTCCCCGAGGGCAGGGCTGTGTCTGCTGTCAGACCAGTGGCTCCTCGATGGCGGGGCTGTTGCTCGACCACTCCCCTGTCTGACTGGGAGCTCCTCAGGCAGGGCCTCATTATCTCCCCTCAGGACCAAGCTGCGTTGGAAGGCAACTCCCCCAGACCCCGGGGTCTCCACAGCGCCTGGACAGGGGCCCCTCTGGTCCAGCAGGGGCCAGGAGACAGGCTGCACAGGGGGTTGACCAGAGAGGACTCTGGCACTAGGAGGAGACGGAGGAAGGCCAGGGCTGGGGCGGGGGCGGGGGGGGGGGGGTGGCCTTGGCCACTAAGCCTCACCGCCTGAGTCATCGTAGGCCTGCAGCATGGCCGGGGGGCCCTGCACGCAGTCGATGATGCCCAGCAGCGTGCGAGTGAGCCGCAGCAGCTCACTGAAGCTGTAGAAGCCGAAGTAGATGAGATTGTGCGCCAAGCTGACCACCTGCGGGGAGGGGGCGGGGCCGAGATGAGCGGGGCGGGGCCTCGCGAAGGGCGGGGCCAGGAAGGGAAAGTAGGGCGGAGCGGGTGTTAGGAGGAGGTGACGAAGGTCCTCGGAAAAGGCAGGGCCTCTGGGACCGCGGGGCTGTGAGGACACAGCCGCCCCCAGTCAGCTAATGAGGAAGCGAGGCCGGCAAGTAAGGCTACTGGGGGGCGGGGGCGGGATAGGGCAGAAACGCAGGAAAGTGGGGTGCTCCCCGCAGGGGCCTGTGACCCAGGAGGGCCTGCAGCGGTGAGTGGACCATGGGGAGGCAGCCCTCTCCCAGGTGGCAGGGGAGAAGTTTTCCACCTGGGGAGTCCTGGCGATCTATGCGGGCTCCCTGAACTGGCTGGGGCACGGAGGGAAGTGAGGTCATGGAGCCCCCAGAGCGTCCCTGGGGGCAGCTGAGGGGGCCAACCAGAGCTCCCCCAGCACCAGCCCCTCGCCGCCCCCCTGCCCAGCAACCTCGAAGGTGAGCTTGTTCTTCTCCTCGTTGGCAAAGGGCACGGCCTCGCTGACCACGTTGTTGAGGTAGTCCTCCACGAAGTCCATGGTGCTGGCAAACTTGTTCTTCTTGTCGTCGCGAGAGGCGTTTAGGTTGGAATCATAGCTGCCGGGGGGGAGGCAGTGAGGCATGAGGGTCGCTGAGATCCTCCCACCCTGGCCTCGCCTGGCCCACCCTCTGCTCCCCATCTCACTCCTTGATGGTGATGGCTGTGGGGATCTCGGTCCAGAGGCGGGCGAACTTGACCGGCGTGACCAGCTCCTGGGGGTCCCTGTCCACATGCACGTGCAGCATCAGGTGGCAGAAGGAGGCGCGCAGGTCAAAGGGCAGCATTTCGTCTGCCATGCACAGGAAGATGAGGTCAACGCCCAGCTGCTGGGAGATCTCGTCGATGGCCAGGTACTGGCGGTCCAGGCACATGCGGGCAAAGAGCTTCAGCTGGTACCTGCAAGGGCGCGGCGGAGGGTGAGCCCGCGGCAGGTGCGGGCCAGCGTGGGCCACCAGCACTTGGGCCTGGGCTGGCAGAGGCCTTGGGAAAGTGGCAAAGGGACTTAGGTCAAACCAGGCACCCGCCAGCGTAACAGAAAAGACACAACTTTGAGTGAGCATTTGCAGCTCTCCCCTCCTTGCGAAGGAAGAAACCACTTCTGGCTCAGCCAGGACAGGTCTTCACGGGAGGAAGACTGGCTGAGCATGAGGCTGGGAGAGTCAGGGGAGGGAAGTGTAGTAGGGGGACGGGCCTCTGCAGAGCAGCGGATGCAGGGGTGAGCCCGGATGGAAGAGCAGCTGAAAGGAGGCCCGCAGACAGCCCTACTCTGCATGGGGTGCTGGCCTGCCCTCGGCTTCCTGGGTTTGACCCTTGGCCCACCACTAAGGAGGTGTGACGTTGGGCAAGTCCTTTCACCTCCCTGTGCCTGTCTCCCCAACTCTGAGGGTGACAGTAGTCACGGGGCTATGGTGAGGCGTCGATGAGTGGCCAGGTGAAACACTTCGAACAGGGCCTGGTATATGGCCAGCACTGGATAAGTGTTATCTAGTAATCTTATTTTTTAAATAAATATGTGTGGAGACAGGTTTGGGGTTCATTCAGCCCCGTCCCTGCGCTGAGCTCAGCTTCCCCAGTGAAGGCTGCACAGCTGCTGGGGATAGGCTGACGGCCTTGTGAGGAGGCCCAAGGGCACCGGAAGCGCTAAGGACGGGAAGGAGCTGGGCCCCGAGGCACCTGTAGTAGCTGAGCACGTTCTCGTCGTGGGCATTGCCCGCCCGCGCCTCCTGGGCTAGCTGCCGCACGCTCTTCTCGTGGTGCTCGTTATTCCTGTCGGTCCAAGTGAGCCACACCTCCTCCTCTGAGTACTCGATGCTCAGGTACTCGTGGGACTGGGCCATCTCCTTCACTGGCCGAAGCCTGCGAACCAGGGCCAGCCGTCACAGGGAGTGGGGGGCCGGGGCAGGACGCCATGCCCAGAGCCCTCCGCGAGCATGTCCGGCCACAAAGACCCCTCTAGGAGCGTGGCTGAGTGCCGGGTCAAACACACTCCTCAGACCACGAGCTTCTCAAGGACAGAGGATCTGGCTCAGTCCCCGAGGCCTCCTTGCTCACACGGTGCCAGCACAGAGCTGGGCACTCAGCAGGCAAGGGTGTGTATCTGCACACAGCGAGGGTGCCGGTTCCAGCCTGCACGCACACGGGGCCCAAGCTCTAAGGAGCCTGAGGAGCAGGGGAGCAGGGCGGAGGCCGGGCTGTGGCCAGGGGACAGCGCAATGGCTCACTCGGTCTGGATGAGAATGTCGCTGTTCTTGGGGTCCAGCACACACTTGCAGATGAGCTCCTGGGTGACGGGGATGGCGATGTGGTTGGACACACACAGGTCAGAGAGGTAGTCCAGGAACCTGGGGTGGTGACCGCAGGGGTGGGGAGGGGACTCAGAGGCCGCTCCCTGGTGGGGATGAAGCCCACCCTTCTCCTTCCCCAGCTGGCAGCCCCAGCTCCCTGGAACCAGTTACTGCTTCTGCTCCTGCCCCAAAGCTTGGGAGATGGGCCCCGCTGCCCAGGGATGGACAAGTCATGGGCATCTCCCTGATCACCCTGGGGTAGGGGGAGGCTGGCTAGGGGTCCCGGGGCTCAGGGTAAAGGGGGCACAAGGACAACTGGTTCAATACAGGCTCCGACTTTGTCACCAGAGGAGGGTCTTGGGGCTTCTGCTGTACCGGACATCAACCCCCTGGCTGCAAGATTGGGCCACATTTGGGAAGGGTCCCGGGGAGGGGCTGCAGAGGCCAGGACACTTTACCGCTGGAGGCAATGGTTTTTCACTATTTTACCCAGCAGTGCCCGCCGCCTCTCTACCCTGGGAGGACCGGGAAGGAGAAGGGAGCGGGCGCAGCAGGGGAGGCGGGCGGGCTCACCTGGGCTCCCGGTTCTTGCGCACGAGGCTGACGAAGGTCTCCACCTCAGTCTTGGTGATGTGCTTCTCTAGAAGCTTGCGGTTGTTGTGCAGGAGGGCAGTGATGGTGTCTTCCGCCAGGATGTCATAGCCGATCTGGGACTGCATCATCCCAAACTGCTTGGCGATGTGCTCCTGGAGAACAGACGAGCTGAGTGGTGCGGAGCCCGGCTCTGCTCCAGCACACCGCCCCAGACCTGGGGACGGGGACCCCCATCCCAGGCAGGGGACTCCGACTAGCCAGGTGGAGGTCTGGGACAGGAAACTCGCTCTGGGCGGCGGAGTGGGTTTACACAACAGAGTTCTTCAGCTCACAGCCTGTCTCCCAACCAGAGTGAAGCCTCCACGAGGGAGGAAATTGTCTGGCAGGACCGGCTACATAATTTGCGGGGCCCTGTGCAAAACGAAACAGCAGGACCCTTCTTCAAAAGCCAAGACTTTCAAGATGGCCACAGCAGAGCATCACACCCAGCTCGACGCCCTTCCGAGCATGGAGCCCGACCGCACACCCACGAAGCTGGCCCTACTGTCTGGTTCCCTGCTGTGTCCCCGGGGCCGAAAACAGTGCCTGGCACACAGCGGCTGTGCGCCTCCGCAACTACTTGCTGAGTGAACAAAAGCAGGAGTGAGGGGGTGAGCAAGCTGGTGAGCGGGTGAGTGGGGCCGCCGGGGCCTGGAAGGCTCCGGCGGGTAAGGCAGCGCACCTGGTTCTTGCGGTAATCCTCCTGGGAATGCCTCAGGACCCGGTAGCAGAGACGGAACATGTGCTGGTAGGGGGCGTTCTTCTGGTCTGACAGCTCCTCCAGCCGCACCAGGGGGCCCTCACCCCCCTTGTCACGGAAAGGGGCCTTCAGAATGCCAAAGATCTGGGGGAGAAGAGAACACGAGGAGCAATCCCCCTATACCCGCCTGCACTCCTCATTATCCCAGGAACCCTCGGCCCCAAAGTCACCCTGCCCCAAAGCCACACCGACACGAACCCCAAGCTGATTCTAAGCTGGACTGAGACCCCAGCCCACCCACCATCAGCCCCACCTCCAGCCCCCACTCCCTTCTTCGGACTGGGATCCCACCGTGGGCCTCAGCCACCCGGCCCCACGTGACTAATCCCAGCTCAGATCCTGGGCCTGGCTCAGCATCTGGGGGAAGAGCTCAGGGCTGCCACAGCTCAGGGGTCTGAGATTAAGAGAAAAGGCAGGCCCAGCTGGTGTGGCCAGAGCCCAAGAGACCAGACGCAAGCCTGCCTCATCAGAAAAACGTTAACGTGGGGCGCCTGGGTGGCTCAGTCGGTTAAGCGGCTGCCTTCCGCTAAGGTCATGATCCCGGAGACCCAGCGGGGAGTCTGCTTCTCCCTCTGATCCTCCCCCCTCTCATGCTCTCTCTCTCACTCTCTCTCTCAAATAAATAAAATCTTTCAAAAATGTTAATGTAATTAATAAATTTTAAAAGCAGGGTTTGGGTGAGTGTGAAAAACTGTTCTACACCAGAAACCAAAGAAATACAACCAAATGGAATGAGAAAACCTTCGTGGGATCCTGGTTCAAAAAACAAGCTTTAAAAAGACATTTTGGGTAAGGCAGAGAAATCAGATATGGATGGGTATTATTACTAATTTTCTTATGTGTGATAACAGTATTGTGCTTGCGGAGGCCAATGCCCTTATTCCAGGAGATGCACGCTGAAAAACTTAGGGGTGAGGTGTGCCCTGGTTGGAAATGCATGGGTGGAGGGACGGATGCATAGGTGTATAGTTACATAAAACCAAACCAACAGATGAATGGATAAAGAAGATGTGGTATATATATACCATGGAATATTATGCGGCCAACAACAACAACAACAAAAAACGAAATCTTGCCATTTGCAACGACGTGGATGGAACTGGAGCGTATTATGCTGAGCAAAATAAGTCAATCAGAGAAAGACAAGTATCATATGATCTCACTGATATGAGGAATTTGAGAAACAAGACAGAGGAGCATAGGGGAAGGGAGGGAAAAATGAAACAAGATGAAACCAGAGAGGGAGACAAACCATAAGAGACTCTTAATCTCAGGAAACAAACTGAGGGTTGCTGGAGTGGTGGGGGTTGGGAGGGATGGGGTGGCTGGGTGATAGACACTGGGGAGTGTATGTGCTATGGTGAGCGCTGTGAATTTTGTAAGACTGTTGAATCACAGATCTGTACCTCTGAAACAAATAATACATTATATGTTTAAAAAAAAAAGAAGTAGATAGTAGGGAGAAATGAAGGGGGGGAAATCGGAGGGGGAGACGAACCATGAGAGACGATGGACTCTGAGAAACAAACTGAGGGTTCTAGAGGGGAGGGGGGTGGGAGGATGGGTTAGCCTGGTGATGGGTATTAAAGAGGGCACGTACTGCATGGAGCACTGGGTGTTATATGCAAACAATGAATCATGGAACACTACATCAAAAACTAATGAGGTAATGTATGGTGATTAACATAACATAATAAAATAAAATTAAAAAAAAAAAAAACCAAACCAGCAAAATGGTAAAAAGCAGATCAGGCAGTGGTGGTACAGTGTTCACTGTACTATTCTTTCATTACTTTCTCAATATTTGAAAAGTTTCACAATCAGGGGCACATGGGTGGCTCAGTTGGTTAAGCGTCTGCCTTCGGCTCAGGTCATGATCCCGAGGTCCTGGGATGGAGCCCCGTATCGGGCTCGCTATTCCTTGGGGAGCCTGCTTCTCCCCCTCCCTCTGCCACTACCCCTGCTTATGCTTTCTCTCTGTCAAATAAATAAATAAAATTTAAAAAAAAAAAGAAAGAAAAGTTTCACAATCTAAACTTAGAAAAAATATTTTTTTAAGTAATCTCCACACCCAGCGCTGGGCTGAGATCAAGAGTCACACACCACGGACTGGCTCAGCCAGCCAGGCGCCCCAGAAAAAATATATTTTTTTAAATTTTATTTATTTATTTGAGAGAGAGAGAGAGAGAGAGAGAGAGCAGGAACAGCGGGGAGGGGCAGAGGGAGAGGGAGAAGCAAACTCCCCGCTGAGCAGGGAGCTGGATGCGGGACTCAATCCCAGGACCCTGAGATCATGACCTGAGCTAACGGCAGACGCTTAACTGATTGAGCCACCCAGGTGCCCCCTATTTTTTTTAAGCACAAGTTCTAGGGACACCTGGCTGGCTCAGTCTGTAGAGCATGCGACTCTTGGTCTCCAGGTTGTGAGTTCAAGCCCCACATTGGTGTAGAGCTTACTTTAAAAAAAAAGCCTTAAAAAAAAAAAAGCACAAGTTCTCAACCCGACATCCTGAGTTCAAATCCTGCCCTGCTGCTTCCTAGCCGCATACTCAGGGTCAAGTTACTCCAACCTCTATGCATTAGTCCCCTCACAGGTAACCCGGGGGTAATAATAGTACCTCCCCCGGTGGAGAGGATGCACCAAGCCAGTATGTGTAGGGCGCTTAGGATAGGGCCTGGCATGTGGTCAGTGCTCAACAAATACTCATTTTCTAAAAAGGGGCGAAGAGAAGCTGCAGAGAGACTGAAGCTCCACTGCAGATGGGAAAAGGCTCCTGTTCTGGACACCCGGCCCCTCCCCCACACGTGTGCACACGCACCTGTTTGAGGATGTTCTGCTCCCTCATCAGCTTCTGCCGTTCCCGGTTGGGCTTGGTGACCATGATGTCCAGCACATTCTGCCCATTGTTGGGGACATCGCTGACGAAGAACACCAGGTCCTCCAGCAGCTGGATGACAAACCTTCATGAAGGGACACCAGTGATGACAAGTGTAAGGCACCAACCCTGGGAAACCCCCCCCCACGGGCAACCAGCCCTGCCCCAAACACGCTCTCATCAGGCCACTCGCCCACCCTGCGATCCAAAGCACAAAGCCTATCATTGGCCTTCAACTTCTCTCCCCAGCTTTACCCCAAAAGGCTCTCAAAACACACACCTCGCCCCACCCACCCTGGATTCTAAAGTGCCCCCGAGACAAAGAATCTCAGTATACTCCGATCTGGAAAGGAACAATAGGGCACAAGGTGTTTGGGGTGAAGGGCTCTGCATTTCCGTCCTGACCCTGCCACTTACTAGCCGTGTGACCATGGACAAGTCTCTTAACATTTGTGAGCCTCAACCCATCATCACGGTTAGTTCTGGGAGTACATGAGCAATACATGAGGTAAGGGCCCCAGGGTCCACCAGAACCTGCCGGAACAAGTCCCCACCTCTGTCTCCCCGACCCCAGCCAGCCAAGCCTGCCCGGCTTCTGCTTTGTGACTCCTGGGTTCATGAAATGCAGACCCTTCGAGGACCCTGCCGTGCGGCCCACCTGCGGTCGTTCTGGCTGATGAAGCCCTCGTTGAGTTTCTCCACGGCACTGGCCAACATGGAGCTGGCATCGTTGGCGAAGTCCAGGTCTCGGATCTCGGACACTGGCACAGACACGATGGCAAAGGCCTCCTTGTCCTCCTTGGTGGGGCAGGTGCCCAGCTGCAGGGACAAGAGGTCAGCAGGGCACCCAGGGACAAGCCAAGGCCCTAGCCCCGCAGCCCCGGCCGGCTCGCACCATGAGCCGAATGGGCCGCTCCTCCTCGATGTCGATGGGCACATTGGTGCTCTGGATCCACGTGTTGGTGCAGAGGTGCCGCAGACGGACGTAGGAGTTCCTGCAGGTGGGGCCGGGGGCAGGGCACAGGGAGCGGGCCTCAGAGCGCATCCCCGCTGTCTGCCTGCCCTGCCCCACACCAGCTCCACATCTCCACCCGACTCCACGGCCATGCGACAGGGGAACCGATCCCCTCCAGGGGAGGAGCCCAAGCCACAGGACAGTGGCCAGCAAACAGCCCTCAGGCCCTGTGCTGTTCCGACCCACATGCCTCGCCTGCGCTCCCAAACCCAGAGCGCTCCAAAAGCCCAGGCTTGTTTGTAAACTTGAAACCAAGATTCATTTGGACAAATGAGACTATTTAGACTATTTATCCCACTTCGCGTCAAGATGCATGCGTCTCAGAGCAGAAACACTCTTGTCTCTGATTATGAAATGTAATTACCTTTCTGAAATGAAAAACAATCTGAATCTCAAAAGGCACCTGGCCCCAAGAGCTTCAGGTGAGGGTTGGTGGGCCTACACTGAGTGACTCCATTACGTCTCCCATCAGCCCTGTTATGGGTAACTTGATATGCCCACTTGACAGATCAGGCAGTCAGGGCAAAGGGACTGAGGTCAGACAGCTAGTAAATGCCAAAGCCTGACTGACACCCGGGAAGTTTCTTGATGTTACGCCCTAGCATCTAGGGTTGGGGGACCTTAAAGTCAGGGAGCCCAGTCCCCTCCCCTCCCTCCTGCCGTGTGCCGGGGACAAACTCATGCTGCCTGTGCTTGAGTGTGCAGAGAGACGGGGGCAGGTGCCTGATGAAGAACACTGGAGAGAAGGCGTTTTGAACCCAGGGCCCGGCACATGGCGCATGTTCGGTGGTAGTCAGCTGCCCACAGCTCTGAGAGCTCAGTCCCCAGAGGGGCGGGACAGGCAGGTCCTGAGGCCAGAGGAGCTCAGGAGGACAGAGGAGTGTGGGATGCAGGGGACCCAGGGACAGGGTGGCACAGCCCCCAGGCACACGGCACCTACTCACCGGGGCACAAAGGAGTCGGTTTTCTGCAACGTGGTGGGGTCCAGCTCAAAGAGGGAGGCGATGTCGTTGCCGTGGGGCACAGCCACCAGGCGGTACTTGATCTTCTCCCCAGCGTTCCGGCGACCTACACGACTCTGAGCACCCTGGGATAAGGACCCCAGCTCAGGCAGAAGCCCCTCCCTCCTCTCGGGCCCCCCGAAACCACCTGGGATCCCACCTGAGAGGCCTTCTCCCTCCAGCTCACTTCCCAGGATTTCCTGGCCAACACCCACGGTCCCTCTTCCCCGGGCCCTGGAGCCCTGCTCTGGTCCTCACCATTCCCGCTGCCTTGGGATCACAGGCATCACCCTTGTAGCTGGGGTTCTCCTGGACAGAGACACAAGACGGGGGCAGCTACTAGACACTGAGCTATGCTCACATGACCCCCACCCCAAAACAAGGTCCACATAGGGAGCCCCCACCCTCCCAGGGGTGCCCACCCCAGCACTAAAGCCCAAGTCGCTCCTGAAGAAGCCACCAATGAGAGTCCCCAGGCCCTGCCCTTCATGCCCCTCTTCATGGACCCACAGATCAATATACAAACACACACACACACACACACGCCCTAGTATACACAAGCCTGCATTCTATGGACAGACAGACATGTGGAATGTAAGTTATACAAGGGGTGGGAACCTGGCTCACTGGTGATTCCCGAGGGTCCAGAATAGCTCGTGGCACATAGTAGGGCTGCAGTAATGTTCATGAGGCTTATTTGCAGGCACGCGCTTATTTGATAGTATTTGTTTAATGCAAGAGTGCAGATAAGCCAGGGGCCACGGACACGTGTGTCTATGTGTGCAGACGTGCACCGGCTCATGGGCTCCTGCGCGCCCGCGTGCCCACGCAGCCCGAGCTCCCAGGGCGCCCTCGACCTCCCCACTCACCTCGGCGGCCAGGTAGTTGCCTGTGGCCAGGTGCTTGAAGCGGTACAGGCCGTTCCAGTGGCCAGCTCCCCCACGGCAGGGGTCGTGGTGGACCACCTGGGGGGTGCAGGGGTGAGGCAGGAAAGGGACACTGTCCAGGGAGTGGTAGCTCGGGCCCTGGGGAGGCCTGGAGAGCTCTGGGTAAGTGGCACCCGGACCCGCCCCCCCACGCCCCCTGGCCCTGCCTCTACACCTCCTACCCTCCAGGGTGACGGGGGAAGAAGAGGGGGCGGGGCCCAGGGCTGGCGAGGAGGGCTGGGTCCTGGGTAAGAAGCAAGCTCTGACCTCCACCTCCCAGAGGGCGTTGGAGCTGGTGGCCGAGGTGGCGGACTGGCGCAGCGTGGTGCGCAGGAACACCTGCAGCTTGCCCTTGTACTCGTCACACGTCAAGAACTTCTCCTGCTCCGCGTGGAACAGCCGCACCACATCTCCCTGCAGCCGTGGGTCACGGGCTCAGGACAGGCCGGGACCTTCCCGGGGGGCCAGCCCCCCGCCGCTGTCCCCCCCACCCCCGCCCACCCTCAGATGCAGGCGCGGCTGGTGCAGGGCCCCTCCTGCTCCTTTCAGAGCAGCAAGCAGAGGGCGAGATGCGTGCTGAGCCCCACCGGAGGGTGGCCAGGGCCAGGGGCCAGCCCCTCAGCCTGGTGCTCTGCCCACACCCCAAATCCAGAGCCTCCAGACGACTGGGGCGGGACATGCTCTTATCCAGAACCTTCCCCAGCCTCCTATGTCAAGCCCACCCTTGGCTATCTCCTTCCCTGATTCGTACCTCTAGTAACCCCACCTGACCTCTAAAGGCCAATCTCAAGTCACCCTCTCTATGAAGGCAGGAGGGATATCACCTTCTGGGGTCCCCCCAGGCCCATGGCTGCACCTCCCTAGGGCCCCTTCTGCCTGAATATGGGTAATTCTTGCCCATTTCCTCTGCTCCCACGGGCCTGGAACAGCTGGAGTGCAGAAACTGTGGCCTATTCATCTCCGGAGCTTTGGACACAGAGACCAAGTTTGGACCCTGGTTCTGCTTCCCAAGCTGTGTGACCTTGGATAAGTCCCTTAACATCTCTGAGCCTCAGTTTCCTCTTGTGCAAAATGGGGATACCATGGCCCCTTGCAGAAATTGCGAGGGCTATAATTTGTATAATGAAGAACACTGCACGTTTCCCACGTGCTAGCCACTGCGTGAGCCCTTTACGTGGACTTCCTCACCTCATCCTCACCCACGCTGCCCGGGTACCTATATCATTATCCCCATTTTACAGGTGGAGAGACTCAGGCAGAGAAGCTAAGTGTCCTGCCGAGGGTCACACAGCTAGTGGCAAAGGGGACATGAATCTGTGGTGCAGCTCCGGAGCCCTCACCTTTCCACCACACTTCCTACCCTGTGCCCACCTGTGGAGTGAATGTGCGAGCGAGCGAGCAAGCGAGCGAGAGAAGATACATAGATTAAGCCAGTTACTTTGGCAGAACCTCGTGACTTCTGTATCCACGCAGTACAGGGCGAGAGCCAAAAAAGGGGTGGGCTCTGCACACTCAAATCTCACTTCCAGGTGGCCTGGCCTCTAACATCAAAGCCATGACAGAGTCACCGAAACCAGTCGAGGCCACACCATGGGGTTCGGCCCAATGATGCTTCATTTTCTAAGGGCCACACAGATTTGGGAGCAGGAATGTGTAATCAGAGAAGGCTTCCAGGAGGAGGTGGCACACAGGCTGAGGCTTGATTGCTATGTGGATGATGTGCAGGCTTCAGGGAGGGAGAGAAAGGCATTTGGACAGAGCATGGGTGGACGGAAAGAGCCTGGGAGGTGGGAGGGGGCTGAGGCAGCCTGCGGGGGCAGTACAGTGTGACAGAGCAGCCCACCTGGGAGCGGAGGGTAAGGGGGGACACTGCAGGCTTCTCGGGGAGGAAGATGCAATGAACACAGGGCAGCCAGCCTCCTCAAGTGGCTGCTCTCAGGCCTGTCACCTGTGCCTATACGTCCCTTTCATGGCCAGGTGCCTGCCAATTCCCCTACCTGAGGAACCCCACCCTCTCTGCTACCCCCCAAATCTGCCCTTCCATATACGACCTACCCCCAATAGGCTGGTTCTACCCCCTGAAGCCCCACTTAAACCTCTGAGCCCCCCCCCCCCACATCTGGTTTTCAGGGCTTGTCTAGCAGTCTCTGCAGCCCTCCCTGCCCCTCGCTCTGCTCCCCCCCTAAGTCATTACCATGGTGTTTCCCAGCAGTACTGGGTCCGGCAGGCTGAACCCCTCAGCGCCTGCCAACCCCTATGTCCCAGCACCCACGCCAGTGGGGCTGGAACCAGGGCACAGGCCCTGACTCAGCAGCCTCAGGCCCTTGCCTAAGAGGGCACAGGGCAAAGGGCAGGGCACCTGGCCCGGGTCCACGGAGCCAGTGCTGGGGAAGGGACAGGGTGCTCAAAGGATCTTGGCCCCCAAGGTGAGGGGACGGGGACCCCTAGTCCACTGGCACACCCTTAGTAAGAGAAAAAACAGAGGCTAGCCAGGACCCAGAAAGGATGGAGAGGGAGGCTAGGAGTCCAGAGACAAGAGAAGGGGTGGTCCAGCTTGTGAGGGAGCGCGGGGGTCTGGGGTGCTGGGGGGGTGGAGGGAGGCTGAAGAGGGTGCAGAGCCAGAGAAGGGGGCGCATGGAGGGGAGGGTCAGGCGAGGAGCAGACCTGGGTAGAGGGAGGTGGAGGAAGGGGGCCCTGCGGGGGAGGGGCTGGGCAGCCAGCAGACAGGTGGCAGCTGTGGGGAGGAGCAGTCCTTACCCCTTTCAACACCTCCTCCAGGTGGTCTCGGA
Source organism: Halichoerus grypus (assembly GCF_964656455.1). Lineage (NCBI taxonomy): Eukaryota > Metazoa > Chordata > Mammalia > Carnivora > Phocidae > Halichoerus > Halichoerus grypus. Next base: position 114,569,280 of record NC_135720.1, read on the forward strand.
ACTGCATGAACAGATTGATCTTCCAGCTGGTGTTGCAGTTCACGGAGTTGACCTGGGGAAGGGCCAAGAGAACCCTGACGCCTGTCAGACCCCCAGCGGTTGGAGGCTGGGGGGAAAGGCCCGGGGTGAGGGGCGGACCAGCCCAGCTCCCCTCAGAGCATGAGGAGGTGTCTTCTCTCAGCCAGCCGTCCCCCCCGCCGCCTCCCCCCCCCCCCGCCCCAGCCCAGCTGCCCCAGGGGCCCCGGCAGCCACTCACCTCCTTGCAGCCCGCGTTGTCACTGAGCTCATAGTTGCTGGCGTGCAGAGGCTGCCCCGCGTTGACAGGATTCAGGATCACCTTGTCCCCCACCACCACCTACGGGCGCGGGCAGAACAGGGCGCAGATGGGAAGGGCCAGGCCTGTAGGCCTCTCTCTGATCTCAGTCTGCCCCTCTCAGAAATGCGCACGACCTCAGCCAGTCCCCACATCAGAGACCCTATAGAAGCCGCTCTGGAGCCGCAGCCTGACCGCCCGCCCCCCCCCCCAGCCGGCCCCTCCACCCCGGGCCGGTCCTTACATTGTCGCCGTTGCTCCGCAGCTTCCAGAAGGGCTGGATGAAGAGCCAGGAGCCCTCGTTGCCCGTTCCGTCCAGAGTCACCCGCATGGCGTTCTTCTCCAGCAGGGCCGGAAGCCGCTTGTTCACCGTCAGGTACTTGTTGCTCTTCATGTGCAGAAGCTGCGGGCAGGGCGCGGGTGAGGGCTCTGGGCCCCCCCGAGGCCAGCCCAGCAGGGAGGGGGGCTCTGGGGGGGCAGGGGGGTGAGGGCACCAGGCCCCCCGAGGCCAGCCCAGCAGGGAGGGGGCTCTGGGGGGCAGGCGGGGTGCGGGTGACGGTGCCGGGCCCCCTGAGGCCAGCCCAGCAGGGAGGGGGCTCTGGGGGGCGGGTGTGGTGCGGGTGAGGGCGACGGGCCCTCCGAGGCCAGCCCAGCAGGGACGGGCCTCTGGGGGGTGGGGGGCGCGGGTGAGGGCGTCAGGCCCCCCAAGGCCAGCCCAGCAGGGAGGGGGGCTCTGGGGGGCGGGCGGGGTGTGGGTGAGGGCACCGGGCCCCCCGAGGCCAGCCCAGCAGGGAGGTGGGCTCTGGGGGGCGGGGGGGGCGGGTGACGGCGCCAGGCCCCCCGAGGCCAGCCCAGCAGGGAGGCAGGCTCTGGGGGACAGGGGGGGCGGGGGGGGCGGGGGGGGTGGGTGAGGGCTCCAGGCCCCCCAAGGCCAGCCCAGCAGGGAGGGGGGCTCTGGGGGGTGGGCGGGGTGCGGGTGAGGGCTCCAGGCCCCCCGAGGCCAGCCCGGTAGGGAGGGGGGCTCTGGGGGGCCCACTGGACCTTGGTCACAACGGGACACACCTGCAGTGTCAGATACACAGACATAAACACACAAATTGAGACACGCGCAGCCACACGCCCCCAGTCAGGCACCCGGGTGGTCACAAAAGAAGAAGCCAGCATTTTTAAATACTTTGTATTAATTCATGTCATCTTACAACGACCAAAAAGGAAGTACTATCACCGGCCTGATTTTACAGATGGGGAAACAGAGGCACCCGAGGTCCCAGAGCCAAGATTGGAACTCGGACTCCAGGATCTGTGCTGGTGACCAGTGTGCCGAGAACCTGCCCATAGGCACAGCTACTCGGGCCACCCAGCAGGAGGCACACACAGAAGCAGATATGCAGTCACGGAGACAGTCCCCGGGCCACCCGCTGGGGACACAAGCCCCAGAGGGCATGCCAACTGCTGCCCACCCCCACACCAGCCCAGCGTCTCCAGGGGGCGATGTCAGTGGGTCTCACCTGGATCACACTGCCGTACTTCACCACGTCCCCGTGCACCTTCTTGTTCTCCGTGTCGTTCTGCTTCTGCTCCATCTGGGCTGCATGCTGTACGGACGCACGCAGACAGGTGGAAGGCAGGCTCGGACGGAGCAGCCTTGCGGGGCCACGTCCCCTACCCCACACGTGCGTGCCTCCTGGCACTGTACCCAGGGTGACCCCCCCAGAGGCCATGTGGCCTATCCCCTCCCCCTCTGTTGATGAGGGACTGATACTCAGAGTGTGGAATACGCAGCCCAGGGGAACCCCGATCCCCTGCCCCTCCCCGCCCACCTCCTCGGGAGGGGACATGCCAGCAGGCCCTTGAGCTCCCTATGCCCTTTGACACGGCCAGCAGACAACCTAAGCTGTGCCTCACTACCCCCATCATAGCAGAGTCCTGATGCCCCAACACAGGACCCCTGCCCCAGCCCAAACCCTGACAGATGTGCCTGGTGCTCCTTCCTCCTCTTCCTCCTCCCCCGCCTCCTCCCAAAACTGTATGGGTTCCTAGACACCGCCTTCAGGGAGCCCTCACTGGTGGGCCACATCCAGCTCTGACAGATCCTACCCGAGTGGCCCTCAGGGTTCGGTTGGCTTCCCATTACGGATCCTTTTCAGGCACTTCTATCACATTAGCCAGCCTGGAAGCTGCCTAAGGACAGACTGACTATCTCCTCCATCAGATTGGGGGTTCCTGGAAACAGGGCTCTGTCTCCTCCATCAGACTGGCACTCCCTGAAAGTACTGGCCCCTCTGCCCCATTACCCAGGTCTCATGACTGAGGCTGGGGCGGGGGTGGCTGTTAGGGAAACTCGCCCCGTACCACATGACTTCCCACAAACCTACAGTGTGTGACGATATGACCACATGTGTGTGTGTCTGCACACACGGAAACACCCTACACCCAGGCCAGATCCCCAGTTCAGCCTTGGCCTGCGTCAGCAGCAGGAAGGACGCCTGTGACAGCCCCCAGTCCAGGAAGAAAGATGGGGTACTTATAACAGAGCTCAGGCAGTCCACCCTCCAACCCTCTCTTTCCAGCCCAGTTCACAGCTCTGGGGTGAGGCCCGCCCTTCCCCCATTTCACACCCACCTCCTCAGGGAAGGGAACACGAGGAAGCAAGGTCTACACGACAGGGAGAGGCGCACCAGGCCTGAGGGAGGGCCTCAGAAACAGGCTGCAAAGCTGCTGAGCACAGCCAAAGCCTCCTACTTTCTTCTTCATGAGGACTGGGCTTGAGGCCCTGAGGTCTGTCCAGGGAGGATTATCTAGGATGTCAACTGAGCCACTGCCCCCAAGAGGCCCACGAGTAACCACCCAGGCCCTTACATTGTGCACTGTCCAGGTGTCCAAGGAGCCCAAGGTGGCTCAGAGACCGGGGGCCATTCAGGCCCTACCACAAACTCACTGGATAAGCATGGACAGCCCAGCCCCCTCTAAGGGCCCCAGGGTCCAACTCTATAAAATGAGGGGGGAGGTTAAGACTGGTTCTCAAGTCAGGTTCCCTGGAACCACTGTCACCAGGAACTACTGGTAACTCCATGGGCAGCTGTACAGGTTGTTCACTGCACCATGGTGTCCAGCTGAAGGGCTGGGTGGGAGCTGAAATCTAGTCCACATTTCACTCACTGAGCCATGTGCCCTGGGCAGAGGGCTACACCAGCCTGGAGGAAGGAGCACCTCCTTCTAACTGGCACAAAGGGTCATACAGACGAGTGGATCACTGGGAAGGCACTCTACTTCCCCTCTCTTACCTCATTCACTGATTTGGACTCAGCCACAGGGCCCCTTTGGCTCTGATAAGCAGCACCCCCCTGCATGCACCCGGATCCCTGACGCACATTCCCACCTGCAACTTCTGGAGCAGCACCACGTCGGCGATCTTCTCCTTGTCCTGCTTGGTCTGTTTGGCCTTCCAGTACTGCTTCTGGGCCGAGTAGCGGTTCATGGGACACACCTTGAAGAGGCAGTCTGTGGGAGGGAGGCAAAGGAGGGGCGATCAGTTCGTGCGGCGCTCGGCCTGCCACCCGGCCCCCAAATCCCACCTCCGCTCTCTCCATCCCTCCCCACCCTCCTGCCCCACTTGGGTGGAGAGGTAGTGGTTGGAAGAACACCGAAGAACTTGGGAGAAGGCGTGAGGGCAGGATCTCACCTGGGAGGCAGACACATGCCCTCTTCCCCATGAGAGATTTACCAGAGGCCTTTGGACCCCCACCCATGCCCCGTCTGTGCCCACTTTTGTGGACATTGGTGGCTGAAAGCTAATACCTGCATCCTTCTCTGACCCACTGCCATCTCGCCCACAGATGCCTGGGAAGTTACATCCCCCCCCCCCGGCCCCCCAGAAGCAGCTCAGAATTGTCTGGCCTCTGGAGGTGACCTCTGTGAGGTGCTGGTCACTCCCCAGCTGCCGGCAGCATCGCCCTGAAACCACATCCTTGCTTGGCTCTTCCTCCGCCCTGAATGAGCAGGCCTCCCTCACTCTGTGCTCCGGAGACCCCTCCTCCATAGGCTCTGCTTCCAGGGAACTTGACCTAAGACTGGGCCCCTCAAAATTCCACAAACAAAATTCACTATTCCGATTTTTATTTTGGAAAGCAGACAAAACACCTATGATTTTCGTAAGCCCAAACTCCAGAGAGGGTGCCGATGTTTCTACTTATCCGAAGGAAGCATGAGTTGAAAAATCCTATTCTGAAGTGTGGCAGGAGGGGATGGAGGATTCTGGGTCACGGTGAAGGGCTGGCTCAAGTGGCTGGGCCGGGTTGCCAATGGCATGGGCTAAAACGCTGCGAGGCAATGAGTTCCCCATCACAGGAGGGAATCACAGCCTGGACAAGGGGTCAGGCTCGTGGCCTCCAAGACCCCCCTCATGCTGCAGGGCTGGGCCTCCATGCCTGCGCAGGCTCCAGCCACACGGCGCCCAGGAGGGCGGATGGCTATGCTGAGGCGCCCTTCCTTTTGGCCCTTTCCGTCTGCCCTCCAAAGGAAGGCTAGGTGCCCGCTCTGGTCAAAGCTGGTCATCCAGCCACCAGGAACTAGAAGTAAAGCTGGGGGCTCCTGGGTGGCTCCGTCGGTTAAGCGTCTGCCCTCAGCTCAGCTCATGATCCCAGGGTCCTAGGATTGAGCCCCGCATCGGGGTCCCTGCTCAGCAGAGAGTCTGCTTCTCCTTCTCCCTCTCCCTCTGACCCTCCTCCCCACTTGTGCCCTCTCTCTTTCTCTCTGTCTCAAATAAATTAATAAAATCTTAAAAAAAAAAAAAAACAACAAAGGCAAAACTGGATTTTCTATCCAGTCCATGAGCACGCAGCCCCCTGGTGCCATCCAGAAGAGAGACTGAGTGAGTCAAAGTTCAGAGAAGACAGAACTTCCTTGACGAGAACGGGGGAAATAGCAATTCCGTAAGTGGATAGGGTCACCAAGGCCTGCCCTGCCTGGCCCACCTTGACACCACCAGCAGGAGCGGGCATCGCTTCTGGAAACAAGCACTCATTTTGTTGGACAGAGTAGGTCTTCACAAGGATCTGCTTAGCCCTCAAGAAGAAGCTCAGGTGTCACCCCCTCCAAGAAGTCCTCCTGCTTCTTCAGGCTGGGCTGGCGCTCCCAGGGCTCCCCAGGCCCCCCGCTTACCACCTCAAGGCCACCGGTTCCCAGCCGGTCAGAGCAGTGACCCACGCCAGAGATTGTTTGGCCAAGCGGGGGAGGGGGGTGGTCCCGAGAGAGGTAACAGCCGGCATTTAGTGGGCAGGACAGGGATGCTGGACACCGGCACCATGAGGATCATCCAGCAAGACTCCCGCGGGAACATCCTGCCACACACTCACGGGTGGACTGCTGCGGGCAGTGCTCTGGGCCCAGAGCGACACACAGAAACACAAAGGGTTTTTTGCCTGGTTTTAGCAAACAGGGAATTTTTCAGGAATGCAACTCAGATATAAGCTGAGGGAATCTGTGTTGTCCTTTGTGTTGTTCAAACTTTACCAGGAGTTGTTTTTTTCTTTTTCTTTTTTTTTTTTTTTTCCCTGTTTCGGAGAACGCATCACTGGCGGCCGTGCCAGATGCTTGTGTTTGTGGTTGCCCTAGTCATGATTCACAGGCAAGCTCCGACTGTGTCCTTGGGCCTTCTAGTTGTGCCCGACATCCACTTCTGAGATGGGTATTACTTCATTAGAAATTGCTTTCCTTTTATGTCTCTTTTTTCTCGCCCTTAGGACATTATATTGGCCTTGCTCCCTCCCCCCCCCAGCTCCAGGCTCCCTCAGAACCTGGCTCTTACCCCCCATTTTATTTGACATAAATATAGATATGCATCGGTTGTATTATTTTTGAATTCCACTTATTAATATTAAAGCACGCTCTGGTTCTGACAGGCTCATCTGCAGGTGGGCAGGGCCACGTGGGGCTTATCACCGTGTCCCCAGCGCCCAGCCCGGGGCTCAGCGAATTCCTGCCGGATGAACGCATGAATCTAGAAACGCCTCTCCCGTGTGGATGAGATGGGGCCCGAATTTATAGCCAAGGAGGGAGGAGAGGGATGAGGCACTGCAGGTGGAGGGAAGGGCAAGAGGGCGCCACGTGGAGGGGACAGTGAAGTGAGAGCAGCAAGTCACACTGTGGGTCTGGCGAGCTGGGAAGGGAGGGGGCGGGCCAGGACCCTGGGTCTGAGTGAGCCTGGAGCCCACAGGCCTGGGGGATCGTGAGCTCCCTGGTCTCCCTGCACCCCCACCCCACCACTCCCAATCCAGAAAGGAGAACAGAAGGAAAGAGAGATGCTGCCCCAGGTCACGCTAGAGCAGAAATTCTCAAGCTTTTCTGAACTGACTCACCGAAAGACATTTCTGGATCACCATTTCATGAAACAACATGGGGGCTTGCTTCTGTCCCTGGTACGCAGGGCAGGCTCTGACGGGGCTGAGAACCATGGTTATAATATCTTTTGACCAACCCAACCAGAAAACAACTCACACAACCGGATTTTTCAAATGGATATTATTTTAAGACTTCTGAAAGAACTGACAAAATAGTGAAGAATTCCTGGGCCCGAGCCGAGGATCAAAGGGAAGTTAGAAAGATATAGAAACACCCAAGCTACTTTCACCCTGAGGATATTCACTGATTCCAGAAAACAGGCTTTTTTTTTTTTTTAAGATTTTATTTATTTATTCGAAAGAGAGAGACACAGCGAAAGAGGGAACACAAGCAGGGGGAGTGGGAGAGGGAGAAGCAGGCTTCCCGCTGAGCAAGGAGCCCAACGCGGGGCTCGATCCCAGGACCCTGGAATCATGACCTGAGCCGAAGGCAGACGCTTAACGACTGAGCCACCCAGGCGCCCCAGAAAACGGACTTTTTATGTGGATGGCTTCATCAGGTGACAGGAGGCAGAAATCCAAGGCCAGGCCCATGGAAGGTAGGAGTCTATCAGGAGACCCTCCGTTCAGTAAGCTGGGACCCCAAAGGACTACACCCCCAAGTGAAGGCTGAACCCGAGGCAGAACAGCCCCTTCCAGAAACTAGAGCCCTGTTGGAATCCCCTGGATGGTGCAGGAAACCCCGATCCGAGTCTGGCTTCAGGCAGTCTTGGACAGGTGGAGCCCCAGGGGTCTGGTAACAGGATATGCACACCCTCTCTGGAGGAAGGTACCTTCCTCCTGGTCCACAACCACTCATACCAAATTTTTCAAATGCAATGGCAAACATACAGTCAAAGCTAGCCAGGAAGTCTCGGGAACTAGTTGTCATGAGAGAGAACCAACCCACCAAACAGACAGTAGAAACAGACAGGAAGAGACTCCAGGCACAGACAACGTCTGTAGAACAGTATGCCTACCCTGCTTAAATCCATGAAAGCTTGAGGATCCCTGCAGAGAAGAGGAAACTATAAAGAGTAACATCACAGACTGAAAAAGAACGAAATAGAATCTCTAGAAATAAGAAAGCTTCAATAACCACATTTAAAACTCACTGAACTCATTTAACAGGAAGGAAGGAGTTGAAGGAAGAATGAATGAAATAGGAACGACCCCTACTATGGTGATGCATTCAAATTCTATTCTGGTCTTTAAAGGATGGTGGAGCCCCACTAAAGGGATTTCCCACAGCCACTAATGGGTCAGAGACTGTGTTTGAATGAAACACACTGCTCTGGAGCATCCCAGGACTGGGAAGGAAACCAGACGTGACCCCTCCCAGCTCCCAAATCTTCTATCTCTGTCTTGGAAACCGACTCCCTAGGACTTGTCGAATTTGTCTTTTTCTCTCTCACACAGATCCTCCCTTACAGCCTGGCCCATAGTACATGTTAGGAAATGTTTGTTGAATGAATAAATGACTTGAGTCCTCTACAATGTTTGTGGCACACCTCCATGCTTCTATGGTGCTTTTGGCCCAAAGGCAGCCCTGTCAGAACCCCAGAAGGGGCTGGAACCTTTCTTCTCACCAAACCCCAGGGCAGGAGGGCAGAGAGGAAGAAGGATGGGAGGGTGGCCAGGAGACCGGGCCCAGGGAGGTTTCCAACAGTCAGGACTGTGTGTGTTGGGGGACATGCACTTGTTGCTGACGGGGCACAAGGCTTGTGGGGCTGCAGACAAGAAGATATTCACATAGTAAACAAAGTCCAGTGACCTTCCCTGAAACTACAGTTCCCTAACACTTCAAAAGCCACTGCCACTGGGGGAGCTTTAAAAAACACAAACTCCTAGGGCTCCTGGGTGACTCAGTCGGTTGAGCGTCCAGCTGTTGGTTTCGGCTCAGGTCATGATCTCAGCGTTGTGAGATCGAGCTCCATGTCTGGCTCCGCGCTCAGCGGGGAGTCTGCTTGAGATTCTCTCTCCCTCTCCCTCTGCCCCTCCCCCCGCTGGTGCTCTTTCTCTTTAAAATAAATTAATTAATTAAATCTTAAAAAAAAAAAAAAAAATCCCAGGTCCCGCATCTATTCAGCAGGCTGGAGCGAGGGTGGGGTGGGGGTGGGGGAGGTGGGGGGCGGGGGATATGCATCTATAAAGGCACCCCAAACCCCAAATAGTTCTGCCGCTCCAACAAGATTGAAAAGCACCAGTGCTGAAGACTGAAGGTGAGAACAGAGCTCAGGGAATAAAGTTCTACAGTCACGGTAAGGTCCAAGCTCTGTGTAAATCGTGTAAACATCTGCTTCTAATAATTTTCAACATTTATTTTTTTTTTTAAGATTTTTTATTTATTTATTTGACAGAGAGAGAGAGACACAGCGGGAGAGGGAACACAAGCAGAGGGAGTGGGAGAGGGAGAAGCAGGCTTCCCGCCGATCAGGGAGCCCAATGCAGGGCTCCATCCCAGGGACCTGAGCCGAAGGCAGACGCTTAACGACTGAGCCACCCTGGCGCCCCATCATTTTCAACATTTAGACTCAACCTACTGAACAAAACACAGAAGACTCCCTTGTGGTTCCAGAAGAGAAGGCAAGGATATTGGGTCTTGATGTAAACCTGAAAGTGCGTCTGGCAGCAGAGGGAGGGGCGCGGGGGCTGCCGGCTGCCGAGTAACCAAGGTGGAACCATGCGTGACCCCCAGGTTTATGCAGGTGACAATGGAGAATCGCGACCGCGCCCTGGGGAAGATGGGGCAGAGGAAGAGGAGGAGTGGCCCAGGGAAGCTACAACCTCCTGGAATAAGCAAGACCTGGGAGCACCGAAGAAACAATGAAAAGCTCAAAGGGACCGCCTTCTCCTAGGACATTGATCTCAGCCTCCCCCGCCGCTCCACTCGGCGACCTTGCCGCCGGTCCGACCTTCCGAGAGCACACCAGCATTTGTACAAGATGTCAAGGGACTAGGGTCTTCGCTGCAGCAGCATCGGGAAAGAGGGAGATTAGGAAGAGCCCAAGCGCCCATCAGAGGGGACTGGTGAAATACATTCCAAGCGAGCCGCATAACGGAACGCTCTGCAGCCCTAAGAGTCAACCTTGAGGCCATTATGTGAGTCTACATGTGAGTCAACCTTGAGGCCATTATGCTAAGTGAAAGAAGCCAGTTGCAAGGACAAATACTGGATGATTCCACTCGTGTGGGTACTTGGAATAGTCAAATTGATGGAGATGGAAAGTAGCATGGTGGTTGGGGAGGGGGGCGGCGGGGGTGATTATTTAACTGGCGTAGAGTTTCAGTGTTACAGGAAGACAAAAGTCCTACGGCTGGATGGTGGCGGTGGCTGTCTATCAGTGACAAGTTGCTTAATGCCACTGAACTGTACACCTAAAAATGGTTAAAGATGGGAAACTTTCTGTTAGAGATCTTTACCACAGTTTAAAATAAATAAATACTTTCTAAATGTTTCAAACGCGCTAAGTTGTAGAAACACTATTTTCACACAGTTGTCCAGGATACGGAACAAAAAATGGGTATCTAAATGAAAGAAAAAACAGAGAGAGCTCAAGATCTCTATATGCTAATATGAAAAGGTCTCCAGTAGGATCCTTAGTAAGATTTATAAAGTAAAAACAACAAAAACCAGAAGAGCGTATATACAATGCTACCTTTGTGTAAGAAAAGGGGGCGGGGGGAAGCCCTGAATATATGTTCGTATTTGCAAACCCTGGGGGATGCGTAAGGAACTCAGGAAAGTGGTCACCTGAAGGGATGATCATAGAGCAGGGGAGTGGGGGGGCACCAGGCAGGTGGGACCAGACCCTCTCCACCTATTTGTACAATGTTTTGATGTTTTAATCATATGAATAAATTACCTAGTCTGTTTTTCTATATGGTTGCCCCTGGAAAGGGGGGACAGAAGGTGCCAGAGGGTGAGGTGGGCCACCACGGCTTTCACCTTGAACCTGGAGTCTGTATTTGCAATACTTTTATAAAACGGGGTGGGGGGTGGGGGGGTGAGGGGAATGAGAACAAAATTTTAAGGGGCCAGTAAACATACGAAAAGATGCTCCATCTCACTAGTCGTCAGAGGAATGCAAATTAAAACCACAGTGAGATGCCATTTCACACCCAACAGGCTGGAAGAAATTTAAGTGGGACAGACCCAAGTGTGGCAAGAATGTGGAGGCAGGGGGGACGCACCCACAGTCTGTGGGGGTTGAGCTCGCACAGCCCTGGAGGAAGGCTCAGAAGAGCTTCCTCGCACCAGGACTCCCCCTCCCTCGGAACACACCCAGGAAACTCTTGCCCGGGAGCCCAAGGAGACATGGATGGGAACGCTCACCCCAGCATGGCCGGCAACTGTCAGAAGCTGGAGAAGAGCTAACTGTCCATCAACAGGAGAACCAATAAATGGCTTGCAGTTTATTCACCCAATGGAATATTACATAGCAATTAACCAGATGAACTAGAGTCACATGTGTCAATGTGGAGAAATCTCAAAAATGGTGCAGAACGAAAACTGTGCAGAAAGATTTTAATATACGGGGTTATAAAAACGGGAGTAATACCCTGTATCATTCGTGACTATGGCCCTATGGATTAATAGGAAAAGTATAAAAACAGGCTCCTGAAATACATACCAATTTCTGATGAGTATTTGCCTCTGGAGAGGGAGGGAGAGGAAAGGGATCAGGGAGAAGACCCAGAGGGCTTCAGCTACAGGCATAAGAGGCTTTAAAAATGACAAGGTCTGGGGGTGCCTGGGTGACTCGGTCGGTTGATCATCCACCTCTTGGTTTTGGCTCAGGTCATGATCTCAGGGTGGTGGGATGTGGGACTGAGCCCCGCATCAGGCTCTGTGCTCAGGGCAGAGTCGGCTGGAGATTGTCTCCCTCTCCCTCCCCCTCTGCTCCTCCCCCTGCCTGCACAAGAGCTCTCTCTTTCTCTCTCATTAAGGTAAATGAATAAAATCTTTTTTAAAAAATGACAAGTTCTGCAATGAACACGGCAAAAAGGATTTGACAGAGCTCTCTTCTGTGTAGAGTTGAAATATGTCTTAATAACAACAACAACAACAACAAAAACCCAATAAACTGGGCTTGGAAGGTGGGACAGGTAGAGTAGAAGCATAGGCTTGGGGGAGTTGGGGGGCACCCAGACATATAAACACAGGGAGGCCACTTGATCGGCCTCCTACCCCGGCACCGCCCCCCGCCACCAGTCTGGGTGGGTAAGTGGCCCCTACGTACATTCCTGGGGTCACTATAACTGGGGGTATGGGCTCTGAGCTTCCCTAAGGTAGAATGGGAGGTGAGAGCTGTCTAAGCCCTTCACTGGGTCTCCCCATGGCCCGCACGGAAGACGAGATAGAGAAAGGGTTCATGGGAGGGAACATGCCCAGACCCCGGGGCCTGGTCAGCAGCACATAACCCCAAGATTCCTACGGTGAAGCAGAGGTCAGAGATGGTGGGCTGGAATGCGGTGCCCCACACATTGGGGGCCCAGTAGCCTGGGCCTCCCCAGGCCCTGCAGACTCAGGAAAGAATTCCCAGAACGTATCAGGGCTTGGAATGGCCTCAGAAGATGGCTAGAGCTGAAATCACAAACGAGTACCCAATCAGGGCTGATAGGCAGGCTGGGATCTTCACTGGGCTTTGCCAGCTCAGCCTGGGGGCCTCCAGGGTCAGCATGTGAGGACACCCAACTATAGCGGGAGAGAGGGAGAAGCCAGAGTTCCCAGCAATGGCTGGGCCCACCCCAGGACGGCAGGACAGCACTCGGGGGGCCTCAGGACACAGCCATCTCTGACAACATCTAGCCCACTTCTAACATGCTGCCATAGCCCCCACGCCCCTGCTGGGCCCTCCTTCCGGTGCCAGGGTGTTTACAGGAGAGAACCAGGACTCCCAGGTGGGAGGCCAAGCTCTGCTTTTCTTTTCTCTTGTCTCAAAATGAAGAATTTGGAGGCCATGTCTCTTGTCCCAAGTTCTAACACTCCAACTGTACCCACCAGCTGCTGGGCGGCACAGAGACCTGGTCCTGTCCCAGAAGGTCAGCTCTTCTCAGGTCCAAATAGGGCCCCAGGGAGTTCAGAGGGGCCTCTGCCTGCCTCATCAAGACACCACAGGCCAGGATCTGGGGCAGAGAGGGCAGGGAGGAGGCTGGAGGCTGAGTCCCCTCTTCCACATCTCTGAGCTGGCTGAGAGCTCTCCGAGAGGGACCACGGGTCAACCCCCCGATCTTGGGGAGGGCCCCACTCACAGGCTTTGGGAAAATGGAGAGGAAGAGAAAGAAGAGAGTGGGAAGGAGCAACGGGAGAGGAGGATGGAAGTCAAAGGAGCATTTGTTCTACTAAGTGGCTTTTCTGTTGTCAAAAATTGGCCCCAAACTCTGTCCACTGGAACTCTAGGGCAAATCTTCCTCTGCCACACCCACCTCCCTGTCACCACCTGCCACACCACAAAGCTGACTGCACACCCCTTCCCTTTTCAGCCCCAGTCCACTCTCTGCCCTGGCTCAGCCCACCCTGGGGACCCTCACCCTTACTGACTTCTTCCCAAGAATGTACCAAAATCCCCCAGCTAGAGTGGAAATCTGCCCCTCCATCAGCGGCTTCAAAGCTCTCCTACTTCGAGAGAGGCCCAGGCCTGCTCTCCGCCTTCAGCACCCAGGGGGCAGGCATGGTCAGAGCTGGGCCTCCAAGCAGGAGGCCCGCACGAGCACCCTGAAACCCCTAAAGCCCGGGCCCAATGCCTTGGAGGCTGGATTCAACTGAGGGACTCTGGACGGGTCACATCAATGGGAACTAGAGCAGCCAGGCCTGAGAGGGGCGGCAGGGGCGGGAGGAAGCCTGAGGAGGGGCTGACGCCTGCGTTTATTCCTCAGATGTGTACCAGGCCCCCACTACGTGGCAGACAGCACAAATAAAACAGTGAACAAAGCAACCAGAACCCTGCCCTGGTGGAGGCAGGGGGTAGGGGATGAGGTGAGAGAGGCAGCGAGGCCCGACAGTGCAGGGCCAAGGGGTCTACGGAGGTGAGGGAAGTCCAGTGCCAGAGGCTGTTCCCACAGATCCAGGCACGGCCCGACCTAAGACCCCCACACAAAGCCCCACACAGAGGCCCGTGACAGAAGCAGAACAGCCGGCGTGGGGCCCCTCTGCGGGCTGGGAGGCCCCACCCCCACCCCCATCTCCTCCACCCTCCCATGGACGGGCAAGGCCCCGGCAGACAGACGGCCAGGGATGCCACAGGATTATCTTAAACCCCGCTTCCCTCCCAGGATCCCCCTCGAGGACAATCCCAGCTAATCTCTCCCCAGACGAGCAGCCACATGGGCAGACAAGGTGGAAGCAGCCCGGCGTGTTCCTGCCTGCTCCCACCCTGCCCACCGCACCCAGGATCTGTCTGATTGTCTGCCTCAGCCTCCAGGTCATCACAACAGTAACACCTTACCCCGGCTGGGCACGGTGACAGCAGGACAGCATTTAATTCCCTCAACGCCCCTGGGCCTGTGGGACGGGGCTGAGGAGCCCACTGACCACAGAGGACACAGAGGCCCCGCGAGCCGAGGCCCCCGAGCCAAGGCCCTTGCCCAAGGTCACTCAGGTTGGGGCTCCACAAACTCCCCTAGGGCCGAAGTCATCCACACAGCCCGGCCCGGGGCTGGGAACACAGTGGGGGTCAGGAGAAGGGACCCGGAGATCATGGGTTCCAATCCCCTCACCACGCAGATGAAGAGACGGAAGCACAAGGAAGAACCCTCACCCCGGGCCTCCGAAAGCCTGAGGAAATTCCCCTTCCCTCCCCTGCTCCCTCAGAAAATGCTCTGTCATGCAGACAAAGGCGGCTTTGTGGCTGGTGGAGAGGTGGGGGGAGAATGGCTCCCAGCCAGAAGTGGGTGCGCCCCTGAGAAATGGGGTGCGGTCCCCCAGAAAATGAACGCAGAGGCCATCTGTGCCAAGACGGCAGTGCGAGCCGATGGGGGCTCCCACAGAGAGCAGTGCGAGGGCTGCAGGGCAGCGCCTCGTCCAACCCGGCCCGCGGGCGCTGGACGGGGTTGAATGAGTTCTGTCCCAGGCCCAGGACTCAGCAGCCTGGGAGGAAGGCTGGTGTGGGGATGGAGGTCTTACCTCGGAACTTCTTAGGCGGGTTGTCCAGGTCCCCCGCCGCGGGCTCCACCACACAGCGGTCATCCACCAACCTGAGGGACAAGGCAGCCCAGTCAGTGTGAGAGAAGAGACCATCTCCCCAGGCGTCCCTCCCTTGGGGCAAGGGATTTGGGGCACCAGGGAGGCCTCCAAAAAAACCCCTCTCCATTGCTGTCAAACTCCCCCCAGCCCATCAAGTCTTTCCCTTTCCTGGCACCACTGTTAAAAGGGATGGGGGAGCACAGAGATACACCCAGCCCACCCCCAACCACTGCCCACTGCCGGATGGAGCTAGAGCTGTCCTGTGAGGGGGTCTGCCTCCAGTCTGGGCTGCCACACACTGCGGATATAACTCTCAGGAAAGCCCTGAGACCCTGTTGCCCAGACCTGAAAGGGCAGTGGGCAATGGAGGAAGGAAAGGGAAGAGTACTGAGAGAGACAGAGAAAGTCAGAGAGACTCAGGGTAGAAGGGAGAGACAGAGAGAGCAGAACATAAAAGATACATAGAAAAATAAGTAGGATACAAAGAGAGGCACAGAGAGACTAGAGACAGATGGACAGACGGGAGAAGCTTATGAAACACCAAACTAGGGGGACCATCCTTTGGTCTGAAAGCCAGGACAATGAACCTTGAACCTTCTCAACCTCAGCCAGGCCCCATTCCATACCCTCCTTTTTGGCTTACCCTAGGGCCCAAAATCCCCCCTCTTAAGCCACAACTGGAATTAATCCTGAATCTCTGGAGGACATCCACCCACCCACCCACCCATCCATCCATCCATCCACCCACCCAGCCACCAATCTATCCATCCACCCACCCAGCCACCAATCCATCCATCCACCCACTCACCCACCTACCCATCCATCCATCCACCCACCCACTCATCTATCCATCTACCCATCCATCTACCCGTCCATCCATTCATCCATCTACCCACCATCCATCCACCCACCAATCCATCCATCCATCCATTCCCGCATTTAAGTCTTCAATGCCATCCCAGCCTCTAGGATACAGTGATGATGATGATCCACTATTTCAGAGGCCAAGTCTATCTCAGCACTTCACAGCTATTCCCTCTGAATTCTCACCAACTTCCCCACAGGGGCTAGTCATTAACACCATTTTACAGAGGAGGAAACTGAGTTTAAAGGTGAGATAATTTGCCTGAAGTCACAGAGCTGATTCCAAAACCTCCACCTCCCCTCCTTGGGTTGGCTAACAAGGTCTTTTGTGGTCTGACCTCTACCCACCCCCTAGCTAGCCTCACAGCTTCCTGCTCCAACCGTGATAAGCCCCCGGTTGATCCCAAGGTCCCTGGAGCTCTCATCTCTACAGAGCTGACCACTTCTGCAGCAGTAGTCTGCAATGCCCTTCATGCCCAGCCCACCCTGCCTCCCCACCAAGACCCAAGCTAGCAGACCTCATTGATTCTTCAGCCCTCAGCCCCTCTCTCTACTCTGTGGAACCTTCCTTGGCCAGTGCCCTCCCTCCCACTGGGCCTCCGGCCCCCGTGTTCCCGCAGCACCTGGTCCTGGCCTCTCCTGCTGCCATGTCTCTTCCTACTGCCACTAGCTGCCATGTCTACACTATGGGTTCCTTGAGGACAGGCCGCTGTTTTTCCCTTTGGCATCACCAGCACTTTGCTCAATGTGATCCGTAAGAAGAAGAAAAGCCAGCAGGATTTTGTGTCTAATGTTTTCATATATTGTTATTTAATTTTCTAAATCTGTTTTGTTATTATTTCCATTTGGCGGGCAGAGAAGCCAGAGTACAGAGAGGTAAACCATCTGGCCAGGGACACACAGCCAGCAAGCAGAAGGGCTGGGTTTTGAAGCCAGGCTGAGCAGCGTCACAGTGGATGCTGTGCAGGACCTCTCAGTGATGGGGAGGGGAGAGGCAGTTTGCTCTCCGAGGACCGCCCCCCCTTGGCCTCCTTCTCTTTCCCTGGCCCCCAGCACTGGCTCAGCGCTTGGCCCTCTTCCCTCTTCCATCTGCTGGTGCTCCCTTGGGCATCTCAGCCACACTCATGGGTTCAAAGGACCACTTCGATGCTCACCAATAACTCCCATATCCATCTCCCCTGCAAATTCCAGATCGTAGCTCTAAATACCTCCACTTGGATGTCCAGAAGCATCTCAGACTCAGCACGTTCAAAACTGAGCTCCCGGTCTGCACCTAAATGTGCTCCTCTTAAAGTCCTCCCCATCTCAGTTGATGGCAACTCCATCCTTCTCATTGCTTGGGCTGAAAACCTCGGGCCAATCTTTGGCTCCTCTTCCACCCACCTCTCACACCCCATCTGTGAGGAAACCCTGTGGGCTCTAGCTTCACGATATGTGAGGAATCCAACCACTTCTCATCTTTGCCACCACCCCCTGGCCCAAGCCCCCACCAGCTGTCACCTGGATGTGGGTAACCGCCTCCTCATCGATCTCCTGATGTCCCCCCTCATCTCCCTGAGACCTGTTCCCCACATAGCACACACACCTTTACTTTAAAAGGTGAGTCAAATCAGGGCAGTCCCCTGCTCAGAACCCTCCAGAACTACCCATCTCCGTGTAAAAGCCAAGAATTCACAATGGCCTGAACCCACACGATCCAGCCCTCACCTCTCTGACCTCATCTCCTCCCCCTGCCCCTTGCCCACTCTGTTCCAGCCCACAGCCCCCCTCCAGGCTCCTCAAACCTTCCAGGAGACTTGGCGCTGGTTCTTTTGTCTGCCCCCAGACACCCTCCTAGCTCCCTCCCTCACCTCCTTCAGATCCCCGCTCAAATGGCCCATTCCCCTGAAGTCAAAGGAGCGGCTATCCTTTTAAGGATAAGGATAAGGTAAGGCTATCCTTACCCTTCCTCCCTATCCTTTTTAAAACTTGGAACTGCTCCTTCTCACACTCCTTATCGTCCTCCCTGCCTCACTGTTCCCATAGTACTTCTCACACCTGGCCTGCTGTATATTTTGCTTATTTATTTTGGTTACAACCCCCCCACTTGGGATGGAAGAGCCATGAGGACAAGGATGCGTCTGTTTTGCTTCCTGCTGTATCCCCAGCATCTAGACCACCGGCTGGCACAGAGCACGCACACACGGAATACACAGTGAGTGGGTTAAGTCATTTTACTAGCTTCTAAGGAAAGTATATGAGAAGCAAAAGGTAAGGTCCCTGCCTCAGGGAGTTCCGAATCTCATTGGGAAGACAAGTCACACATTCAGAAGAGTTAATGATATAAAGAATATGTATTAGTGCCAAATGGTGGTACCAGCTGTGGATTTTGTCCAAGTTCAGGGAAGGAACAGGTCAGAGCCTGGCCAATCAGAGAAGGTGTGTAAGAAGAGCCAGGGGCCGTACAGAGCCTTGAATAATTCATAGAATTTCCTGTAAGACATTAGTGAATCAGATTAGCTGCTTGTCTCTTAGCAAAGCCCTGAAGGGAGGGGACACTGGATGGATGTGTTTTGATGGGGGAGGGGAGGAAGCACCTGCCAGGGCCTGGGACCCCGCACTGCCTGGGGTGCTGGACAGCCATAGGGCATCATGGAAGTCAGTGTGGTTGAGGACAGGCTGGGGTCGCCCCCAACAGCCCCTATCTTGTCCAGCGCTCAAGGCCTTGGGGAGGCCACCTCCTCAGAGACTCTCTGAGGAAGAACCCATCCTCACCCTGACCTCACCAAGCTCCCCTGGGAACTCCTTGTCTGGGCTGCACGTGCAGGAAAAACACACGCAAATTTGGATGCCTGGCGTGCTTTTCCTAATCCCCCTGGCACAAATCTGCCTGGTCATTATGCGGATGTCCATCTGTCCCCTCCCACTCTGGCACAGCTTCTGAAGCCCTGATGTCTCCAACTCAGCCCCCCCCCAGTGCCCCGTGGTGTACAAGCAGGGCATATTTTGGGAGTGCGAGCTGAAACCACATAGGGAAAGGGAGGGATTGATCAGGAGGGGAGCATGGCCTCCAGGAGAACTGCAAACAAGGTTGGGAAGGAAAACATCCTCGACCTGCAGCTGAGAGGGGCAAAAACGGTCTGTAGGAAGGACCAGAGCAAAGAAGCAAGCCAGGTGGGAGGAGAAAAGAGGCAGGGGTGTTCCCCGAAGGTATCAGGGGAACAAGGTCTGGAGACGGGCCTTTCAGAGGTTCCTCCTGGCTCTAACATTCCACACCCTCCGTCCTCCAAGTGTGGGTCCCCGACTAGCAGAATCAACATCGCCTGGGAACGCTGGGCTACCTTCCGTACACCCTCCCAGGAACGTCTGAGGAGTGGCACCTTGCCCTACTCATCGTTTTACTTCCCATCTGGTGCTTAGGGCAGCTCCCCACCTAGCCTGTAAGCAAAGAAGCCATCGGCCGGATGTTTAGAGTCCCAACTGTCCCCACGCGCCCCCGCGAAAGCCTCCCTCCATTCCTCTGTGGGTACTCATTAGGACTGAGGCAACCCATGAAGGTGCTATCGGACAGGAGGGCCGGGAGGGGTGCCGCGAGAAACCATTAATAGATAAGCAGGGAAGCTCTTATCAGATGGGCTGCAGGGAGACCTGAGGCCAGAAGGAGGCCCAAGGGCCGGGACCCACGACAGGTTAAGTTCTGATGGAGGGCGCGCCTCAGGGGGCAGCCCAGGTCGGGGCAGCGGCCGAGCGCGGGCCCCCTGGAGCCGGCCGACTCCGGGTCCGCAGTGCGCTCTCAGCCGCCCGGCCCCGCCCCGCCCCCGCCGCCAGGCCCCGCCCCGACCCCTCCGCCCAGCGAAACTCGCCGCCCCACGTGCAGCCGCCCCGCCGCCTCGCCCCGGCCTGTCTCGACCGCAGGCGCGCGCGGGGGCGGGAGGGTGACGTGCGCCGCGTCCGTGCTTTCCTCTCCTCCGCCGCTCGACCTCTCTCCCGCCCCGTGGCACCCACGTCCTGGGCCGTACCCCCCCCACTCTCCCTCACGGGGGGCATCTGTGTTTATTAAACTAGCCGGACACGGGTCACAGGTGCCTGGCTTCGGATGCGCACCTGGCGGTGTAACCAGAGCCGAGCCACCCGGACCCCTCCCGGGCGCCTCTGTCTCCTCCCAAGGTCCCGGGAAGGGCCGGCTCCCACCCTCCGCCAGCCCGCTGATCTCATCGTTCCACCTCCAGGCGTTTGCACACCAGAAGCCCTGTCTGAGTCCTGCCAAGTCCTGCCATCTTCAAGGCCGTGCTTAGGCTTCTGCAGAGTTCCCTGCCTGGTCCCACCACGGACATCCCCCCCTCATCTGAAAGCAGGTAGCACCCCAGCCACGACCACAGTAGAAAAACCAACTTTCCAAAGTGCTGAACATGTTTTAATTTATAAGCTGTTTTTACATCCAATACCTAATTCTATTCTTACTACAGTTCAGCGTGAGGTTCACTGAGTAAAATTAAACGCCGTCCCCCACCTCAGCCCACAGAGCTGGTCAGTTGATGGCACATGTACAAGCTAGGTCTCCATCCATTCAGCAAAACCTTACAGCGAAGCCGTTATGTGCTGGGTGGGATCAGGAAGCTCACACCCACCATGCTGAGTGCCCTGAGGACAGGAGCCATGTCCTAGACCCCTGCATCTCGCCAGCCCAGAGGACACTCCCTGCTAGGAGCCATCCATCTGCTGGGAGGCACAAAGCCAGTTTGAGCCTGGACTATGCAGGGCCCAAGAGGGAATCAGCAAAGTGGGCAGTGGGATGAGGATAAGTGGGAAGGGGTCTAGCAGGAGGCCTGTGGGCAGGGCTGCCCTGGACCCTTTGAAGAGGTGATGGTTGACAACTCGGCTCTAACAAAGTTGAGGAGGAGGGTGCTGTCCCTGAAATGCTCACGGGGTCTGCATCCCAAGACCTTGATCTGAGGGAAAAGAGGAAGGCAGATGCATCCACGGAACCTGCATGGCCCCATTCTGCCCTGGCTGGACTTTGAGATCCAGGTGGGAATGATAGAAAAGGCAGTGGGGCGGGTCAATGCTGTCTGGAAAGATTAGATAAGGAAGAGGAAGAAGGGAGCTAGAAGTGGGGCAAGTGACTCTCAGAAGAGCCTGAATCAAAGCCTGCATCCAGCACCAGAGCAGCCACAGGACAGGGAACCATAAACTGGGAAATGCCTGAGGGACTCTAGACAGCCCCTCCCCAGTCTAGCTTGGAAACTGCGGCATGGAGGGGAAACTGACCAGCTCAGGTCACACAACAAGTTAAAGGAACAGCCAGTCCCAGACCCCAGACCTCTGACTCCCAGCCCAGGACACTGGCTACCACCCCATAAATCTAGGCCAGACCCAAGGATGGCCACTCCCAATGTGGGCACTGTTAGAATACTGGGATTGGCTGGTGGTGGATGCGGGCCTTGGAGTCCCTTTCTCCAAATACCCAAAGTCACACCCATTAGATGGGGGTGGGGAGGGATGTTGGGACAGGAACCCTGGTTCACTGGCTGGGATCCCTGGCTCATCAGAGAAAACTCATTTCTGCATCCCTGCAGAAACATCCATTTACTTAACCTCTACATATCTTTCTGTACCAAAGATCCACCATTTGCCACCAGAGGGACCAGTATATGGAACTTAAATGAGCATGGATCAATAAATGTTTGTTGAATGACTTCATGAAGTCTGATGAAGGCTAAGAGATAGACTCTCTGGATCAAGGGGCAGGCAGGTAGGCTTCCTCTTCAGAGAGCTTATGCCTAAAAAGGACAGTAAGCCACACACTCAGAGAACCCCGAGAATCTCTCCTGTGAGGCACGGGGGTGGCAAAAATGAATTTTTGGCCCAATAGAAATAAGGATCCCTGGCTAATTGGCAAGGCTTCAGGGCGCTGCCTCTGCCCACAGGCCTGGGATTTTGGTTCTCAGGATCGGTGGGCTCTGGCAAGTGCTGGGGTCTCAACAGTGCTGCCGGGTACACGGGAGGATGCACCTGTTAGGCTAAGAAGAGGGACAGGGAGGGGCGCCTGGGTGGCTCAGTCGTTAAGCATCTGCCTTCAGCTCAGGTCATGATCCCAGGGTCCTGGGATCGAGCCCCGCATCGGACTCCCTACTCTGCGGGAAGCCTGCTTCTCCCTCTCCCACTCTCCCTGCTTGTGTTCCCTCTCTCGCTGTGTCTCTCTCTGTCAAATAAATAAGTAAATAAATAAAATCTTAAAGAAAAAAAAAAAGAAGAGGGACAGGGAGCTGGAGAGACAAGAGGAAAAGCCGAGAAGGGACAGAGAAGGTGCAAGCAGGGGCCGTCCAGCTGGCCGGCCCTCACCTCACCCACTGGCCCTGCCCGGCTCAGGCCTTTCTCCTGCTCTCCATAACCCGGAGCTGGACTCAGCCTGTCCTGCTCGACAGAGTAACTGAGGCCTCAGGACTCAGCAGGGCAAGCCCTAAGGCCTGGCCCGCCCAGCTCCAGACTGCCGCAGAGCTCTCTGGAAAACAGCAGCAAAAGCAGCCCCGACAAATCCAGAAAATGAGACAGTCGATAGGATAACCAGCCCTGTCTTGTCAGGAACTCAGTATCACCGTGGGAAAGAAAGAGGTGGGGCGGAAGAATCAAATGTAACATGTGGACCTTCAGTGGACCTGAGTCTCAGTCTCTCAAGACAGACTGAGAGGGGCACCTGGGTGGCTCAGTCAGATAAGCGTCTGCCTTCGGCTCAGGTCATGATCCTGGGGTCCTGGGATCGAGCCCCGCATCGGGCTCCCTGCTCCGCGGGAAGCCTGCTTCTCCCTCTCCTGCTCCCCTGCTTGTGTTCCCTCTCTCGCTGTCTCTCTCTCTCTGTCAAATAAATAAAAAATCTTAAAAACAAACAAAAAGTTAAAAAAAAAACAAAAACAAAGACTGAGGACAATGAGGCACATCTGAGTGAGGACAGGGCATCAGATGCCACTAGGAAGTTACTAAAGGGTGTGATGGTGGGACTGTGGTTACACAGGAACATATCCTTATTCCTTACAGCAGGGTAATGAAGTATTTAGAGGTGAAAACATGCAAGTATGTAATTTACCATAAAATACTTCAGCAAAAATATAGATGCATCATATATGGCAAAATGGGGGCAGTTATTAAATCTAAGTAGTGGGCATATGGGTGTTCTAAACGGTTCTTTCTACTTTCCTTGGGTTATATGTATGCCTCAGGCCGGTGGTGAGGGGCCAAAGTGACAGGTAAAGGCCAGAGCCACCGACCATAAAAGCTCAGTGAAGTCTACCCTTGCCGTCTGCCTTCCCTGACCTAGATCACCCCCGTCACCCATTTCTAAGCTCAGAGCCTGGACCGGACGGAAGGGGGTGCTGGCTGACTGGCTGAAGGAAGGGAGGCATTTGCGAACCAAATACACACAGGCGTCTGCCCCAGCACCTGCAGCTGCCCCCAGGGGCAGAGATTTATGTTCACTGCCTCTTCTGTCTCTGCCCACCTGCCAGCCCCCAAATACCTACGTTTACACACCACCACTGGGATCATTTTACTCCCCTGCAGAGTCCCTCCTGCCTGTCTCCCCAAGTGTCCCCACCCACACCCTGGGCTCGCTGTGTTGTCAAGGCCTAGACTCTTCTCTGCGCCCACCATCCCTGGTGTGAAAGGCCCTGCAGCCTCCTCTCCGGGCGCCCCTGCTATGTGACCCTGGGCAAGTCCTTTAGTCTCGCTACACCAGCGGTCTCCACTGCAGGGAACTGTGACTGCGGGTGCAAATGCTGGGTGCCATGGTCAGCACGACCAACGTGACACACTCAGGGCAGCTCAGGGCTCACACTCGGAGGCCTGTGATGAACTTACTGGAGATCTGGGCTCTGCCCTTCTCCCCTCTCCCAGACCTCCTCCTCTCTCACAGCCCCCACTTCCAGGGAGGAGCCCCCCAGCTCCACATGGGGGGAAACATGGACCACAGGTCTGGGGTAGACTATAGGGCAATCGAAACCCAGACACCTCCCCCTAAGCTGAGAGCAGAAGGCTGGTGTGTCCCCACCCGAAAATCCAGCACAACACCCCACCCCCAACACAAGCCACTGCCCCACCCACCCCACAGCCCCACTGGGCCAAGTCGGGGAGGGGACGTGGGGTCAGGAATGTAGGGCAGGGCAGAATGTGAGCAAGTGGCTACAGCAAGATTCTTTTGGGCCAGGGAGCTGGATGCAGCCTGGGCTCCTGGGTCCCATGGTGGAAGCCTGGGGCTGATTGTGTCCTCAGGCAACCCCCACCCAGCTCTTCTCCCCAAGTCACCCCCCCCATCACAGCCACCACGCCCAGCTTCGATGGCGGAGGCTAGTCTTTCTCCCCACACCCCCCAGTACAACACTCTCAAACTTAGGATGTGAAACGGGTCAGGCCCCCTGGGACGCAGGTCACCTTGGCAGCATCTCTACCACCACAAAACCCAGCAGAGTTAGAGCCTGTGAGGGCAACAGGATTCCGCTTCTGGGAATTTAGCCTGAGAGGGTAACTGGACAAGGATTCAGGCGTGTATGGACTAGGATGTTCTGTGCAGATCGTTTATAATGCAAAAATTTAGAAACAACCTGATGCCCAATACTAGAGTCGGTTGAATAAATGAGGATATGTCATACCGTGGGATGCCATGCGGCCATAACAATGGTGTGTCGGCACAGGAAAATACAGCCTAAGGTATCCCCCCAAAATGACAGGGTACAAAGCCGTTATGTGCAGTTTGACATCGTTTTGTAAGATGTAGATAAAAGGCTAAAAAAAAAAAGAAAGGCTAGAAGATCCACATACAGAATGTTCATATAAGTCACAACAGTATCAGGCATAATTTTTTATTTGAGTTTGAGTTTTTCCAGTTTTCTCTGTGGGACATACATTATTTTTGAACAAAAATATATATATATACTTTTTTTTTTAAGATTTTATTTATTTTTTGACAGAGAGAGAGACAGCAAGAGAGGGAACACAAGCAGGGGGAGTGGGAGAGGGAGAAGCAGGCTTCCCGCAGATCAGGGAGCCCGAGGCAGGGCTCAATCCCAGGACCCTGGGATCATGACCCGAGCCAAAGGCAGACGCTTAACGACTGAGCCACCCAGGTGCCCCAAAAGATATATATACTTTTTTTAAGTGTGTGTTTTTTGTTTTTGTGTTTTAAGTAGGCTCCACGCCCAGCATGGAGTCCAACACGGGGCTTGAACTCACAACCCTGAGATCAAGACCCGAGCTGAGATGAAGAGTCAGACGCCCCCAAAAATATGTATTTTTTAGAAAGCGAGTTGCATGAATTGGTCTAGCTGAGGCCAAGACCCTGCCTTGGGGCACGGGACAGGGGGAGTTCTAGCATCTCCCAGGGAACAATTGAATGAAAGCCAAGGGCAGGTCTGAAATCTGCCCCAGGAATGCAGTCTGCATGGGAGGGACAGTGCCCTCCCCCCTGGAATTACATGTGTCTTAAGAGACTTAAGGCTCCGAGGGCCCTTACAGACCACCTCACCCAGCTCCCCTGTGTATAGACTAGGATGGGCTGGAATTCTATCTTGGTTACCATGGATTCCCCAGTGACTAGAACAGTGCCTGGCACTAAGTAGGTGCTCAATTAATGTTTGTTGAATGACTTACTAAAGTCTGATGAGGGCAAAGAGATGGGCTCTCTGGACCAAGGGGCAGGTGGATCCAACAGGTAGGCCTCCTCATAGCTTGTCAGCCAAGCAGGACCCTTAGGTCAGGGATCACCACCCCAGGTAAAATGACTGGGGAGCTTTAAAAACCCAACCCTCAGACCCCAGCCCTAGAAATATTGATACGGTTGGTCGGACCTGGGACTCAGAAGCTGAAATTTTTTTAAAGATCCCAGGGGGATTCTCAGGTGCAAACAGAGCACCTCTAGAGGACATCCAGACTGACAGAAACACTCTGAGAAGGCAGGGCCTTGCCAAAATCACCCAGCGAGTTAGTGACAAAGCAGGAGAGAGCCGTGCCCCTGGGGCTACTGACCCAAAGGTCCTGACCCTGGGGACCTGAGGCTTCCTCCACATTTACCTCCATGTTTCTTGGGTGCTGACCTCCAGTGCCCATCCTCCTGGGAAGTGAATCAGGCTGGAAGGTGGACGGGGAACCCCAAGGGGGGCCCCTTCTGACCCTACACCCTATGATCACCCAGCCCTGGGTGATACAGGCCCAGAGGCCCTGAGAGCCCCCAAATGGTGCTCCAAGGCACTTTGACAAATGTTGGGAGCTCAGCCTCAAAACCCAGGTCACCTACACTTCCCAACTTATACCCCGTGGGCTGGGGCCTACCCCTCTGGCCACTCAGAGAGAGCGGCCTTGAAGAGAGATCTTCAAGGAACTGGATGTCAGACTCTGAGGGGCCCAGCCTGCCCACTCAGGGCCAGTTCCCCACAGCCACTGGCCAGGAGCCACATTAAATCCTCCACCTTTCACTGGCCCTGATCAGTCGCTCCAGCCTGGGCCTCCGCTGCCTTCCACCCAAGGGGAGGTTCGAGGCAGTGGCCCTGGCCGCACTCTCCTGCCAAGGACAGGTGTGGGCCTGCTTTCCCTTCCCTGCCGGGGTCTCGACCTGCTCCAGGATCTACTGCCCAGGCCCCTCCCACCCTCCCAACCCAGAGTTAATGTACAATCTTCACCGGGAGCTCTAATTATTCAGGCAGCCCTAACTGGCCTCCTCCACTTTGCCCGTAGAGTCTGGCCAGAATCTGAAAGCTGCCCGAGACTCCCTGCTCCACCAACCCTCCCCTCCCCATCTCCTAGCTGACCGGCCCCTCTGCCCACCAAGGCCACCCCCGTCTTCAACAAATTCATTGCATCCAGCCCCTACTGGGCACCTCTTGGACAGCAAGTATTGGGCTAGCCTGGGAACTCAGTCATATCAGCCTCTAGGGTTCACAGACATGGGCACCAAGAGCCAGAGTGAAGGCCGAAGGGGACCAGAGTTAGGCAGGATAGAGGCAGAAAGATTCGGGCGAGGGGGCGCCTGGGTGGCTCAGTAGGTTAAGCGTCTGACTTCGGTTCAGGTCATGATTCTAGGGTCCTGGGATCCAGCCCCGCAGGAACAGGGAGCCTGCTTCTCCCTCTCCCTCTGCCGCTCTCCCTGCTTGTGCTCTCTCTCTCTCAAATAAATAAATAAAATCTTTAAAAAAAAAAGAAAGATGCTGGCAGGGATGGGGCAGAGAGAGTTTGACTTAGAGCAAAGCAGCTCACACTTTAAGACACCAAATTCCACAGGGATCAGCATGCAGATTCTGAGGGACAGGCAGAGGTCTGAGATCCTGTGCTTCTAGCAAGCTTCTAGGTGATGCTGATGCTGCTGGACCACGGACTACCCTTTGAGTAGGCAAGGACTTAGCAGTGCTTACAAATCATTCTCTCATTGACTCTAAGTTCCAAGAAGTGGGGACACACTGCTCCCTCAGTCACCACCGAGTCCCCAGTGCCCAGTACACTGGCTGTGGACACACTGAGGGGATGAATAGTGTAATTAATTAGTTAATCCTGGCAAATTGCCCAGCATTAGATGGCCCTACAGAGAAACCTCCAACTAACCGTGAAACAACACAATACCAGGGAGGAATCTGTGCAAAGCCGGGCAAAGCACAGAGGAAGAAGGGTTAATTCTGCCCGGATGTGGGAGGAGGAGGTGGATCTCTCAGAAGAGGTCACTTCGCACTAGGTCTTAGAGGGTGGGTCAGATTTACCCAGGTGGAGGCTGGCTGAAGGTCAGGGGCAAGGCAGGAGCAAAGGTAAAGAGACCTAGAGCGTGGGTTAGGTTCCGGGAGTCAGAGCAGCGTCACACACCTAGAGCTTCAGAGGCTGTGAAACGGGAGGTGAGGGGGAAAAAAAAAAGAAAAAAAATTAAGTTAGGGTGCTAGAACGCCAAGCTGGGGGGTGGGCATCCATTGGTGGAAAGTCGGGAGCTGCTGGAGGTGTTTGCACAGGGAAGAGGCACCCCGGAGAGAAGCCCTATCAGAGGTCACCAGGTCCTGCCCCAGGGTCAAAATGGACTGGAGGAAGCAGCTTCCAGGGACAGGAAGGGCCAAGGCAGGAGGAAGCTATATTGGGAGGCGACAGAATCTCTTGTTCGGGGATGAGGCCTATGTGGAGGGCAGAAGAGGATGCTTCTCCTGATGCTGACAGGTCTCACAGGTACTTAAAAACCACCCACTTTGTGCTCTGCCCTGACCCAGGCACTAAGCAACAGAGAAGTCGATCATTTCCCAAAAGCCCCCAATGCTGTTCAGACACTGGTGGGGGGGGGCTTCCACCATCTGCCCCCATTTCCCCCGCACCCCCCCCCACTCTCTCCTGCTTCCCTCAGCATTGCCAGAAGGGTTTACTGTGTGCCTACTATGTGCAGGCTAGCCTCGAACACAGCCCTGGCCAGAGGGGCAGCTGGGACCCCCTGGTCAGTGCTCTGTGGGAGGCCTGCACAGATGCTGGCCCAGATGTGGCTCCACCCCCATCCTCTGGGAAATGAGCGATATCAGTCAAATCCAGTAGGGGTAGGACTGTGGCTGGGGATTCCACATCCGAATGGGGAGGGGAATGAGAGAGTAGCGAAGGATGCTGAGATAAGGAGAGGATAAGGATCTCCCCAGGCAGAATCCCCTGCTGACAGAGCCAGCCCTCCAACCCCCACAGGCCTGCTGGATTCCCTTTCCAACAGGACCAGAGCCAAACTCCCAACAACCCTGGGAGACACTGAGAGAGCCAAGTGACTGACTCCCACTTCCCAGGCTCAGGGTGAGGCCAGGCCAGGTCGAGAGTCAGACCTGGGTTGAGGGTTCCAGGGCTATCTTCCGAAGCCAGACAGGAGGCACCTTGTGGCTGGCTGGTGTCCTGATGAGTGGGGGGGAACAGAAGAGGATGGGTTTATCCTAAAGGACAGCTGGGTGTGGTGGGGAGGATGAGACAACTTAACACAAGTCCCCAGACTGAAAATGGGACAAAGGCAGCAGGCCCTGCCCTGGAGCCTGGCTGGAGAGGTGGAGAAACCACTCTACCCCCACCCCCAGCGACTCACCCAACTGCTCCTTTGAAGATAAACCTATTCACTCTGTCTAATTCCTTTCCTGCCCTACGCCTGCTTCAGGCCTAGCCCTCTCCAGGGACTTGAATAGATTCCCTGCTATCCAGACCCTGGGGGGTGACGGCCAGAATTAATTAATGTTTGTAAAGTGCTCAGGAGATCCTGGGACCGGGGACCCAGGGGCGCCAGATGAGCCGCGCAGGAAATTGACAGGGAGAGGCGGGGAGAGGGGGCAGTCGGCCGGGACCTGGGACTCCTGGAAGGGGAGGGCTGGAGAAGGCACGGGGCAGGGCAGGAGAGAGCTAGAAGGAAAGGTGCGACCGGACCCGACCGTAACTAGAGGAGTCCGGGCTCCCGACTGCCTTCCCCCACAGCTCCGCCCCACCCCCAGAGCCACTCACGTCCAGGCCCAGATGCCTTTCCCCAACTCAGGCCCCAGCCACCTACCTGCCCCGCCCCGGGACCACCTGCAGAGGAAGTCTCGGCCTCTCCTCCCGCTCGGAAGAAAGGCATCGGGCGCGAGGGTGGAGGCTTCGCCGAGGGGGCGCCTCCTACCAACTCCCGCAGGGTCTCCGACTTCTACCTGGGCAAACATTTAACTTCCTTTCTCTAAAAGAAGGAGGCGAGCCGTTACCCCGCTCCTTGAAGCTGGGGACTTTCAGGTTCTCCGTCCGGGGGCGGCGGCAGGACGCACGCAAGTGGCACCAGGGCCCACGGCGCCCCCTCCCTGCCCGCGCCCCCCTCGAACTCGGCTCACTCACCCCAAAGTGCTGATGAAGCCATTGACGGAGCCCTCGGCGTACAGGGAGACGATATCCCCGATGTGGAGAAAGCTGGACATCTCGTTCATGGCTGCGGCCCGCCGGGGACCCGGGGCGGGGGGGGGGGGGGGCGCCAAGGGGCGCGCGGTCAGGCTCGGTGCAGAGGATGGAGATGACCGCGGAGGCCGGAGGGGCGCGACCCCACCCGCGAGCAGGGCGGGCTAGCGGCCACCGGAGCGGAAGGCGGCGCGGCCCGGGAGCCGCTGCTGGCGTCCGGGTGAGGAGGTGCCCGCGTCTCGGCGCGCCCGCCGCCCGCCCGTCCGCCCGGCCCGGCCAGGCCCGCGCGTACCTGCCGCGCAGAAGGAGCAGGAAGTCTGGGGCCGCCACACACACATGCAAATCCCGCCCGGGAGGCGGGGAAGCCACACCCCGGCCCCCACCCCCCCGCACCCCGCCGCCGCCGGCCCGCCGGCACCCATGTGCGCCTGCCCGCCTCCCTGCGCCCTGCGCCCCTCGCGCGTCCGGGGCCAGGCCTCCCGGGCGCGACCGAGCCGCTTGCCCCGCGCGACTCCGAGAAGTCCTGGGGCTCCAGCGGGCTCCCCGGTTCCGAGTTCCAGCTCCAGCGAGTTCCCAAACAGACTCGCGGAACCGCCATCCCTGGGAGGCCCAGCCGTAGCGGGGGCTCTCTGCCCTCGGGGTTCCCCGGGCTTTCTACTCCTCTGCCCTCGGGTCGGCGAGAGCCAGTGCGGGCGCGCGCGGAAGGGGGTCCAGCGCCCCCGCAGGCGCTACCTTGAGCCGCGCGCGGAGGACCCGGGAGCGTCCCAGCTGAGAGCCGTCTCGCACGGAGAGGCGCGCTCATTCCTTCGCAGCGCAAATCGGGATTCATTTTTCTCAACGTGAAAAGCCTTTTCATTGCACAGTAGAAAGCGCTTGGGCTTGGAGGGGAAATGAAGCAATGGGGTGGGTTTTGTTTTTTTCTCTCCGCATTCCTGTGTACAAAGAGATCCAACTTCCGAATCAGTTCAGCCGCTCCCTCTCCAGGAGTTGGCTCCAAAACTCTTGGCTCCTTCTATCTTTCTTTTTAAAGGGGGGGGGGGGGAGGTGGCGAAAGAGAAAGCTATCTTCGCTAGTTAATAGTGCACCGAGTGCCAACAACGACAAGGCCGGTACTGGCCCTCTGGGAGTGACCCGCTGCGGTGTTGCCGCGGAGCTCTGGCTCACGAAGTCCTGCCCTCAAACCCACGTCCCCAGCTCGCCTACTTTCTCTTCTGTTCCCTGAGTGCTTGGGTGTTTGCTTCTTAGTCCTTTTCTCTTAACTCCTGGGACAGAGTGCCCACGGCCACCCCCACCGGATCACATTTACTCTCTTCTGAAACCCCCACCCGGACTTCCTGGGAAGGGGGTGGGGGGTGGGGTTGTCCCTGGGAGAAGGGGAGGAGGGGACTGGATTGAAGCAGGAAGGAGACCCAGGGAGGGATGGAGGCAGCTAAGAGCAAAGAGACAGCTGCTGACCCAAGGGAATGAAAAGAAGAGTCCTGGGTGTGTGGCTTTTTCACAGACACCCCTAGAAGGTGGGAGGGGGCCACCTCCAGGATTGCTGAGCTCGGTGTTTTACAGTTTCTTACCAGGACCCACAGTAATAAATACATTTTACATCAGAGCAGTCCACACCATCATCTATATATAATTGAAACAATAGTTGCACAAAACAATACTTACCCTTATGACCTGCGATGCACTCTGATATTTTGTGTTCTATTTCTGTATTTTGTTTGGTTTTCCAATACTGATTGTGACCCATTTAATTGCTTTTTTAAACGTACCAAACATTTAACTGCAGTTCAGAAAACCTCATCCAGATTTCTCTGCCAAAAAGAAATGACAAAAGCCCAGAGAAAACGCACCAAACCTCAAGGTCACACCATATATTCATGGCAACTGGAGCCAGGAGCCCAGCCCCTGACTGGCAGCCCAGTACTCCCTCCAGTACTCCCACACTGCCCTGGAGCTGGTGCTGTCCATCCCTGGAGCCCTGTGGGAACAGATTCTCTTGCTCCCAGAAGTCAGGCCTCCACTGATAGAAGGGAGACATCTGCATCCATTCCATAAGCATTTATTGAGGGCCTACTATGTGCTGGGCCTCTGCTGAGCACCAGACTCTGATGGAGCTGGAACCCCGACCCAGTTGCCTTTTCCCCTCCCCACACAGCAAGAATGAAGAGGAATGTGCTAGAAGCACCCTCTCTGGTGGCCACACTCAGGACATGTGCCTTCCTTCGCCCAGCCGCATCCAGGAATCCATGTCTTTCCACTCCTGAGATTCAGATAGATGGTTCCATAGCTTAGCCAAGGTCTCAGAGCCAGGAAGTGGAGGTCAGGCCTATCTCCCCCAGAAGCACATGCCACTGTTTCTCCCTCCACACCGAGCCTGGGAGTACTCTGAACCTCTGTCCCTCCACCAACCAGGAGGACTGGGGGGAAGAGGGAGGAGAGCACAATGCTCATGCAACTGAGGAGGGTTGCCACTGCCAGCCTCCTGCCATACACACTGCTTCTAGGTATTTTTCTGGAACATGGCATCCATGCTGTGTTCCCAGAGGAGCCGTTTCTGGGCTCTAGGCCCCCGTCACCTGCTTCTGCCAAATCAACTCCACTGTAAGCTCTTTTATTTTTTAAATGTTTATTCTTAAGCTTTTATTTATTTATTTGAGAGAGTGAGCACAAGTGGGGAGAGGGGCGGAGGGAGAGGGAGAAGCAGACTCCCCGCTGAGCGAGGAACCCAAAGCAGGACTCCATCCCAGGACCCCAGGATCATGATCTGAGCCGAAGGCAGATGCCCAACCGACTGAGCCACCCAGGTGCCCGGCACAAGCTCTTTTAGATTCTGGGTTCTGAGTTAGAGTTTGTTTAAAGAAAGGTTCAGATGGTACAGCTACAATGAGTTCACTCCACCGTTGCCCTGCTCGAAATCCTCCTGAACCTCCTCATCCCTGACAGAATCGTTACACATCTCAGCTCAGCACACCAGACCCTGTCTGTCTCCACCCCTCCCCACCCCTGCACCCTGGGCAGACACAAAGGTTGCTCCTTGAGGAGGAACCATGCTGCAGACTGCTCAAGAACACAGGCTCTGACTCACAGGCCTGGGTTCGAGTCCCAGCCTCTGTTTCCATCTGTTAAATAGGGAAGGTGTGGTGCCAACATGGGAGGGAAGTGGGATGAAGCCATCGGCACCGTGTTCCCAGTTAGGAAGGACTAGGCGTTCATTCTCATTACCCAGGACCTCATCCACTCCTACCCCTGTGCCTGGGCTCATGGGCTTCCCTCTACACTCCTCCCACTCTATTCCCACAGTCAGAAGAAAGTCTTCTTCCCTGATGTTCTGGAACATCAGTCCCCTAAGTATTATTATGGAATATTTTAAGAAATAATAAAATTAAATATTAAAAATATAGTGAGGGCCTGGTACATTTCCTCCAGCTTTGTTAAATGTTAATATCTTGCAAAATGTGGTTCCAATATATATTTTTTAAGAACTGAACCTTAAGGGGCACCTGGGTGGCTCAGTCGGCTAAGCGTCTGCCTTCAGCTCAGGTTGTGATCCCAGGGTCCTGGGATGGAGCCACGTTGCTCAGCTGGGAGTCTGCTTCTTCCTCACCCTCTGCCCCTCCCCCTCTGCCCTGCCCCCACCCGTACTCCAGCTCTCTCTCTCTCACAAATAAATAGAATTTAAAAAAAAAAAAAAGAGGACCGAAACTTAAAACTCGAGTTGAAGTTCCTTATGCTACACACCCCCAGCTCCGTTCTCCTCCCTCTCCCTCCAGAGATAACCACTATCCTGATGTGGGTATCATTTTGTGCAGTTTTTATGCTTATGCCACATAGGGATGTATTCAGAAATAATAGGGATGTATCATAACCATGATCATAATATGCCACCATTCTGCAGGGCTTTCCATTCTAGATGGCTTTAGGTGGTTTCACCCTGTGTGTATCCTTCAATACATGAGGCAGTGGCGTGACAGTGTGATAGTCCACTTCCTGACCATGTCACAATTTCTTTATCCATTTTGTTGGTAATCATGAAAGCCCCATTTCAGTTTTTGCTATGACAACAATGTTGCAGTAAGCCTTCTTGTCTCCTGGGCCTACACGTGGGAGCATTGTTCCAGCTAAGGCTTGAGACCTATCAGTGGGTCAAATCAATTAAGCGGGTGAAGGTCAGCATTTTTAAAACTCAAAACTGATTCAAAAATAGCATGCATCACACGTAAAGGGTACTATCAGGGTGAGAGTTGCCTCAGTTGTGAGCGTGTGGTGTATGCTTATTGAGGATACTGTCAAAGTTTTTGAAAAACTCTATTTTAGAGTGACAACTTAAAAAGTGGAATTGCTGGGTCACAGGGAAGGTCCTTCCTAGAATTGCCAAATTACTCTCCAAAGTGGCTGTTCTAACTCACCCTCTCATCAGCCACTAGGAGTGTGCCCACTGAACCATGCCCTCACCATCACTTGGCATTGTCAGACTCTTTAATGTGGAATTTAGAATTCCCCCACTCCTACCAAGGCACAAATCACGGGCTATCTGGAACTGGAATGATCTCTCTCCTTTCTTTCTTTTTTTTTTTTTTAAGATTTTATTTATTTATTTGAGAGAGAGAGAGAGAGAAAGCATGAGAGGGGAGAGTGTCAGGGGGAGAAGCAGACTCCCTGCTGAGCCGGGAGCCTGATGCGGGAGGCGATCCTGGGACTCCAGGATCATGACCTGAGCTGAAGGCAGTCGCTTAACCAACTCAGCCACCCAGGCACCCAGATCTCTCTCCTTTCTGGCCTCCCCTAGGTGACTGTGAGTCCTTCACTGGAGCAGGCTGTGTCCATTTCACTTTTTGTCTCCAGGCCAGCTCAGGCACATAGTAAGTGCTTAACAAGTCCGTGTGGATTTTTTTTTAAGTAAGTTCTACACCCAGTGTGGGGCTTGAACTCACGACCCCGAGATCAAGAGTCCCATGCTCTGCCAACTGAGCCAGCCAGGCGCCCCAAGTCTGTGTAGATTTGAACTGTCAAGGAGAAAAATGGTGGCAAAAGTATATAAATTACATCAAGAGATAAAAGGATACTGTAGGAGCCCCAGCTCAGGGTGTCAGGTGCCTGGGTCCCCTAGGTGGAGGGTAGGGAGCTTCCAGGGATGCTGCTGTAAGCAGTTGAAAAGGAGAAGCAATGGGCCCCACCTGTCCTGAGTGGCTCGAGCAGGATGCTGTTAAGCTGGGGCCAAGTTCAGACCCAGGAAGGAGGTCACCACCATCCCCAGGGCAAATGGGTGCCTGGTCCAGGCCCCAATGTCAATGGTGGGGTATCTCCCTGTACCCACCTCCCACGGGAGCCTCTCCTAGAGGGAAAACAGGAGACAGGAAGCTCTGGTCAGAAATCCCAAACTCAGGATTCACAGGGAGCCAGTGATTGCAAGGGCCTCTAGAAGGGGGAGCGGAGGGGGTGGGGGCTACATTGGGGGGAAATTACCTTTTGCCATCTCTTTTCTTTCTTTTTCTTTTTTTTTTTTTTAAGATTTTATTTATTTATTTGACAGAGAGAGACACAGCGAGAGAGGGAACACAAGCAGGGGGAGTGGGAGAGGGAGACGCAGGCTCCCTGTGGAGCAGGGAGCCCGATGCAGGGCTCGATCCCAGGACCCCGGGATCATGACCTGAGCCAAAGGCAGATGCTTAACGACTGAGCCACCCAGGTGCCCCGCCATCTCTTTTCTTAACTTCTGAATTTTGGACTATGTGAATATATAGCCTATAACCCAAAATAAATAAAAATGAAGATGTTCAAAGCGTCACCCCCAAGTTCCAAGAGCCAGCAGGAAGACTTCCAGGAAACCCACCTCCATTCTCTGTCTGACCTGGGCCTGAAGAGGTGAGAGAAGAAAGGGTGGTGGTACTCAGACCCTCTCCCTGGACTCAGAGGGAACACTAGGGAGTGGGGGGACAGGAAGACAATTGGACATAGGAGGGGCTACCAGCTGTGAATCCTAGGCCTCCTTCACCAGTATGCCCCCACCCACACCTTAACTGCTTCCTGGTGACTCATTCCCAGCTCTGCTGTGTGACTTTGCACAGAGTATAGACCTCTCTGGGCCTCTGGTTACTTCTTGTAAACAGAGTTCGCATCCCCTTCCCAGATTTCACTCTTGGCTCTGACTGTTCTTTAACCTTTTCCTGGCCCTCCACGACTGCAGTTGGGAGGGGTAGGAATACCACCCCATGCTAGCTGTGCCATCTTGTGGTTTGAAGCAAATAACAGGTAGTTCTGAAGGGCTTCCTCAGCCCCTCACTCCTGATAGGGCAGCAGGGCCGGGAGGGGTGGAGTCGGGCCAGAAGGGCTGACTCAGTGCAGCAACCACCCAGCCGGGTCACCCGCCGTGGGTGGGGTGCCAGGCCAGGCCCTCTGGGGTTCCCAGAGAATTCCTTCCCCATGCCATAAGCTGCCCCGGGCGGGCACCCCAGCCCGCAGTAACCACTTAGCCACCACCAGCGCTGCCACCTCAGGAGCCTTCACTCACACTTGCACTCTCACACACACACACCAACACTCACCTCACACACACACACTCAGTCACACGCTCTCCCTCACACACTCACACCGACACTCTCCTCACATACTCACACATGCCACAGTCACATGCTCTCCCTCACACACTCACACTCCCCTCACACACCCACACCAACACTCTCCCTCATATACTCATGTACTCTCCCTCACACATGCTCTCTTACACACTCTCCCCTCACACACTTTCCCTCACACACTGTCTCACACACTCACTCTCACACACACACACACTCACACCAACTCTCTCCTACACATTCACATACTCTACCTCACGCACTCTCTCCCTCACACACTCACACACTCTCCCTCACACATTCACGCTCTCACTCCTACACTCTCATCCACACCCTCACACCCCCTCACCCTCTCAGGAAGCCTGAAAGGAAACAATACTTGTTCTGTTTGCCTTCACCCCACCCCCGCGCCCCAGTCATCGATGCCATATCTATTTATTTCAGACATGGCTGACCACCGTCACATGCAAGGGACCAAAGAGGAAACGGACTGTAAGAATGTGGCCAGCTAACTTTAACACGCGCTCCTGGGCTGGTGAAGAGAGAGAGAAAAGAATTCCCTCTGGCCACAGAAGGAAGCGTGATTCCTTCTAATTTTGACCTCTTGAGAAAAAAGCACCCTTTCTGGAGTCCTGAAACAGGGGGGACCTACCCCAGGTCTTCCCTCCCCCTGTGCCCTGAGGTGTGCAGGCAGGTAAGGTGTGAGCCCTCCGCAGGACCTTCACAAACGGAAGTGGAAAGCAGATGCCCTGGAGCAGGACCACTGGAGTCCTGGTTCTGGACTGGAGACCACTAGCCAGCTGTACAGAGAAGCTGCCCAGCCCCTCTGGCCCTCCGTGTTCCTGTGTGTAAAATAAGGGTCCAGCCCTGTATTAGTGAGATCCTGGCAGGAAACTGCCAGCACACCCCCAGCGAGGGTCTAAAGAGAGGTTAACAAATGCATCCACCCACAGAGGTGCGGGCAGGGTCAAGGGCTCCCGAGAAGGGATGATGGTACAGCGCCCTGGAGCTAACAGCTGCGGAGAGCTGTTACCGCTCCAAGCCTGAAAAGTAGCCAATGGAACAAACCCCCGGACCTCTCTCTCCTCCTGCCCTCCAGTCTTACTAGGGCCTCTCCTTGCTCAGAGGGCAAGGGAGCCAAGTACTTCAGGCCACAGAGGTCAGCTCCCCAGGGCCCAGAGCAAGCCCAGAAGAGTAGACAGTGGGCCTGGAAGGGTGAGTGGAGAATGTCTAGCATCAGGAACTACTTTGTAAAACCCTTAATTCAGTCAGCAAATATTCTCTGTAATTGTCTTTATTTGCATAGTCATGAGGGGTATGAATAAAGAGAAGTGCTTGTGGATCCAAAGAAATGACAATCTAATGGTGGATTTTGTTTTATAGGATGACGAAGGAGGGCACACTGATAAGGCAGAAGGTTTTATCAAGCTCTCCACAAATCATGCCTGAGGCCCCTCCCCAGCTGAAGTTGTTCAGTGCCCATTACACCCACTGGCCGGGAGGAAGAAGTACAGGAGGCTGGACTGAGCTGCCAAACCCCCTGAATTCTGAGTCGGAGTCGGGAATGATGGAGGTTACAGTGGAGGCTGACTATAGTTCCCAGTCACTCTGGGAGGTCACCCCATCCCTCTATCCAGGTCAGCATGTTGGAGCCCCCACGCTCCAGGGGCAGGCCTCTGGCAATTCGGCCTCTTTCCAGATTTGGGGAAAGGGCCTTGCACCATGAGGGGAAGCTGCCCAGGCCTCTGCACTTCATCTGCCAACAAGGGAGGCCGGTTAGAAGGAGAGGGGACATCATCCCAGTGGTCCTCTTGGGAAAGGGCACAGGAATGGAAAACCTCCCTGAGGCCAGGGCCTTTGTCTGGCAGGAGACCAAGATGATGATGTCAAGTCCACCTGGGCTGGGTCCTGGCCTCCAGCCATGCCCCGCACCCACCTTGGCAGGACTGAGGCCCTGTGAGCCGGCCCTTGCCTGGGCTGCCTGGCCAAAGCTGGGAATGGCTAAAATATAGGGGTCCCCACCAAACAGGACCTGCTCCTATGCCAGCTTTGCCAGCCTCTGTTTCTGGATCATTCAGAAGGAAGAGGTCCTGCAGCAAGGGGTGTGCCATGCCCTTCCGAGGGGGCAGGGAAGGGTCACAGCTGAGGCACTCTGGAGAGGAGAGGGAGAGAAAAGGCCTGCTGTTTGCCCAGGAGCCAACAGACACTAGGGCCCTTGTCCTGGGGCAGTGGGGGAGGCTGTGGCCAGATGGAGATGTGGGGGGGGGGGGTGCCGGGGAGGGACTCCCGGGCTGAGCAATCAGCCTCTTCCTCCCACACCCCCACCGAGCTCCTGGGGCTCTCTTCCTCTCCAGCCCAAGACAAAGAGAGGAGACTTACTGAGGCCTGGTGAAGCCTAGTCCCCAATCCCACCCCAACATCAGAAGCTCTGGAGGCAATCCCAGGGTACTCAGAAACACCCCCAAGTTGTTGAGCGAAGTGCTGCCTTCCTGAGGCCCCAGTGCCGTAAAGCCCTCTGGGTCTGGGCTGTCAAAGCTGGACAGGCTTTTCTCTGGAAGGGGCCCTCCTAGTCTGCAGTGAACAAACCCAGCCTCAGACCTTCAGGCCATTCTGGTGAGGAGGGCCGCGTTCAGCCATTTGACAGATATCTGTTGAGTCTGTGCTGTGTGCTGGCCACTCTGCAGGGGCAGCAGGATGAGAGCTCCCCGAGGGCCTCAGCCTCCCGGTGGCCAGGCCACCCAGCTCCTGCCCAGCCCCTGACCCAGAGCAGACCTTTGACAAACATGGGTTGGGCCAAGCTGGACCTTAGCAGCTCCTTCTTTGGTCGGCCCTGCCATCATTCTCTGCCCTCTTTCTCAACTTAGCCACACCCAGGAGCGGCCCCCAGCACATCAGCCAGCGCTCAGTATTGTCCGGGGTTCGCCGGGTGGGGGGTGGGGGGAGGGGGGACTAAGAGGAAGGCCCTCCAAGCCCTTGGAGCAGGAGCCCGGAAGGGGAAACTATTAATGACCGGCCACTGCCAGCACCTGTCGCCCACCCCTAGGTGGTGCTGTGGCTGCATTAGCGCCCTCAGTCTGGCCTCATCCCCGCCCCATTTTACAGAGGAGAAAACTGAGGCTCGCACGGCAGAGGGGACTCGAGAGCAATCAAATAGCTACTGGATCATTCCCATGCTACGGACGGAGTGGAACTCAGCGATCTAACAGGGTGGTGAAGATCGTGCAGGTAGTACAGTGTCCCCAGTTTTGCAGATAAGGAAAGCTCAGAGAGGTGAAGGAACTTGTTCAGTGCCACACAGCTAATAAGTGACAGAGCTGGGACCCAAACTCAGGCCTGCCTGACCCCCAGAGCCTGCTGGCTTAACCTTCCCTCTGCAGAAGGGTCGCAGACAGGGAATCTGGGAGGGGAATGTGTTCACCCACAAGTTATGCCCACCAGAGGGCAGTTCCTTTGCCTTCCCAGAACCTGCCTAGAACTCCTCTGTCAGTGGTGGCTGGGAGGAGCCTCTCGCCATTGGGACAGGGCCTGTGCCTCCAGCCTCCATCTAGATCTTTCCTCTGACTTCAACTTCAGTGGGCCTGGCCTGGCTCCCTCCATCCTGAGCCAGGTAGGCCTCCATGTCCAGGATGGGCTCTCTCTGGGTACCACAGTCTGTGGGCCACAAGCAGGCTGCCCTTGTCCTGATTCCTGCAGACTCCAGCGCCAACCACCATGATCCATTAGCTCTCCCTTGGTCCCTACAGACAAAATGCACAGCAGGAGGAAAAGAAGTTAGACAGCAGGGAGGACTTCCAGGTTGTTGGGGATGGAAGATGCTGGGATGGGATGACAGAGGTTGTGGAGATCTGTAAGAGAGGAATATGCCAGGCTGTCCAAGTAAAAATCCAAATTCAGGGGTTCCAAACTAATTAGCTTCCTTTGGCTTCTCCAGCTCCCTCCCCTCGGGGCCTGACTGCTGGGAGTGGGAGCTGGAAGGCTGCCTCCAGAACCTGTTCAGACCTCCAACCAGGACACACCCAGCAGCTCACACTGTTCCCATTCAGAGCCAAGAAGAATAGCATTTCCTGAACCTTACTACAGTCCTTCCACGTCTCTATCAATGCACCGAATCTTCAAACAGCCCTATGGCAGGGGCACTGCTATTATGTCCACCGAAAGGTGAGGAAACGAAGACCCAAGGCCTTTTCCAGGACTCTCCATCTTCCCAATGTATATTCATCCTTCGGGGCTCAGCTTCAGTGTCCCCTCACCCCAGCAGGTCACACCGAGGACCTCTGCTCTCTGCGGGGCAGTCAGTGCACAGGGACTTCCACCAGGCTCTCCAAGGCGACCTGCCACTTCCTAGCTCTTCATCTTGAATAAACAACTTCCCTAAACCCCACTTCCCTTATCTGTCAGATGGGGATAATGACCTACCAGCCATAGGGGATGGTGCCGAGTATTCATCGAGATGACAGACATCTCTGATGCACCCTCCCCACACCAGTCAGTAGTTCTAGCACTGACTCACGTCCAAGGCCCCAGCTTCCTGCAGCTCTGAGCTCTGGTGACGGGCTCTCTTATCTTCATCCAGCTCCAGCCTTGTTTGGCCAACAGACTGGGGTTCAGGAGGCTGGGCCTCGGAGACATGGAGTGCCAGGGGCTGAGGGCAGGGCCTGGCTGAGGACCAACACAGGCACAGAGGTGGGCACCAGGGACACCCGGGCCCTGGCCATACAGGGACCAGGGTGGAGGTGCCACCCAGCAGCTTATCTGTTGGGGGCTTACCAATCAGGGTAAGCCAAGCAGTACCTATTTACCCTCAGGGGCCAGAGGGAGGGTGGGCATCTTGTCCCAGCCTCCCCCCTGCATTCTGAGAGCCCAGGAAGCCACCTCCTGGCTTTGGGTCTAGTGGAGGAGGGGTTCAGTCTGGGAGACAAGGTGGGAAGGGGACCAAGAGAAGGATCAGGAACAGTTTGGGGGTAACATTTGGATAACTATTGCTGCATAACAAATTATCTAAAACTTAGTAGTGTGAAACCACCACCATTTTATTTTGCTCAGAGTTTTAGGAGTCAGGAATTTGGGAAGGGCCTGCTAGGCAGCTCTCACCTGGGGTCCCATATGAGTGCTGTCAGATGTCACCTGGGGCTGGAGGCATCTGAAAGGCTTGACAGGCTGGACGCCCAAGATAGCTCCTCCCATGGCTGGGAGCTCAGCTGAGGCTGTTTCGTGAGACCACCTCCATGTGGCCTCTCCAGCTTGGCAATCTTAGGGTGGTCTGACTTCTCACATGGGGGCTGGCTTATCCCAAAGCAACTGTCCTAAGAGAAGCAAGAGGAAGCTTTGTGGCCTTTTATAACTGAGCTTCCACAGTCTGATAGCATCGCTTCCACTGTATTTTACTGATGGAAGCAGCCACAGCCCTCCCAGATTCAAGGTGAGAAGGACATAGATCCCACCCCTCCCTGGGAAGAGTGCCAAAGGATATTGGGACCATGCTTTAGAACTACCACAGGTAACATCGAGGAACAGGTCTCTCCCCGTGCTAACTGGGACCTCACAGGTTATAGGCCCGAGGGATACCAAGAGATCTTAAGCCAGCACCCATCCTACAGATTTGAAGACAGGGGCCCTGAGAGTGCAGAGCTTGGCTCTCAGCACCTGCCCCTGCCCCATCCTGCCTGTCCATGACAGTGAAGACCGAGGAGTCCTCAGGCCCTGAGGCCCAGGGCCAGTCAGCGACTTGGAGAGGTATGTGGGGGGATGCGTATGCCAAAGGGGTAATCAAGTGTGTGCATGCATGTGTACAAGCACTGGCGTGTGTGGATGAACAGGGGAGGGTTACTCCACCCACTAGAAGATCCTGTGCCCCATTAGCACACTCCCCTCTTGTAGGACACAGATTTTGCAGCGCAGTGGGAAAGTTGAGGCAGGGCCATGGGGAGGATAGGGTTTCAAGAGGAAGGGGCTGAGTCAAGAGTGTGTGCTGTGCCAGAAAAAGGCCTATGGGTGTTGGAGGGGCTAGGACCCTGGGCCTGGGGTCTCGGGGTTCAGGGGTCCCAAGAAGCAACATCACCAGAATTAGCAGCAGCTAATCATCAGAAACCGTTGACAGTTCCCTGGCAGCACAGGGAAACACCTGTGGCGGGGGTGGAGACTTGAGGGGTCAGGGAGGCCTGCAGAAACGCAGGGTCCTCGGTCCCCGCCCTGAGGCCAAGAGGTGAGACACCTCTTCAGCACCCCGCCTGTCCCTGCTGTCCCTGCAGCTGCCCTAGGCCTCCAGCCCAACCTCACAGCTCAGTAGCCACGGCAAGGCAGGCGAGGCGGGCCAGTGTCCCAGTGCGTGGCATCCTTCACCCAGCCTCCCTCATCCCCTCCAGGGGCAGGGACCCGTTCCCAGCCATATTTCGGACAGGCTCTCAGTAGAGCTTTGTTGAATGAATTAGGAGTGGGTGCGGGCTGGAGTGGGTGGTGAGCTGGGGTCAGCCCTGGCCCTGGCCCCCTGCTCCTCTGCTCAGCCTCCAGGGCCCCCTGCCCTCTCCAGGCCCACCCAGGCCCTCAGGCACTTCCTGAGCAGCAGGACATGTCCTGCCCTGCGTGCCCCTGGAAGGAGGTAGCTTATCAGAGGGGAAAGGACACTTTGTTCAGGCCTGGCCATCTGCCTGGGCTGGGGGTGTCCTGCTCAGGGCCTGGCAGGCAGAGCAGGCTGCTGCCTGCAGGAAGATCCCAGAGAGCAGATCAGGATGGAAGGCCTGGGGAGTGCAGATGAGCAAGGCTCTGTGTCCCGGGCCATGCCAGGACCTCCGGCCCTCTCAGAGGTCTACTCGGACCCTCGGTTCCCCTCCACCATTCTACTGTCTCTCCATTCGTCTCCTACCTCTCTGACGCCTGATGGGGTTTTTCAGTCACTCACTCCATTCATTCATTTAAGCAGTAGTTAAGGAACACTTGGAATGTGCTATAAGGTTCTAGGCCCTGGGTGGGGACGCAGCAGCAAGCAAAACAGGCAACAGTG
Organism: Halichoerus grypus; assembly: GCF_964656455.1. Lineage (NCBI taxonomy): Eukaryota > Metazoa > Chordata > Mammalia > Carnivora > Phocidae > Halichoerus > Halichoerus grypus. Next base: position 114,612,442 of record NC_135720.1, read on the forward strand.
CCTGCCCTCATGAAGCTTAAGTTCCAGTGGAGAGACAATAAACACATAAAAAATGAAACAGGGGGCACCTGGGTGGCTCAGTCGGTTAAGCTCAGGTCATGATCACATCAGGCTCCCTGTTCAGCAGGGAGTCTGCTCCTCCCTCTTCCTCTCCCTCCGCCCCTTCCCCGGCTTGTGCTCTCTCTCGCTCACTCTCTCGCTCAAATAAATAAAATCTCTTTAAAAAATGAAATAGGTGCTATGTTAGATGATGAAAGTGCTCTGAAGAAAATAAAGCAGGGCAGGGGCACAGGGATAGAGCCATCTGCAGGGGATGAAGGAGAATAGATGCTTTTTTCCCCCCCCCAACATATACAGTGGTTAAGAAACATCCCCTGAGAAGGTGACAGCTAAGCAAAGACCTCAAGGATGTAAGGAAGTGAATCACATAAATTCCTAGAGGCAGAGCCTCTAAGGCAGAGGGAACAGCAAGTGCAAAGGCCCTGAGGCAGGAGTGGGCGAAGTGTGTGCAAGGAACAGCAAAGAGGCTAGTGAGGCCAGAGCACACAGAGCAAGAAGGAGGGCAGGGGATGGGGTCAAAGATGGAGAGGCAACTGGATAAGGAGGGGCCTTGTCAGCCCTTGGAAGGACTTTGGCCCACATTTAGGTGATGGGGAACCAGTGCAGGGCTCTGAACAGAGGATTTATGCTTTAAAAAATAACAGTAGCTCATGTTACATAGTGTTTAATATGTATCAGCCACTTTTCTAAACACCAAACATGTATTAACCCGTTTAATCCTCCTAATAACCTTTATCAAAGATGATGAAACTGAGCTAGAGAGGTCTCTAAGTACTAGATGTTAGTAGCAACCTCCCCTAACTTGTGACAAACCAAAAATATCTCCAGACATTGCCAAATGGCTCCTGGCAGACAGAATAGCCCCCAGTTGAGAAAGACTACCCAAGTGTCCTCCTGTCCACCCCATCTGCCACTGTCCCAGCTCAGGCCCACAACCCTCTCACTATGACAGTTGTGACAGCCTCCTAATTGACCAATCGGGCCCCTGTCCTCTCCACTCCACCCTCCAGGGTACACCTTACCACGTCACTCTCCTAGCTTTTAGCCCACCCTCTATGGCTCCCAGGGCCCTGAGAATAAACACCAAGCCATTTAGGACGGTCTGAGTGGTCTTGTACAATCTGGCCCCTGCCTATTTCTCCAGCAATATCCTTGCCCGCCCCCCCAAGTCTAGCATGTGTTGAGCCTACTATGTGGCAGCCACCACGGGGGACACAGCTGACAGGCAGACCAATCCCCCCCAGGGCCTGTCTTCACCGTGTAAGGGTCCAGGGCAGGGGAGAGCAGGTGAACTCACAGATCCTGTTCATCCGGAGCCAGGGAGATGTGAGCGCTCCAGGAGGATAGGGGCTGGAGCTGAGAGATGTACAGGTTGGGCAGGAGTTATCCAGGGGGAGCAGGGAAGACCTGCAGTGGTGGGGCAGCATCTCTGAGAGGCCCGGGAAGCTGTGGCTCTGATTTGCTGCCCCAGGAAAGGCACGTGTGAAGAGGGATGGAGGGCAGGGAGCAAAGGGCTACACATGAACAGGTGGACTGAGCAGGAGGCCCAGGAGACGAGTCCGGGGTGGTTCAGTGAGCTGGACCGTGAGGTTGCGGTGCCGACTGGACACTGTCCCATCACCACGGGGCTCTCCTGGCAGGCAGGCCCCCCCCCCTTACTTCATCTGTCGAATTCCCCCTCCCCCTGCAAGCCCAAATCACAAATGGTGCCTCCTCCTTGAAGCCTTCTGGATTCCTCCCTGCTGGAATGACTGGCTTGGTCCAGTCCCGTGTGTCTCCAAACCAGTTTGGCGGGAACATCATCATCTGCTTTCATTGCAGGGGTCTGCTGTTACCCGACACCCCGACCGTGAATTTCCTGTGGGCAGGGAGGTGTCTTTTACCTTCTGTCTGCTCACAAACTAAATCAGAGCGCCTCCAGCAGACGTAGCCCCGACGGGCCTCGAGGCCTCAGGGAGCGGAAACGGCCTGCGTCCGGGCGGCTCCCCTGCTCGCCAGGTGCGCCGCCGCAGGGCCTGAGGGTGGGGGCAGGGGGGTCGCGGCCAGGCCGCATTTGCCTCCCCTCGGTGCGCACACGCCCGGCCGGTGGCAGCTGCCTCCTCCTGCCCTCGCGCTGCAGTCGCCCACGCGAGCCCCTGCCGCCCGCTGGTGACCCCTCCCCCGCCGCCCGCACACCCGCTCTGTCCTTCCCGGGGCCGTCCCTCTCCGCGCCCGCGCCCGGGGGCGAGGCTGGGAGGTTCAACGGGGGGGGGCGGGGACTGGCTGACCACAGCACAGAGGTGCGGGTCAGGGGGCGCTCCCTGGTGGGAGAGAGCACCCCCCCGGGTACCCTTGTACTAAATACAGCAGCCAGTGAGGCCCTGCCTCGCCACCCCAGTAGCCTCCCTGCTTCCGTCCCTGCCCCTTCAGTCTCTTGCCCCCTCAGCAGCCAAGGAAGACTTTTGAACCGTAAACCACATCATGTCTCTCCTCGCTCTGATCAAATTAGCCCTAGAAAAACCCAGCTGGGCAAAATACATGTCCTCTTCCTTCCCTCCTGACCTCACCTCTTATTCTTCCCGCTCCCACTCACTCCTCTCCCGCTGAGCCACGGGGGGGAGGGGGGGTGTCTTCTTCCGGTTCCTCACACAAGCCAGTGCCTCAGGGCACTTGCACTCGCTATTCCCTCTGCCATGATGCCCTTTCCCCAACACCCCCATGGCTCCCTCCCTCACTTCCTCCCATTCCTGCTTACACATCATCATCTCCTTAGAGCTGCCTTCCCACCCCATGGCTCTGTCTAAAACAGCATCCTGTTACCCAGCTTCATCTTTCTTCACAGTACTTGTCACCCCGATGTATTATCTGTTTATTGTCTATCCTTCTAGCAATATAATAAAATGCTAAAAAAAATAAAGTTCTGTACATCTTGTTCTATGCTCTATTCCCCAGTGCCTAGAATAAGAATGGGATGTAGTAGATGCTTGATAAGTATTTGTTCGATGCCAAATAGCACTTCATTCAGCCCACATGAGAAGCCCCATGAGTTGCCCATTTCACGGATGTGGAAATTGAGATTCAGAGAGGTATGGGACCTGTCTGTGGTCACATGAGCTTGTCAGCATTGGAGCTGCGGCTCCAGCCCAAAGAGTCTCTGCCCTCTGCCTCTGTTCTCCATTTCACTGCCCACCTGGAAAAGAATACAGGTGTTTTCGCCCTTCCCTTGCCCCGGGATAGGAAAGACACAACCAGTGACTCTAGACCCGGCCCAAGGCAGCATCTTCCTCAAAGGTCCTGCCCAGGAGCCCGCAGGGAAAGAGACCCCACCGGCTCCCCCCGCGGGCACACCCAGCTTTGACCCTGACCACTTTTCCTTGGGACCATCTGCCCCCCACCCCCAGCCATTCCCCTTCCACTTCCTTTCAGCCACCTCTGGGTCCCAAAATGCCCTCAGAATAATCTGGGGGCTGCTTTTCTTACCTCTATCCCACCAGAGATACAGTGAGAAAGAGACAAAGACACAGAAAGAGAAGCATGGTGGGGGGTGGGGGAGCACGAAACAGAGACACACACATGCAGAGACAACAGAGAAAGACAGAAGAAGATGGGATAGACGAAAAACCCAGAAAGGAGCTGAGACCTGGAGAGTTCCGGAAGTAATGGCTCCCCTCAAACCCGCAGGCCAGCCCAGGGCCACTGCCAACCCAACTGGCCCTTTGGAGTGAATTAGAGACAGGCACCCTGGCTGGGTTCCAGAGCCCTCGGGTCTTTGAGCCAAGCACACCGGTGCAGGGCCCAACCCAAGGGCAGCGACTGGCAGCCCTCCCCTGCTGTGTGCGCACAGAGGAGGAGGGCCACTTTCAACGCCACCCGGTCCTGAGGTCTGACCTACAGATGCACCAACAGTAGTCCCTGGAAGCCTCTGGGAAATGCCCGGCTCTCTCCCTGCGGGCTGTGAGCCTGAGCCCAGCCCTCTGCACTCACGCACTGGGCCTTCCCCCACAGTAGGTCCTTGGGCCGTGTCACCCCTGCCTTCGTCACCCATGAGTGTCAAACCGGGCCCATCCACAGAAACCCGCCGAGGACTCCAAGGGGCTGGGACGAGGCCCTCATCCCTGCACCAGTGCTCAGACCCCCTTCCTGCTCTTCCTGCTCCCACAGGCTACTTCCCGGCCTCCCAGACCTTCCTCTCTGTGGTTTATAGGCAATGCCAGGGGCACGGCGGGGGGGGTGGGGGGGTGGGGGGTAAGGAGGTGGCATGACCCTCACTCGACAGAAAGAGAGAGAGAAGCAAAGAGGGGAGTGATCACCTCAGAGTCTCCCATCGGAAATCCAGGGTCCTTCCCCCTCCCTCCCCAGCAGCCACATCCCACCCTCCTGGGGGCTGAGGATGAGGTGCTCCTTCCCCAGTGGCCACTTGGCTCACACAGGTAGCCAAGGAGCCTGAGCTGCCAGTGGGGCCCAGCCTACCCCAAGCCAATGTGGGGCTGCCTGTGCACCCCACTGGCTGGCCCCACTCAGAGGGCAATGGGGGAGGGCAGAAGCTCTGTCCTGCAGTGCTCTGGGCCCTGGGATTCCTCACTCAAGCCTGGGCATGGCCTGACACAAGGTCATAAGCTTATTAGGATGGGGGAGAGAGAGCAGGTATCCTCTCCGCGGGGTCCATGGGCAGTGCTACATCTGTGCTGGGGGAGATCAAAGGGCCCAGGTGGAACCAGGGAACCCCCACAGGCCACTGTCTGAGGCCCCCACCCTTCCCAACAGCCAACACTCTGGGAGGAAATAATCAGGGCACAGGTGAGTCATAGTGTCACAAGGCTGCTTCCTGGCTGACTCAGGGGACAGTCAGATGGCCCTTCCACTAGCCCCTAGCCCAGAGCCTGAGTCAAGGATTCCAGGCGAACAACACCTCCTGGTGTCCAAACTGGGCCTGGCCCGCCCTCCCACTGGATCCCCGAAAAGTCAGGTATGAGGGTGCCCCCTTCAGTACAGGCATGGCATTGTGCTCCCCTCCCCGACTCAAGCCTAACCTTGCTTCTGGGATTTAGAGTTGGGTCTTCTAGATGTCTGGACCTCCCTCTGACCAGGATCCCCTGAGGCACCTGGCACTGAGCATGGCACAGAGGGGCTGTGACCAGGGGCAGCAGGATGGGGCCCTGCCCCATCCCTGTAGCAGGGGCCCTCCTGCATCACCCTCCAGGGACCCTTTACCTGTCCGCAGCCCAGCCTTCCAAGCAGGTCCCCGTGGCCCCAAGGCCGCTTTCCTGGCTTTGTCCCTGTGCTGGCTGGGCAGGGACTTCCTGCTGGAGAATTCCCGGATCCTCCCCACGAGGTCTCGAGCCTGGCCTGGGAACTTAGGAGGGAGGGAAGTCAGGGATGCTCCTACTAACAGGGTCTGGTCTTGTGGTAGCAGGGGCTTTCCTGGCACTCTGACCCCAGCCCTTCCCCACCCCCAGGTCAGGTGCACCAAACCTCTTGTCCTCCAGCTCAGATGCCCCGCTGTGGCCCCTCTACTGGAACTCGGGCTCTGCCATTGGGGCTGCCACTCTGGGGGCTAGACTGAGGCCCTGGATAAACTGAGCTTGCTCCTAGCTTGAGGCCGAGGGGTGGGGTCCAGAGAGAGCCAAGGAGGCCAAAGTCAAAGTGGGCTTTATTAATAATAGCACAGGTCTGAGTGTGATGAGTGGGGACATTCTGCTGGGCAGGCCCATCCTGCAGACACATGGATACCACTGATCTCAAGACCCCTTGGGCCCAGGGGCATCTTGGATGTGCCCTCCTGAGAGGGAGGCTAAACCCCTCCTCGGGCTGAGGGGATCCGGGAGCAGGGCAGACTCGGGGCCAGCACGAACTTCACTCTGGCCAGTTCCCCATCTCATCCATCTCCTCCAGGAGCAAGTGCTGAGGGCAGAAATGGGTGAAGAAAGAAGCCTCAGCACCTTTGGGCTCTCCCTTCCTGCTCTGTACCCCTAGAAGCGTCCCACCTACCCCACAGAGATAAGCACCCTGAGGCCATTCCAGACCCTTCCCCATGTCCCCACAGCCAGCCTAGTCCACCAACCCTGAGCCACCTCCCCCCTGCTAAATGAGGGACCCTTCTCTCTCCAACTTGGTCGGGGGGGTGGTCCTTGGAAGCCCCAGGAGTCAGGCACCCAAGCCAAGCCCTCCCCTCCCTCACCTCTGTCCTGGACACCACACCAAGGGGGCTCTGCACCCTTCCCTCCAGCCTAGGGTGGTGCTTCAGCTGCCTCAGCGCCCCTTCCCTAGGTCCCCAGCATTCCCCAAAGGCTGGGGGGTGGCTTCCTTCCCCCTCAGCTTGGTGTCCCTGAGGGCAGATAAGGAGAGAGTAGGGGGTGGTGATGAGGATAGGACCCTCGAAACACCCACAGCAGCAAGATATTCCTGAGGCAGCTCTGTCCCCCACATGAGGCCTGAGCTGGGCCCCGACCTGCCACTACCCAGAAACTCTCTAGAGACCCCCAATGCTGCTCAGGCTGCCCCAGGACTGTGACCCTTACCCCTGGGACAGGGGCAGACTGGCTCAGGGGTGGTTCTGGAGGGGAGAGGGAGGAGAAGAGGGTGGAAGGGTAACGAGAGATCCCTTTAGCGTGTAAAGGCAAAAGCCAGGGCCCCTCCAGAGCTGGGGCCACCCCTGTGGTTTAGGATGCGGTGCACAGCCTTGTTCCCTAGAGCACAGAGGGGCCCGGTGACTCAGGCCTGCGGGCTCAGGACAATGAGAGGGCTGCCCCTCAGTGCCCAGGGGGCAGGCGATTCTGGTATTCACTCCCCCAGAGGGCTAAGTCCCATCCCTAACACTACAGTGCCCTTGACAGCTGGTGGGCATCCCCCTTCTTGTTTGATCCTTCAGTCGCTTCGGCCTTTTGGCTAAGATCAAGTGCTGTCTGATCCTCCCACCAGGCTCCCTTTACAGGTCAAGAAGCCAAGGCCTGCATCCAAAGCCACAGAGCAAATCCAGGCCAGGGCAGGGCTTCAACGAAAGCCTTTGGCCTCTGAACCCTACGCTCTTTCCTTTACTTTCCTACAAAAGGAAACTACATAGACTGTCAGGGCCAAATGTCCACGGAAGGAAAGAATGAGTTGATGAATGAATGCAAAGTAATTTAAAAGGACATCGACACATTTTCCAACAACAGATCCATCCATGTGCACTAAGACAAGCTGGGACAGGCCTGACCTTGAAGGCCAATGTCAAGGAGGGTGGGCAGTGGGTGGTCTGTGGAGTGACACAGCCGGGTAGCCTACGAGTGTTTGTGGGAGTAAGTGTGGGCAAGAATGGCAAAGAAAGGAGAAAAAGCGCAACATTATGAGGTCAAGTAAGAGACGGAGAGACAGATGGACAAGTGTGTGCGTGCAGGGGGTCAGGCTCCTACTCTCAGAAATACCACCACCAAGAAGGGATTCTGCCTTCCCTAGCCAGGCAGTGGGATGTTGGAGCCAGGGTCAGGGGCCTATGGAGGCAGGAGGCCCCACTTTCTCCAGTGCCCTCAGGCAGGGGGTAGTGGTCTGGGATAGGCCGGGGCATACCTGGCCGTCCACAATGCCTGCCTCCTCCAGGGTGATCTCTGGCTGGGTCAGCAGCTCCCGGCCCTCAAGGCTGCCCATCTTCCAGAGGCGGGACTCCCGTTGTACTGCCAGAAGCTTCTTTAACTCCGACTCCACGAAACCTGAGAGTCAGAGAGATGGGCATGGGGCAGGCAGGAGAGGGTGGAGCAACTTGCTGGGGATGGAAGGGAGAAGAGGGGGCTCTGGCTCTCCAGGCCTCATCCCAGCCCTGGGCAGTCCCTGGTCACCCCCAGCCCCGGCCCCTACATTTCCACTACCTGGAGCCGACCACACACCACCTCCCCACCTCCCTGACTTCCCCAGGAAACTCACTGGCCAGTGGGCTCCCTCCTGCATGCTTGAGTGTGAGTTTCCTCACCTCCTGGGGAGAGCACACAAGGGGCAGACATCGCCCCCCACCTTCCACCAGCCACGGACTCAAGAGCAAGGATCTGGGACTACCCCAGCTGCCAAGGTTCAAGTTGCAGCTCTGCCGTGTACTAGCTGTGTGACCCTGGACAAGTTACTTGACCTCTCTGTGCCTCTGCTTCCTCACTATGAGGTAGAGATTATAATAGAGGACCTACCTCAGAGTTGTGATATGGCATTTCATGAAAAATGCTCAGAAGAGGGTCTGGTCCATAGTTATGGCTATGCAAATGTCAATAGGGATCACGTTATGTGATGTTATGCTATTACTGTCCTCACTCACCATGTCTGGGCAGCACAGGGGCACCGAACAAGTTAGAACTCTGGGCTGGGAAAGGGTGATGCTCCTGGAGCACAAGCCCTAGTCACCATCCCCACCTCATGCCTCCCAAACCTGGAGAAAGGAGGACTAGCTAGACTTCACCAGCCGAGCCACCCACGGGTGTGTCCCCCTCCCTTCAGTGGTCATCTTAGGTCCTCTGGTCCCACCTGGTGGTAAGAACTGGTATCACACCCATGAGCCGTGGCCAAGGGGAGCCCCCTGGGCCTGAGGGCAGGTTGCGCCCCGCACTTACCCACCGTATCTGTTGACCTAAAAGTCTTATGCAGCGGTGACTGCAGGGTGACAATGCCTGGGACACAGAGCTTGAATGAGCTGTCCTCTTCCTCCATTTCCTCTTCCTTGCCTTTCTCCTCATCAGGCAAGCCTTCCTTGAGAGGAAACTGAGGGCATGCCGTGTCGCTGATCAGGTGAGGAGGACAGGGACCCAAGCCTGCAGTCCCACCCCCACCCCCAGATAAAACAAAAAGCAGGAGGGTACAGCTCCCCAAAGGTTAAGAGGCCCAGCCAAATGTGGGGAAGAGCCCCACCCAGGCTTCACACCCGCCTACTGCCCCAGCCTGGTCCCACAGACCTTGGCCATGGCTGATTTCTGAAGCTGCTTGTACAAGGTGAGGAGGCGGTTCCAAGGAGTTGCCCCCACCTTCAAAGAGGCCAGCCTGAGGTCTCCTGTGAAGGGGCAGTGTCACTGACAGGCTGATAGGAACAAGGGGCAGCCCAGGCCTAGCTAGGCCCAGCAGGGCGGGGGGCACTGGGTGGGCTGAAGTGAGGGCAAGGTCCCTCGTTTCCTTAGCAAACACCTCTTATGTACCAGGCACAGTACTAGGCGCTCTGCAACGAGCATCTCATTGACTCCTTGCAGCTGCACCTCTGAGATAGATACGGTTCCATTCTCATTCTATCCATAAGGAAACGGAGACGCGGAACGGTTGAGCAATTTGGCATAGTGCAGTGGAATGGATTCAAATCCAGCCAGCCTGCCCCCAGCATTCCCTCAAACCATTCTGTGTCCTTCCAGGCCCCACACCCCTGAGGAGTCTGAGGAAGAGGGCCTATTTCTGGCACTGCCCCAATGCCTGTGGCCACCACACTCACCGTCAAGCAGACACTCCTCCTCCTCCCTGGTGAAGGTCTTGGGGCTGACCTCCAGCGGCCGCATGGCCCTGTGTGGGCATCCTTGTTCCACCTCCAAGGCTTGGGCAAAGTGGCCCCTGACCCCAAAGCATAGTCAGATGGGGGTGGCAGGTGGAGCCAGAGATGTGGCAAAGGCTCCCTAAACCCCCCAAGCCCCCCAAGGCCCACCCACAGGCCCTGCTCAGCCCCCTCCACCCTCCTGCCTCCAACAGTTCCCTGCTTGGTCCTCTGGGGTTTTCATCAGACAGGGGTGGGCCCCCATCCTCACAAAGAGTGGCGCCACGTCCAAATGGGAGTGGGAGGCAGGAGGGAAAGAGTGAGGAGGGAAGGCACGGTAGAGAGGGGACCAGGAAGGAGCTGGGAAGCAATGCAGTCTGGCTCGCCCTGGTGCCCTCCCCACCCCCAGTGCCCAGCCTGCCCCTCTCTCATCTCTGGTGCCTCCACCCACAACCCCTGACCTGTGGGAAGACCCACCCCATCTCTGATTCCCTCCCCCCAAACCCCCCTGCCCACCCTCCCAGCCCACCCCCGGCCCCCAGGCTCCTTCCTACCCTTGATGCATCTGTCCCTTCCCGACCCAGGTAGGGGCCTTATTCCCATCCTCTACCCATCTGAAGACCCACATTCCTGGGCCCTCCACAATTTGGGTCCTCCCATCTCAGCCCCATATCCTTGCCCCAGTACCCCCATCCCAGGCCCCTGCCCGCCATCCCCACAGCCCAGTCCCTTACCTGTCTGAGGTCCTCATATCCCCGGAGGCCTCCCCCACCGCCTGGCTCCCCCTGGACAGGATGGGTTTCACCTCTCCACCCTGGGCCCCCACCCTCAGGACCTCCATGGGCATGGGGGTCTGGGCCCCCGTGTCCCCCATCCCTAGCCCCGAGGGATCGTGCCGTGGCAAGGCCACAGACAGCGTGTAGGGCAGTGTGGTGGGCAACTTTGGCTCCTTCCTCCCCACTCCTCCCTGGCGGTTCATCATCAGGGGGGTGGCATCTTGCTCTTGTGAGGGGCATGCCCGCCTCCACATCCGGGCCTTGTCAGAGCTCTTTGGGCTGCCCCTGCTCCCCACCAGGCTACGGAAAAAGCAGAACATGGAGGAGCGGCCCAAAATTCGGGACTGAGGGGTTGGAGCTGGGGCCTCCATCCTGAGAGAGACCCTGACTCAGAGGGAGGGGCCGCAGCAGCCACCCCACCAACTGCTTAAGAACAGGAGGAGTTGGAAATTTCCAGGAGTTCTAGAAGGCAAAGGTCAGGTGGTGGTGGTGGGGGGTGATGGGGAGGCTGGGAGGAAGACATGGTACGGGGAGTTAGCTGGGGGCAGAGAGGGCAGTGGATCGATGAGGCAGGGGAAGGAGGTATGGGAGGCAGATTTGGGGTAGCTGATGAGGCTTCAGGAGGCATGGGGGCTGGGGGGCAGGCAGAGGAAGCTGGGGGTCCCTGGACCGAGAAAGGGGCAGGGGCTCTTGGGGCCTCTGCACACACCTCTCTCCAGCTGGCTTGTCCTTCCCTGGTCCCAGGGGCTGCCTCTGCCCTGGAGAACCATTCCCCACAGCCAGATAGTATCTGTCTTCCCTCTTTTCTCTCCTCTCAGCATCCACTGGCACGTGCCCAGGTGGTACCCAGACACCCCTGTTTTCACCTCTGTTTACCTGCCTATCACTTCAGGATTTCAAATCTCCACCAAGGTGCCTTGTGCATGTCTTAATTGCATGTTGAATCTCAATGTAGTATTATTATTCCCCATGGCATCTAGAGACTTGATTATATACCCAGCTTAGTGACCTTGGGAGTTCCTTAAACCCACCGAGCCTCAGTTTGTTCATCTGTAAAACAGGTGTAGTGGACAGCACCCACTTCCAAGGGTTACTGAAAAAATTCAATGGGACAACGGCCCATCCCCCAAGTGCAAGGCACACTGTAGTGCTTAAGACACTCTGCCATCCTGGCTTTTTTATTGGTTTTGACTCATGAAAGGGGGTGAAGATCAAAGACCAGGAGTGGGAGAAGGGGAGCCATGCCACCTGACTGGGGCCTGACTGGGGGCCAAGTGTGGGGGGTGGAGCGTCTCCCCCGCGGATGAGCCCAGACCGACCCCCAGGCTGTAGGCCCTGCATCCGCATCCGGCGGCTACACAGCAACTTCCTCTAGAGGGAGCTGATTGGAGCCGGGAGCTGCCGGCACCTCTAGGATCACCGCAGCCTCGCGGGTCCCTAGGGCCCCGCAGGGACAAGCGGCGGCTGCATCCAGACACCAGGACTGCGCTGACGCCTGTTCCTGGAAGCCGGGCCTGGGCACCCGACCCCCCGGGAGCAGCCGCTGGCCTCTCAGGATCTCTGGCCTCGGCCCTGTGAGCCATCCAGGCCTGGGCTAGGGTCCCGGCAGGTAAGGTGGGAGGGTCTGGCCCATCCTCCCAGCTTTCGGCGGCCCCAGGCCCAGGGGGATACAAGGAGCCCGCAGGCAGCCGGGTGGGGAGGGGGAGGTCTGGAGGCTTGCCTGGGCAGCTTCGCCAACCCCTGCTGAGGGCTTGATCCAGCCAGGGCTCCCTCTGGTTGCCCCTCACGCAGCTCCCCCAACCCCCCTGCCCCGGCCCTGCCCTGGCCCTGGGCGCCAAAGAATCGGGTGCCAAAGAACCAGGTCCTTTAGCAGTCTGGGGGGTTGGGAGTGGAGGTCAGAGCCAAGGTCAAGGGCAGGGAGAGAACTTTCATCATGCTTCCTGTGCCCCAGGAGCCTTAGACTGGGTCTGCTGCCCAACCAGGCATCTCCCCCTTGGGGAACATCCTAGGCCCAGCAAGTGGAGAGCAGGGGACTCCCCTTACCAGGAAGTCTGGTCACTTGGATGAGGGCAGGGGTAGGCCCAGGGCGGCATAGGCCTCTGGCCCTGGGGGCCGCTCTGACGTCCCACCTACTCCCCAGCAGCGAGCCCCTGGGGTAGCGGTGGATGGAGTTGGTGGTGCAGTCAGCATCCTCCTGCCCTGCTGTCCCGGGGGTGCCGGTTTTGTTCGGGGGACCAGGGGAGAGGGAAGGGCATCTTGTTCCGGAAGGAGCAGGAGGGATGGGGGTGTGCCAAGCAAAGGTCTCTTCCATGCTGGCACCCAGGGCTGGAAGAGGGGAGGGTCTGCCTTCCCCCTTATCCCTGCCCCCAGGAGGTGGAGGGGTGGAGAGCCCTCCCTCACCCCTTCCTGAGAGCTCTCGCGCTGGGGCCCTTTCGAAAATGGCCCCGGGCCAGAGAGGCAGGAGGAAGGCAGGGAGGTTACTCAGGTCCTCCCTGAGAGGAGAAGGTGGCTGTGCTTGGCCCGGGGTAGGACTGCACCTTCCACAGGGGAAGGAGGAGGGGCACTTCCCCAAAAGGCTGATGGAGGCAGCTTTGGGGGGGTGGGTATGAAGAGATGCAAATTGAAAGTGAAACAGCTCACATCCAGGAAATACTCCCTGTGTCGAGGGTTCACAGAGCAGATGAGGGCTGTGGCCAGGACTGAGCAAAGAGGAAAACGGGCTGGGGACAGGAGAGCAGGTATGTTGTGGGGTACATGCGTGAGGTGGGGGGGGCGGGGGAGCTGTGGAGACAGCTTCCTCAGCTCACGGCAAGGCAGGAATGGTAGAGCACAGGTGGGATGTCACCAGGTAACCACAAACTGAAAATAAGTCTTAAATGAGTATCGAGGGTATGAACTGCTGAAAATTCAGATTACCAACCTGACTTCTGATTAGCTATGTGGCCCTCGGGCCCTAACTTCTTGGTGCCTCACTTTCCCCCCCTGTAAAATGGGTACGATGATGCTTGCCTTGCTGGGTGAATATAACGTTTTCAGTGTCTGACAGCCCTGGAGGAGTGATCGAAGGAAGGAAGGCATAGATGCTCGGGCACCATCTGTGGCTGACGGGCCTGAGCTGGCAAACAGGCGTGCTCTGGCCAGCCAAGGGGAAGTGGGACCTTCGAGCACAGCTTGCATGGGTCACTGGCTAGAAGGTGGCAATCCTGCGGTAAGCGTGTGCTAGGTAGAGTGCAGGAGGCCCCAGGAGCAGCGGGAAGAACCCCCCAGCCTCTAAACTCGCCTCATTTGCCCAGGAGTGAGGTGAATTATGACTTGAGATCCACGAGGGCACTGCGGCCGTCACCCCTCCCCAGGGCCCTGGCTGCAGGCTCCGGGTCCCTAGGTATGAATCCCGACTGCCCTGCCTTTCTCCCACTCTCTTGAAGGATTGCTAGTGAAATGCTCAGGAAGTTCTGATTCTGCCAGTAGGCGCCACAGGGACCCAAGGTGGTGAAATGAGAGGCGGCTGGAGCTAGGACCACGGGGTCTTTGGGGAATGGGGGACCCCCTCCTCTCTCTGTGGCTGTGGGACCCTCTCATCAACAGCCCCTGCCCGTCCCCATCTCTGCTTTTTCTCACCTATCCCCACAGGCTAACCCTGTCCTCCACTGGGACCTGAGAAATGGCATCTGGGCAAGGCCCAGGTCCTCCCAGGCAGGGGTGTGGAGAGCCGGCCCTGTCTTCTACTTCCGGTAAGGGTCTCTCTGCCCCTCGCCCATCCCATAACCACCAGGACTGTCTGAGAGGGTGGTGAGAGCAGAAGTGGACAGGGCCAGGCAGGACTTACAGGCAGGCTCTCCTGTCCCCGTTCACTCACCTTGGATAAAGGAGAATATGGTCTCCCCACCTGGTGCAGGTGGGTGCAGGTGGCCTCAGAAGCTGGAGTGCAGTCCAGGTTAAGCCCTGGAAGTGGGGAGGAGGTTGGGCCTGGGGGGCAGGGGCAGAGGCTGGGAGAGGCCCGGGAGGGAGTGTGAGGTGGGCACAGCGCCATGCCAAGGAAGAAGAGCAGGAAGAGGTGAGGAGAGGCCAGAAGAGTGGGGTGTGGCTATCCTATTCCTACAGTAGGAGAAAGAAGGAAGTTCCTAGGCTTATCACCCCGTCGGGCCTGCTAACTGGCGAAAGCGATTGTTAGGACTTTGGGGAGGAAGTAAGATGGCTGCCCTTCTTTCCTCTTCCAAGGGGACCATCAGGGACGCCTGCAGTCCCCAGCCCACTACAGACTGCTCCCTGGGCTTTGGGTTCAGTGCCCCGTCTGTCACTATGTCCCTATGTGACTTTTCTGGGCCCAAAGCTACAATTTCAAATTCTGTTTCCCACATTCCCTGAGCCATAAGAGCTGGTTACCTGTACACACTAAAACTCACACTAAAAATCCCACATGCCTGGCTTATGTCCTGGTTCTTTCTAACCGTGTGACCTCATACAAGTTATGTAAACACCCCGTGCCTCGGCCTCCCCATCTGTAAACTGGGGTTCACCTACTCCACAAGGCTGTTGTGAGGATGATCCTGTACCCAGTAAGCACTAACCGTTAACTAAGGGCTAGAGTTAGGGACGCTTCTGTCCGGGGGGCAGGACGGCTGAGGCCTTGAGGAAGAGTGACTCATGCACAAAGGATGGGGCTGCCCGGTCCAGCCCTTCCTCCCTGACTCCTGGCTTTGATCCTCAGAGGAGCAGGTAGCCCGGGACACCGAGGAGGTTTTCCGCAGCTATGTTTTTTACCGCCATCGGCAGGAGCAGGAGGCTGAGGGGGCGGCTGCACCTGCTGACCCAGAAATGGTCTCCTTGTCCCTAGAACCTAGCAGGTGAGCAAGAGGCCCCTGGGCCCACAGGGCCATCTCCAGGGAAGTGGAGGCTCACATGGAGTCACTGCCCTGCAGGTCCAGGGAGCTGGGGAGGCCTCGGCGGGGGGGTGGGGTGGGGGGATGGGTCTTGTCCTTCTCCCATCATTGCCTTTTTCATTTTGGGCTTCCACCCGCATCTGGGACCTTGCACCCTTTATAGCGCATGCCTGTCCCGTGACCCTGGGCTCGGCCCTCATGTCTGAACACTGTCAGGAACCTCCAGGAAGGGGTCCACAAGGCTGGGGACATCTTAGGCAGAACCTCTTTTCCGTGAGCCCAGGTCCCAGACCTGCCTGCCCTGGGCCTGCTCACCTCCCTGGCTCCTGTTCCTCCAGCACCATGGGGCAGGTGGGTCGGCAGCTCGCCATCATCGGGGACGACATCAACCAGCGCTACGACTCCGAGTTCCAGACCATGCTGCAGCACCTACAGCCTACAGCAGAGAACGCCTATGAGTATTTCACCAAGATTGCCTCGAGGTAGTCCTGGCCCCAGCCTCTCCGCTATGCTCTCGCCCTCACACTGTGTCCTGCCCGTGGGATGGGAGACCCACGCTTCTCTGTCAGCGTCAAGAGACATGCGTGCCATTCCCGTATCTGCTGTTAGCTCACGCGTGGTCTTGGGCCCCTGTCTTTTTCTCTCTGGGCCCCAGACTCCTCATCTTCAGTGTAGAAGCTCACAATTCCTGTGAGCTGGGGCACTGAGGACTTGACCGGATAGATCGGGGACTAGAGAGGCGCCTAGTATGGGGCTGGCCCCATAGCTCCCCAGCCCCGCTGAGACACAGTTGTCCTTCCAATTCAGAATCATATTCCTACCAAAGACGGTCAGGTTGCTCGTGTCCTGGAAATGGCTTCCCTTTGCTACAATCTGGTGTCCGAGAGGCGTTCGGTGAGAGAGACCACATGCCTGGGTCAAATCTCAGCTTTGCCACTTACGGGCTTTGTGAAGCCCTCTGGCCCTCAGGCCCCATGTCTATAAAATAGAGGAAGTAGGCTCAGAACAGTGGCCGTACTAATGGTGTCGTCTGTTGTTAAATCTGGGTTAGGAGTCGGCCTCGAGGTGACTGACACTGGGGTGAGGATGGGGGTTAGGTGACAGATTTAGGGTTAGCGCTCAGAGCCCAAACGGCCTTCCCCGTCCTTCGAGGCCGCCCCCGCCCCACTCGGATTCCAGGACCTGTCCTAACCTCCTCTTTGTCCTTCTCTCTCTGCTGTCTCGGGCTGCCAGGCCAGCAGCAACAGCCACAGGTAATCTCCCTGCTGCGTCTGTCTGCTTGCTGCCCTCCCTGCCCTCTGTCCTTCAGCGCTCACCACGCTGCGGCCACAACCCCAGCGGCAGCATCGCGCTCATACGCCCTCTGAGTTTTCTCCTTTCACAGAGATGCAGGCTCTTCCCAAACTGAGGCCAGGCTGGGGCAGCCTCTGCCACCTTGGTTCACAGCTCAGCCGTTCTGCTTTCCAGCTGGGAGCGGGGCGGGTGGCCACCAGACAGTGGGAGAGGAAGAGCAGGCTGCAGGGCCTTCTGGGGGACTCCGCTGACAGGATCACCACTCTGCCTGCAGCCTGTTTGAGAGCGGCATCAACTGGGGCCGAGTGGTGGCTCTCCTGGGCTTCGGCTACCGCCTGGCCCTGCACGTCTACCAGCGTGGCCTGACCGGCTTCCTGGGCCAGGTGACCCGCTTCGTGGCCGACTTCATGCTGCATCACTGCATTGCCCGGTGGATTGCGCAGAGGGGCGGCTGGGTAAGTGCTGCCGCTCTCCCGGCCCCGCCCCAGCCCTGGCCTGCCCCTATTTGCTCTCAGCCCCTCTGTGACCACTCCGTCTCTCCTGGCAGGTGGCAGCCCTGAACTTGGGAAATGGCCCCATCCTGAACGTGCTAATAGTTCTGTCTGTGGTTCTGTTGGGCCAGTTTGTGGTACGAAGATTCTTCAAATCATGACTCCCAGAGGGGCCCTTTGGGGTCCTAGCAGACACCCCTGCCTGGACTTCAGCCAAGCCTTCTCCCCTCACCCCTCCCCTGCAGGGGCCCTCCCTCAAGAATACAGAAGCTTTAGCAAGTGGGCACTCCAGCTTTCGGAGGGCCCCTGCCCAGGGGTCAGTCAGGCTGCCGGGGTGCCCCAACATTGCATGGTGCTAATGGGCTCCCTCTCTGGGCCCCATCCTGTCAGAGAGGGGCTGTAGCCTTCTTCCTCAGCTCTCTGGGACTCCCTCAGCCCTGTCTATTGGATGCTGGGGAGATTGACAACTTGGGGAAGCAAGAGGCTGAAAGTCACTTCCCCCCAAATTTTTAATGGTTATATCTTTTTAGAATGCCCTTGGAAGGACTCTCCCCGCCCCCCATTCCCACCACTCTGCCCAAGTCAGGATGTCTGGGATGTGGGGGTTAGTAGGCCACTCTGTGTTTCCCAGGATTCAGCTGTTCTAGAAGGTCAGAGCTTGATTGCTGGGCCTGGAGCCCAGTCCTGGCCCTTCCTAAGCTCTCCCCTGGCTCCCACTCCCCCCACCCCATAATGCCTTTGCAGTGGACTCTCAGGGATTCTGGGCCTGGGTGTGGGACAGGGATGGAGTGGGGGTGCAGACCAGAGTTGTCAGAACTTCATCAGTACCCCCCTGCCTCCCGAGATCCTCAGTGCTTTCCCTTCCCCTCACCTATTACCACTTAAACCCAACCTATTCACTACAAGTGAAGCCCACCCTGCCCCCATCACTCCAGATAAGAAAGGAGGGGTCTTGGGTAAGTGCAGTGCTAAGGTCCCCTCCTTGCCCAGACTATAGACTTTAGGACTGGTTTGTTATTGTCAGGGAAAGGGGGTAAGGAGCTCATCTTGAGGTTTCTGAGTGAGAAAAGGGCTGTCAATGTCACTAGGAACCCCAGAGTTGGGCTCCTCCCTCATGGCCTGGGCACAGTGTAATCTGGGGGTGTGGATGGGGAAACTGTGAATACTTGAACTCTATCCCCCATCTGCACCCCCCACTCTCCACACTCCTCACCTGCCTAACCCCCTCCTGTGCATGGGGGTGGGAATGCCTTGTCTATCTTGCACAGCCTAGAGGTTTGGGGGTAAGGAGAGACAAGTTCTTGATTAAGCCAAATGCAGGGAGGGGATGCAGATGGAGCCCACTGGCCAGCCCTTACCCTGAGTGTGTCTGAAAATAAACTGCAATCCCCTGGTTCCTGTGTGATAATTTTTGTATCCTCTGTTACCCCTCTCTCCACCAGGCTGGATTAGGGGAACCTGGGTGTGCCTGGCATTCACACGGTTTATTATTGAATAAGAGCTCATACTAGGCCTTCACAATCCTGTAGAAGGCTGGGTGTGGTTTTCCCAGGCCCCAGCTCCCTACAAGGCTTCGGCCCCTCCCCACCTCTCCTAGACCCTTCTCCAGGCGCCTCCCTCATCTTTGTGTCCCAGGCAAGTTTCCCACCCCTTAGGAAGTTGGGGACCCCAAACTGCTGGGCTCTGGCTGTGGATCTGGTAGAGCAGTTGTGCATGTCTGGGGACTCCCAGAGGCCACCTCAGGACTGATTTGAATGCCCCTCCCCGGGGCCACCATCCCTGAGGGCCCAAAAAGCCCTTCTCTCCCACACCTGGCTCTGCCTGGGACACAGTGTCTCAGCCCACTCCTCCCCATGTTCCCCACAACTAGCACACACACAGGGCTTTTCATTCCAGGAATTCTGTGCTGCATCAGAATCCCTACGGGAAGGCAACTAGGGGTGATAAAAATAAGCACGGAGGCGTTCAAATGTTCCAAAGTCTTTCCAGTCCTGGGCACCCGGGTCTGTGTTTCTGACACCCTTCCAAAATGGTCACATTCAAGTCCTAAAGGACTTAGGGGCTTCACTGTCACTTCCTGAGGGCATCTTGCCAATCCCCTCTTTCTTTGGACTCGGGTCTTCAAAGAGCACGTACAGACTGCAGTCACGGCAAGCCCCCCCCGCCCCGCGCGCCCCGCCTCCGGCAACATAGGCGGCTGGAAGGGTGGTGGCTACAGGTCGCCCGGCAATCTGCAGGAAAAGCTCCTAGACAACCTACAGGGAACACACACTGAGTGCCAGGCCTCATGCTGAGATTTATCATACACGCCCGATCGGTAGGTATTATAGCTGGTGACCTGGGGGGTTGGAAGGTGGGACTGGGGCTTAAACTCCAACTTTACAGATAAAGGAAACTGAGGTACCTGCCCAGAGTCACCAGGTAGAAAGGGCGGGAGATGGCACTTGCCACCAGATACTGGCTCGAGGTTTTACGTAGAGGCCGGCCAGCTGGGGACCGGGGCCGTTGGTCTCCAGCGCAGGACCGCCAAAGGCTCAGGCGGGGAGGGGGTGTAACTCGCCTCTCTGCCCACCGCGCGCAGCCGCCGCGCCACAGCCCCACGAATCTGAAGATCGTGGAGATGGGCGGGCTACCCGAGTCCAAGATGGCCGTCGCCGCACCGAGCACGCCAGCGTGCCCTCTGGTGGGCGGGGCCTTCGGATGCCCCTCCCCTCCCTCCCCGCGGGGTTTTGTGAACCGCTTGAGGACCTTCTTTGGAAGAGCGGGTATTTCTATGGCTGCGAGGAAGGCGGGCGGGCAGTGGCAGGAACTGTGGCTTTCTCTGCCCCTGTAAGGAAGGAGTTGGAACTCTATCCTGAAGGCGTGGGGAGCCCCAAAACGTTTGGCCTGAGTCTACCCCGGTCCCCTCCACTCCATCCTTTGTTCTGCCAGAATGAAGTTTCCAAAACCGAAATCTCAGCGCGTTCCGGGGTTGCCGAAAGCCGGGCGTGAGAAGTTGGGAGGCACAGAAAAAGGCAGAGGTCGTGGGGGTGCAGGGGAGGAGATGAATTCTGCAGGTATTAAGGAAGTTAAATTCTCAAAATTTTGGTTCCTCTGAAATTGTAGCCTCGTTTCCATCAAAGAGGTCTAGATTCCTGTCTGTGGGGCCACTGAGCTGGAGTAGGTAGTACAGCCCCAGGAGAGAAGCGTGTTCAGGTGTCATCTGCTCAGTTGTGCAGTGTGAGTATAAAACCTGCCTTGCCTTGTACCCAGAGCCTCCCTGCCTCCCCGCCCCACCCCACAGTTTACCTTCATGTGTCTGCTGTTTTACCTCCTCTGAAAAAAGTTTATTTTAGTCCACTAGGTGTCCATCCGAACAAGAAAATCCTCCCTTTGCCCAAACCACTCAGTGGAACTGAATGTAAGTTTTTATGACCTAACCATCTGAATAGCATTAAAATAAATTAAAATTAATTCATTAGTTAGTTAAAATAAAAGAAACCCCCATCATATTCTGCTCCGTTGTGCACACCTCAGATGTAAAGGCCCCTGATCAAAGACACTTGTAAAATACGGATTTAATTCACTCTAATCCCACGTGTGTGGGTGGGTATGTGTGTGTAAGAGAGGCAGAAAGAGAGGAAGAGGGGAAGAGATGGAATGGAGTTACTAAAGATTGCTGGAAGTGTCCAAAGGAACCAGAAACCCAGCTTCTGGGACATGTTCAACAATTGCTGGACGTGTTAAAAAGGTGAACACCAGACTACTGGTGTATTAAAAATGCCAGAAGGGGGGTGGTGGGGAGGATTCAGCCCACCAGATAATAAGGGAACAAAAACCAGTGATCTGGCCTATTGAGCACATGGCTGGTAGCAGATCCCCAGCAAATTGTGTGAATGAGCCAGTTAGAGGGGCAGCATTACAAGACTGAGACCAGGTGATGAACGAGTGTAAGCAGAAACCAGATTTTTCTGAGAAGTCACTTAATAGCTGAAGGGACTAAAGCCACAGAATTTCCCTCCACCTGGAGTATGGGATTTGGCAACCAAATGTATGCCTGTGAGGATGTGAAGGCCTGTGTGTGCCATCAGGAGAGTGACATTTGAGTGGGCGTCCATTGTTGAAATCAACAGACAAATCAGAATACTTCTCAGTTCCACTTAACTCTTGCTTTGCAATCTTGGAATCATTCCTGGTGCCTAATGCCTCAACTTTTCCCAGCTTTGGCTAAGAACACAGCACGAAGACAGTTCTTCCAAGTTGCCTGCTGCATCGCATCCACAGTGAAACTCCTTTTGCAAAGTTCAGACTTCTGTGATGATTGGCTGCCTGGGAGCGGCGTTCACCAACCTTAACATGTTTTGATCTGACCCCTGATCTCTGACCTTACTGAGGGCAACTTCTCCAATTCATTTCTGGCAGAGGGGTAGGCTTCCTCCAGAATGGGAACATTTGCTTGCTAAATTCTCAGGTGGACCCCACCAGGAAAAGGTGGGGTGATTTTGACACATTGAGCATCTCTGAATTGTGGATGTTGTGAATCAGAGTGCAAGAGAGGCTCTGGGTTGGGCTTAGAGATGTGGGTTCCCATGTCTGCTGAAAAAGAACAAGGTTCCCAGGAACCTGAATAACACTGCTACTGGGCTGTGTAAGAGAAGGGCTGTGTGTAGGCTCAAAGCCAAGTGCTGTCCTGGTAAGGGTGGGGGGCAATCCTCCTGGGTGTATGTATGATACATAGTATAGTGGAACGGAACAGATTGTCTTCACATGACCTTAAAATCCTTAACATATCCTTTAAATACAAGATACAAATATACACATTATGTTTTTTTTAAGTAATCTCTATGCCCAACATGGGGTTTGAACCCATAACCCCAAGATCAAGAGTTGTATGCTCCACCAACTGAGCCAGGCAGGCACCTATTTTCTATTTTTTTAGCAGTAAATCATCTCAAAGCCCCACTGTGGACAGTGGAGGGATGAGAGTGAGGAAGGGGGCGCCTCTCTGGAGAAAGTCGTTTTTCTTCTGTTTCAAAAATTGCCTCCTAAATATGCCCCCTGGGGGCGCCTGGGTGGCTCAGTCGTTAAGCGTCTGCCTTCGGCTCAGGTCATGATCCCAGGGTCCTGGGATCGAGTCCCACATCGGGCTCCCTGCTCCGCGGGAAGCCTGCTTCTCCCTGTCCCACTCCCCCTGCTTGTGTTCCCTCTCTCGCTGTCTCTCTCTCTCTGTCAAATAAATAAAATCTTTAATAAATAAATAAATAAATAAATAAATAAATATGCCCCCTGCCCCTTACACTTAGAAGAAGGAGAGACCTTGGAATTTGTCCACTTTAATCTGAATTCTGGGGAAAGATTGTGGTGCCAGGAAAGGAGAAAGGAGGAAATGAACATGTGTTGAGTTATCATGTTTATGACAGACGTCTTGTTTGGCTGCACAGCTCTCTAAGACAGAAATTACTATGCCCATTTTATAGATGAAGCAAAAAAACAGTATACTAAAGAAAGAACAGGATGGTATAAGATAATGGTCGGTTGCATCATTTACTCTATCATAAGTGTTGTTTTTGTTCCTTTGCATAGATAAATAATATAAATTAATACACTGATTAGTTTTGTTTAAATCTAGGTTTACATTTAGAAGGATAATTATCAGGGAAGCCTGATAAATAAACATCTGATTTGTGGTTTCGGCTCAGGTCATGACCTCAGGGTTGTGAGATCGAGCCCTGCGTCAGGCTCTGTGCTCATTGCAGAGTCTGCTTGATTCTCTCTCCCTCTGCTCAGGCTCTCTCTCTCTCTCTCAAATAAAATAAATAAATCTTTAAAAAAATAGAAGGTTAATTATCAGACTTTTCTTTAGTTGTAGGGACAAATTAATAAGATGGTTGTAGAATTGTGGCAAGAAAAATATGAACAGAAAACATTTTATTCTACCACCTTAAGAAGGAAAATAGAAATGACCATATAAAAAAAAAGACCATGTAAAAAAAAAATGACCATATAAAAAGAAGTCCATAATGTTACTTCATTTTTGTAAGATTAAGGAAAAGATTTATTTTTATTTTTTATTTTATTTATTTATTTTTAAGATTTTATTTACTTATTTCAGACAGAGAGAGACAGCACAAGCCAGGCAGGGGAGAAGCAGAGAGAGAAGCAGGCAGGGAGGCTGAGCAGGGAGCCCTATTCGGGACTTGATCCCAGGACTCTGCGATCATGACCCGAGCCAAAGGCAGCTGCTTACCCGACTGAGCCACCCAGGTGCCCTAAAATTTTTTTCTTTTTTAGAGATAGAGAGCGTGAGTGAGGGGGAGGGGCAGAGGGAGAGAGAGAATCTTAAGTAAACTTCCTGGTCAGCACAGAGCCCAAGGGATGGCTTTATCTCAAGACCCTGAGACCATGACCTGAGCCGAAATCAAGAGTCAGACCCTTAACTGACTGAGCCACCCAGGGACCCCTAGGGAAAAGACTTTTTTTTTTTTTTTTTTTGAGATTTTATTTATTTATTTGAGAGAGAATGCGAGCAGGGGGAGGAGCAGAGGGAGAGGGACAAGCAGACTCCCTGCTGCTCAAGGAGCCCCAGGCAGGGCTCCATCCCCTAGAACATGACCTGAGCAGAAACCAAGAATCGGATGCTCAACAGACTGAGCCACCCAGGTGCCCCCTTAGGGAAAAGATTTTTGAAGATTGAGATAGTCTTGGTGGCACTTGGGTGGCTCAGTCGTTAAGTGTCTGCCTTCAGCTCAGGTCATGGTCCCAGAGTCCTGGGATCGAGCCCCGCATCGGGCTCCCTGCTCCTCGGGAAGCCTGCTTCTCCTCTCTCACTCCCCCTGCTTGTGTTCCCTCTCTTGCTGTGTCTCTCTCTGTCAAATAAACAAACAAAAAAAAGAGATAGTCTGTGTGTGTGTTTTTAATGTGTGTATAATATATTTTTTTTCTTTAAGATTCCACTTATTTATTTGACAGAGAGAGAGAGAGAACAAGTAGGCAGAGAGGCAGGCAGAGGCAGAGGGAGAAGCAGGCTCCCCGCTGAGCAGGGAGCCCGATGCCGGGCTCGATCCCAGGACCCTGGGATCATAGCCTGAGCCGAAGGCAGCGGCCCAACCGACTGAGCCACCCAGGTGCCCGTAATGTGTGTATAATATTTAAGAGAAGTTGGCATATGAGAGAATCTGACAGATTAGTCTTGTGATTTCAAATTGAATTGTGTAATTTATTTTAGACTTTAATTTAAAGCTGAAAGGTATAAGATAATTTGATTATGTTTGTAAACAGTATTGAAATCTTAAGATAACTTGATTTGCCACATTTAAAACCTTGAAATATTAAGTTTATGAGAGTCATTTACATGCTTAAGATTTTTTCTTGTTTGACTTGTAAATCGGCCCTATGAGGAATTTGAAGTGCTTGAAAAAATCAAGTATATTAAATTTGTAAATGTAGTTTAAATGTGTAAGAATTTAATTAGCTAACTTCGTAAATGGCAAGAGTAATGTTCAAGCAAATTTAATATGTCAAGCCCATGGGCTAATTGAACATTAATCAAGGAACAAGTTATTACTTTTATTTTTGTATGAAAATTACAAGATTTCTAAATAGAACATCAAAGTTATGCAAGTTAAACTTAAAAACTTAAGAAAATCAGTTTGTAAATTTACAACTTTAATTAATTGAAAACTGATTTACATAAGCAACTGCAAATAGTGTAAATGAACCCAAGTTCGTCTACCCAACGCGTAGCAAAGCCAATCACTGAGATGTCAAGTATGCAGCAAGGAAAAGATTTATTTGAGAGGCAGCAAAAAGAGGAGACAGAAGGCTGGCTCAAATCTCTTTCCCCCAAGTGAGATTAGAACAAATGTTTATAATCTTGGTGGCGGATTACATACATATTGATGCAAAGGGTGGGGAAACTTACAACTCTTCATGAGGAAAAATGGAGCATGTGCATTGAGCATGTAACGTACCTCCCATGTCCACTTTGGGGTGGAGATGTAACATTAAATGAGACAAAATTTGGCCCCTGATGTCAGGAGGTCATCTGTAGGACAAGAGGGGCTGGCTATGCTCTGAAAGCCAGCATAAACTGGATGGGATCTTGGGCTCATTATCTCAGGGAAGGCCTGCCAGGCATTGCTGTTCACAGGTTGAAACCATATCAGTGACCTTCATTTATGTGAGTCCAGGCCTCTGTGGAAACAGCTAGTGGGTTTGTTATGGGGTCTGAAAAGAATAATAGCTGATTAGGGAGAGACAGGTCTCTGAAAAACAAGCTTTTCTGTGAGTCTCAATCTTATTAATCCTATGGGGCACATTTTCAATCCCCCCCCGAGTTATGATCATTCCTCAATCTTGAAGGAACTGGGACAAGGACTGCTCTGGCTACTTCCTGCTGGAAAGGGCGCAGTTTCAGGGTTTGAGGAATGAAACAACTTTGTACTTTGTTGGAGATATTCCCTGGTCCTTGGCTTAACATATACACTCTGTATGACCAAGGTATTAGTTCCTTCTTTGGCCATTTTGGAGCAACACTGGAAAGCACGTTTGATTAGTACATATCCAATTAATGAAATGAAAAGTATAGATAACCCAAATCTTAGTAGTCCTTGTAACATTGACCTAATCCCTTGGGGAATCCGGAAAAAGAATCCAGTAAACCAATCACTTTTTCCAAGCACCTCTGGGGAAATTTGCTATGGCCAAGTGGCTTGCTCTCTGGTTTTATCTAAATGAAATTTTAGTTTTTACTGCAGCAGAAGTGTTAATATAAACACAGCAAGTTGTGTTCGCACTGGCATTCTACCCTGTTCTGCAAGAATATAATGCAAAGCAGTGTGATTATCAAGCACTACCTTGGCTAACGAATTTACTTTCTTCTTGTTGGGCAACAATGGTAAGAGCAGTTTTGTTGACCAGCTAAAAATGTTCTCCCAAGATCCATCCTCTTGATAACCAGGCAAGTAATCCCCATCTGGTGTCAATTCCCTTTTTGCT
Source organism: Halichoerus grypus (assembly GCF_964656455.1). Taxonomy (NCBI): domain Eukaryota; kingdom Metazoa; phylum Chordata; class Mammalia; order Carnivora; family Phocidae; genus Halichoerus; species Halichoerus grypus. The sequence goes on from NC_135720.1 coordinate 114,638,360, forward strand.
CAATAAAAAGTTGAAAAGTTCACTGGAATTGTGAACAGAGAAAGGGGTAACCAAGCTCCCTAGTAAGTAGACCCCTCCTATTCTCCAACTGTCAAGAGCTAGATAAGCCCAGGGTTGGTTAGAAGTAATGGGAAGATCCCCCTTTTGACCAAGATTTTTTCTTATAAAAACATCACAGATCAACATTGTTCCCTCGTAGGCAGAGTTTCAGTGTTCGGCTCTGGACAGGTGCAAAGTCGGCTCCATATGAGAATAGGTCCGTTCAGTGAAAGAGCTGTCTCATCTGAGGAGGTGGGCCTGCAGGTGGGCTCTCAGGCTTATATCGGAGTGGCAATCAGGTAATGAATAAGAAACATTTCCATGGCCGGGGCGCCTGGGTGGCTCAGTCGGTTAAGCATCTGATTCTTGGTTTCTGCTCAGGTCATGGTGTTGGGGTACTGCGATCAAGCACCACCTCTGACTCTGTGCTCAGGTGTGGAGTCTGCTTGTCCCTCTCCCTCCCCCTCTGCTCCCCTTCTGCTCCTCACTCATATGCGCTCACTCTCAAGTAAAATAAAATAAAATAAAATAAAATAAAATAAAATAAAATAAAATAAACATTGCTATGGAAACAAAAGAAAAACACAGGTTAGTGGTTGGGGCAAATTATAAACCCAGTGTCTCAGTCCTGAAGGGCATCAGCGAGAAGATTTCTAGATTTCAGGCTTCAAGCATCTTCAGATGGAGTGAGGGCAGGCAGCAGCAATCTGCAAGATTTTCCTGGTTTGCAGTTCGAATGTCTCTGGTCATCTTCTATTTTTTTTTTTTTTATTAACGTATAATGTATTATTTGTTTCAGGGCTACAGGTCTGTGATTCAACAGTCTTACACAATTCACAGCGCTCACCATAGCACATACCCTCCCCAATGTCCATCACCCAGCCCCCACATCCTTCCCACCCCCCTCCACTCCAGCAACCCTCAGTTTGTTTACTGAGATTAAGAGTCTCTTATGGTTTCTCTCCCTCTCTGGTTTCATCTTGTTTCATTTTTTCCTCCCTTCCCCTATGCTTCTCTGCCTGTTCTGATCATCTTCTTTTTTTTTTTTTTTAAAGATTTTATTTATTTATTCATGAGAGACAGAGAGAGAGATGCAGAGGGAGAAGCAGGCTCCCAAGGAGCAGAGAGCCCGACGCGGGACTCGATCCCAGGACCCTGGGATCATGACCTGAGCCGAAGGCAGACGCTTAACCATCTGAGCCACCCAGGCGCCCCTGATCATCTTCTTGAGTGGCCCATACAGCAACAGGCACTAAGATTGTCTACACATGGCCGTTGTGACAGTTTCTCTAAAATTTATGTCAAATTGTTCGGCTTCAGTTTGCAGGACTTTAGGAAAAAGGGCAGTTTTAGTTCTCAATGATTCCAAGTCAAGAGAATGGGGAAAAATTGGAAACTCTAGTTTGGAGAGTCATAGTCGGAGATTTGAAGAAACCAGAAGAAGTCAGTATCCAGCCCAGTCATTTAACACTCAAAGACAATCAGAACAGGAATCTAATATCCACAAAGGTGTATTACTGAAACAGAATTTTTCTCTCTAAAATCACCTTCATTTCCACTAAAGATAGCCAAAATTAAGACTATTTGTAAAATTAGTCTAGTTTTAACAAATCTGGCCTAATTATTTACATAAGCACAGCAAGATTAGTGATTGGCCATATAGGTTCTTTTAAATCTGCTTTGCTGGAACTTTTCTTTTTTTTTTTTTTTTTTTTTTAATTTAAATTTTTTTATTGTTATGTTAATCCCCATACATTACATCATTAGTTTTAGATATAGTGTTCCATGATTCATTGTTTGTGCATAACACCCAGTGCTCCATGCAGAACGTGCCCTCCTCAATACCCATCACCAGGCTAACCCATCCTCCCACCCCCCTCCCCTCTAGAACCCTCAGTTTGTTTTTCAGAGTCCATTGTCTCTCATGGTTCTTCTCCCCCTTGCTGGAACTTTTCATAAGGAATTTCAGATTGAAATTGGCTAAGAAGTGAAGCTAAATACTTGCCATCAGACTTTGCCTGCAATACCTATAGGTTTGGGTGAATTCCTCTCTTCTCGAGGTCCCCAAAATACCCTGAGGTTCCTGAGTCTTCCAGGAAGTGACCTTCCTTACTCCCCTGGCTGGGCTACTGGGAACCCTCTAAGCAAGGTACCAGGCTGATATTTTCAAGGGGGCTTCACTGGCTCCATAAAGTCAATCTTAGTTCCTTAAAGCTGTCTGGTCATATCCGAGTCTACGCATGTCTCCCTCAGATATGACATTCCAGTCAAACCCTTAGTAATATGAACAGTGTTTCCAATGGTGTCCTCTTACAAGGAGAACAAATTCTCAGAGAACTTATGCAGATAGCTAATCTCCAGGAAAGGGGCGCCTGGGTGGCTCAATCGGTTAAGCATCTGCCTTTGGCTCAGGTCATGATCCCAGGGTCCTGGGATTGAGTCCCGCATCAGGCTCCCTGATCAAAAGGGAGTCTGCTTCTCCTTCTCCCTCTGCCCCTCCCCGCACCCCCCCCCATTCATGCTCGTTGGCTCTCTGTCTGAAATAAATAAATAAAATAAAATCTTAAAAAAAACCAAAAAACTAAAAACTAATCGCCATGAAAGTGAGACTACTCACTGAGAATTTCCAAATTCTGGGGGGATCAGATAGGGAGAAAAATGTTCCATATTTGTTTACTAAAGAATATTTCATCAAATATCTGTAAGTCATAGATAACTTAAGAGAAAAAATTCCTTAAATCCAGAAGAGCAAACATTAGAAAACCAGCAATGTTTCAAATAAGAGTCATAAAAAAATATAATCATCTTTTCTCACTTCATTCAGTCTCATGTTATTAATTCTTGTTCTGTTTGAGTGCAGTTTCCCCATTAGTTCTGGAAGTTCTTACTTAGCTTAGTTTTATGATCTTAAAGTATCAAAAACCTGTATTCATCAAAAGTCCTTTCCATGAATCTCCTTGAAGCAGAAACACATTTGCAAGAGTATCAGATTAAAACAATAATTGTAAATGACAAAAAAGAACATGGTTAAAAAGATCTGATGAGAGTTCATTATAATGCAGGTGACAAGGAAATCTGGTTATTTCTGTGACACATAACACATCAATAATTAGAATTACAAGTGATGGCTTTATACCAGGACATATCAAAACCTTAGGAATTTTATATAATTTCTACAGCAGTTAGAACATTCACTCCTATAGTATAACCTAAGAAGGTTTATTATCATGTCTGACAATGTTTCCCATGTAATTTGACATACCAAATAAACAAGCCTAATTTGTCAAGACTTCATTTAAAATTTGAATTTTGGCAAATGTCTCAGTATCAGAAGGGTTTTTTTTTAGATTTATTTATTTATTTTAGAGAGAGATAGTGCTCCAGTGACGGTAAAGAGAAAGGGAGAGAGAGAATCTCAAGTAGACTCTGTTCTGAGTGTGGAGCCTGATGTGGGGCTCAATCTCACGACTCTGAGATCGTGACCTAAGGCAAAATCAAGAGTCAGATGCTTAACCAACTGGGCCACCCAGGTGCCCCCAAAATATCAGAAGGTTTTAAAGCACATGCCTAAATGGGATTACAAATCATTACAAAACTTAATTACCTATTTAACCAAGGTGGCCATAAGAGATTCTAAAAGCAAATACAGAGGGTTACATTGTTGTTAGCAAAACAGCTCTTTTAATATTGAGAAGATTCAACTTTCTTAAGTGATCAAAGACCTAACACAGAAGACAAAATATAGAAACTTTGTTTTTCTAGGCGGATTACATTAAAGATAAAAATCTTCCGGTGTGGGGCCTACTTAAGATTCTCTCCCTCCCTCTCCTTCTGCCCCTCCCCACCGCTCGCTGGCTCTCTCTCTCTCTCTTAAAACAAAATCCTAACTCTTAACCCTTAGAAACCTTAATTTCGGGGAGCCTGGGTGGCTCAGTCATTTAGCGTCTGCTTTCAGCTCAGATCATGATCCCTGGGTCCTGGGATCGAGTCCCGCATCGGGCTCCCTGCTCAGCGGTAAGCCTGCTTCTCCCTCTCCCACTCCCCCTGCTTGTGTTCCCTCTCTCGCTGTGTCTCTCTCTGTCAAATAAATAAATAAAAATCTTAAAAAAAAAAAAAAAAGACAGCTCCCTTAAAAAAAAAAAAAAAAAAAGAAACCTTAATTTCTAGTGAAAGCAAAGAAGGAAGCAATTGTGAACTGATATACCAGCATTCTTTAGATTGTCTAATTTATTAATACATTTCATAATTTTTAGAAACACGCACCTTCTCATAGTAAATTTCTCAGCATGACACAAAACATGTTTATTAATAAACCCAAATATCTTTAGTTTTTCTGTAATAGGGAGCCAAAAGCAGATAAACTATGTTTTAGTAAAACTATGTTTTATTAATTTATCTCATTTAGAAATGATCTGGGGCACCTGGGTGGCTCAGTCAGTTAAGCATCTACCTTTGGCTCAGGTTATGATCTCAGGATCCTGGGATTGAGCCCCACACTGGGCTCCCTGCTCAGTGGGGAGTCTGTTTCTCCCTCTGCCCCCCGCCCCCCGCTCATGCTCTCTCTCTCTCAAATAAATAAATAAAATCTTTTAAAAAAATGATCTGGATATTAATGAATCTAACTTTATTTATCATTTAACTGAGCAAAACCTTAAAGTTTCAGGTTATCAAAGATTTTTAAAGCTATTTAAAAGTTTACCTATAAACCTTTTTATCTTATTTACATTTGTTCTCAACAATTATGTTTAGATTACCCATTAAACTCTATGAGGCATTGGACAAAGTCAACCATTATTCTAGGTTTTTTCTTTCTTTTCTGACAAGTTTTACAATGGAGATAACACAAACTTATTTGACTTTCAATAAACACAGCAGAATAAAAGTTTTATATTTAATGCTGGTAACTCTAAGATATGTCTACTTTAATTAAACCAACAACCTTAAATTAGCCTTAATACCGAATATTTTCCCAGATCATACAAACTTGAAAAACATTTGGGTTAGTTACTATCTTTCTGAGTTTTAGAATGCCCAATTCTTACAAGCGCTTGCCTTCAAATCAACTAAATAGAGTTCTTTTACAAATTAATTTTAGTAATACCATCCAGAGGTAGAGAAAATATCTCACATTTACAACATACAGGAACACACACACAGATACATAACCAAGATGGAAACAAAATCTTCCAAGTTTTTGTTTTACTAATATATATGAAGAGGACATTAAAAACCCAATTTCCAAATACCTCATATATATTTTTTTCATTTTTATTTTTTTGAGAGAGAGAGCATGCACACACATGCATGGACTGGGTGGGAGGGGTGAGGGGGCAGAGGGAGAGGAGAGAGTCTTAACCAGGCTTCACTCCCAGTGCGTGGAACTCCACACAGGGCTCAATCCCACAACCCTGAGATGACCTGAGCCAAAAGCAAGAGTCAGACACTTAACCACCTGAACCCCCGGGGCATCCCAATACCTCCCTTTTATAAAACAAATCTAGTTGCAAGATGGTATTATAATTCAAGGATCTGTTTTCAGGTCATTTTTCTCCAGAATCTAAAGAATAGTGTGTCCAAACAGTGTTGCAAAAACAATAATCTTTTTCTTTTTCATAGGTTCATAACTAAACATTGTCCAGTTTTGGAGAATATAGCCCAAAGGGCTGCATGTGGGGATCGGTTGTCATTTCCCATCTTCCAATTAGAACATGGCCACTTTTATTCAAAGAAACCAAAACTGCAGCAACAAACAAAACAAATGAAGCCCAGAGTACTCCTGCAAGGGCTAGCTCCTCCCTAAAAGCCAGAGCTCCACTCGCTGAACCAAATGGCTTCCTAGTCAACCTTTCTTAAGCAAGAAAAAAAAAGGCTAAGAGAGCCAAACCAAAACCCCCTATCTGGAGGCCACCAAATGGGAGGAAAAAGTAAAAATCTAAGAGAGCCAAATAGTTAGACTTATTAGTCCCATTAATCCTGTTGTTACTGATTTCAATCCCCACTATCTCTTGATCATTCCTCATTCTCAAGGGAATTGGGATGATACCATTCTAACTACTTCTTGCTAAAATGGTGCAGAGGTCAAGGCTAGAAGAGTAGAAACTTTTGCTTTCATTTGAAATATTCCTGGGGCACCTGGGTGGCTCAGTTGGCTAAGCATCCAACTCTTGATCTCAGCTCAGGTCAGGAGTTTAAGCCCCATGTTGGGCCCCACGCTGGGCATAGAACCTACTTTAAAAAAAAAAAATAATACTCCTTAGTTTCAGGTTGAAACTCAACATTCTACATTACCAAAATTTTTGTACTTTGTTTAATAGTTCTTGTACAACATGCTATACCCTACTTTATGATAATGTAGCAAAGAAGGAGAAGTAGAAATATGGACAGTCCATGTTTGAGTAATCCTTGTAAAACTGATCTAAGTCCTTGGGGGATCAGAGAAAATAACCCTGAAAACCAGTCAAAATCTGAGTCTGGGACTTGAGGGGAGATTTGTCATAGCCAGGGTGCTTGTTGTCTTATTTTGTCAAGATGAACTTCAACTTCCAAGGAGGTATGATGAACTAGCTAGCACATAAACACCTCCTTGTTTTGTTAAAATATAACCTAAAGCAATTCTATTATCTAAGATTACTGTTGCCAAAGGGTCTAAGGCTTTTTCTTGGGCTGTTAGGGCTTGGGCAGTTTCATTCAGTATGATTCCTAAAGTCACTGAAAGGATTCCAATCATATGTTCATGTGATGCCACTCCCCACCATGGCAATAATGTTCTCCCAAACATGTACCAGATTACATCTTCCTGATTTCCAGGAAGATAATCAGAATATCTTGTGGCTTCTCTTTTTAACCTATAGAACAGTTTGAAAGAACTAGTCCAATGACTAACTTTATTGGAATTATATATGGAAAAAAGAGGTGACCAAAAGTCCTAAAAGACATACCTCTGATGCTCCAGCCATTCAAACATTCATATCCCCAGGGGAAATGGTGATATCTACAACAAAAAAATAACCTAGGGGGTATACATAGCACTTCTGTTAATGTATGGGAGTCAGTACTTTCATTTTGAGGGATCACTGAAGGCATTGTTTGAAACCAAGAAGTATGGTTAAGTTTAGTGTAATTGGTAAGAAGGCATTCAGAGAGAAGTGTGGTGGCCCCAAGTGGCCAAGTTCTTTCTGTTCTCAGTGTTGTACAGAGAGGAGCAGAGTAAGACAAGTAACTGTGGCTAAAACAGTATATTTCCCAACAGTCTCTGGAAAGTGGTGAAAGGAAAGTCTCTGGAAGGTGGATTCCAATCATTGAATGTGAGAGACTCGTGCTTTGGGATAGGTAAGAAGAAACAGGGGATGGGAGCGGTGAGGGAGGCCGAACTGATTAACCAAACTCTATAAGCTAATGGAGTGAGTTGATTTAGATATATTGAAAAATTAATGACCAGAGAAAGATTGGCTATAGGCATTACTACTGGGTTGCCGTGGTCATGCACCGAGTGGGGCTTAGGGTGACATCTTGAGCAGTGAGAAAGACTGCCAGCCTTGCCAATGTCTGAGAAATCCTAATCACGGAATTATCATTTCAAGTTTGAGAGGTTGTGAACAATAGAAAAATGCAAAGGGAAAAGGAATAACATTCATAGTATATAAGCTATTAGTAGGTCACAGGCTATTTGTTCCTTATCGATTGGTTTCTTGGACCACTTCTTCTAAGTAGCAGTTTCTGGTCCATCAGAGACTTGATGGTCCGAGTAGGGTTCTTCTCTATGTTCTCCTTGCCAACAGGGTATAGGGGATCTGTGGATTCTTGTGGAACCAGCTTAATTGGAGTGTGGTGAAACTACAGTTGAATACCCTTCAGTTTCACTGAAGGGTGGTCAACAGCACATCATAGGGTCCCATCCAATGAGGATGGAGTTGATCCTCCAGGTGCTTGCTCTTCCAGGTTTTTAACAACACCAAGTATCCAGGATTTGGGTGGTATAAGGGCACATCTGTGAGATACATCAACCTGACAGAAGCAAACTTCTATATAGCAGTTAGAATATTTCCCAAAGCTTGAACATACCTAATAGTATCCAATTCCTTACTGTGAGCTCCATCAGGAACTCCTAAGCCATAAAAAGAGTATAGAAAGGGTCTTCCATATAACATTCCATAGGGGCTTAAACCAAGACCATTTCTAGGGGCCACTCTTAACCGAAGTAGGGCAACCAACAAAGTTTCTTGCCAAGTTAAGCTGGTCTCTTGGCAGATCTTTGCTAAAGTCTTTTAAAGTGTGTGGTTCATTTTTCTTGTTTTTCCAGTTGATGGAGGTCTCCAGGAAATGCATAATTTCCATTGAAAGCCCAAGGCATTGGACACTGCTTGTGTGACTTTTGCCATAAATGCCACTCCATTGTCACTCTGAATTGTTAGTGGCAATCCAAACCTACGAATGATTTTGCTTAAAAGTGTCTTGACAGGGGACCCCTGGCTGGCTTAATCGGTAGAACATATGACTCTTGATCTCAGGGTTGTGAGTTCAAAACCAATGTTGGGTGTAGAGATTACTTAAATAAATTAAAAAAAAAAGTGTTTGGACAACTTCTGAAGCCTTCTCTGAACAGCATGGGAAGGCCTCAACCTAACTTGTAAAGGTCTATAAAAATATAAAATATTAAAAATTATCTGTTACTCTCCATGTCGTGGTGAAGACTATCTGCTGATCCTCTCCAGGTTTGGTGCTTCTAAGTTGTTTGTCTGTATGTATTATATATGTATGTATATATGTATGTATGTAGGTATGAATGTGTATGTTTAAAGTAATGTCTGCACCCAACATGGGGCTTAAACTCACAACCCCAAGATCAGGTGTTGGATGCTCTACTGACTGGCGCCCCCAAGCCTTATACCCTTTAGAACTGGTGGGGGCCCAGTCCTAGGATTGTTCTTAGCACAAATGTCACATTTCTGGACAATCTTTTAGATAATTCTCTGGAGTTTGGGGCCCACAATATACGTTTGGACCCACTGAAGAGTAGCATCTCGCTCATAATGGTGCTTTGGTGAATATGACTATTTCTTCCATAAGATGTTCTGGAATAAGGAATATTCCTTATTCATTATATTTCCAGTTGATTTTCATGACAGCATTGTGCCCAAATCCCCATTCCTCAGCTCTTCTTAGGTCAAGGAATATTTGGGTTGGCATTTAGTTAAGATTATGTCTACCACTAAAGGCATCATAGAGGATTTTGGAGTCTTCATATAGGCTGTCACCTTGGTGGCCTGATCAGCCTGATTATTTCTTTGAGCTATATAATTATTAGGCTTCTGATGTTCTGGGCCATGCCAGTTCCTTTCGGTTTCATTACTGCAGTTAATAAGTTTAGAACTTCTTGGGTGTGTCTGATTTATTTCCTGCAGTTAATAATCCCCTTTCTTTCCATATGGCTCCATGTGCATGAATCACTGAGAAAGCGTATTTAGAGTCAGTATATATGGTTATCCTTTTTCCTTTACCTAAATGAAGGGCCCTTGTGAGGGCAATGAGTTCTGCTTTTTGAGTGGAGGTCTCTGGTGGAAGAGCTCCCACCTACAAAGTTCCTTGGCTGGTAATCTTTGCATATCCAGTTTTCTGTTGTCCTTGGTCCATGAAGCTGCTTCCATCAGTGAACATTTCCATGTCAGGATCTTACAATGGCACATCAGTTAGGTCCGAACAGCTGGAATGAGCTTGTTCAACTATTTGAATACAATCATAAATGGGTTCCTCGGAGCTAACAAGTAGCAAAGTAGCAGGATTTAAAGTGGAGACAGCCTTCAAAGTAATATTGGGGTTATCTAGTAAAATGGCTTGACATTTGCCCAATCTTCTAGATATTAATCAATATTCCCCTTTTTGCTCTAGTAAGGGAAGCACACAGTGGGGGGAGTGTAGACAGTGCTGGCCCAAAGTACAATTTTCTGCCTCTGGTACCAGATCACAGGTGGCAGCCACAGCTCTTAAGCAGATAGGCCATCCCTTGGTAACAGTGTCCAAGTGCTTTGAGAAATAAGCAACGGATCTTCTGGTATAGCCATGATTTTGGGTTAAGACTCCAAAGCTAATTCCTTGTCATTCGTGAACAAATAGATCAAAAGGTTTCTTAATATCCAGGAAGCCCAACACAGGGACAGTTAACAACTTTTCTTTGATAATCCAAAAGGCCTTGTGACATTCTCCAGTCCGGTCAAGAGGCTCATTATCTCTCCTTTTTTGTGCTTCATAAAGGAGCTTAGCTATCAGGCCAAACACAGTTATGTATCCAGATTCAGCAAAACCCAGTCAGTCATTCCTAGAAACCTGCACGATTGTCTCCTAGGTGGAAGGGACTCAGGCTAGAGTCTCCCTTCTATCAAGGAGCAGATTTCTTTGTCCCATTGAAAGCTCGAAACCCCGGTATTTAATTGTGGGTTGGGAGATTTGGGCCTTTTTCCTTGAAACTTTGTAACCTCCCTCAGCCAAAAAGTCTGGAGTCAAAACAGTATTGAAGTGTGAAGCCTATTTTGTTTTACTTAGCAATTAATATGTCATCCACATATTGGAGGAGAGTCCCCATCTCCAATTAGAGGTTTCTCAGATCTTTAGCTTAGGACTTGCCCAAAAATGGTGAGGGAGTTTTTAAAGCCTTGGGGAAGGATTTTCCAGCAATGTTGTTGCTTACTCTTAGTCTCAGGGGTCTTCCCATTCAAATGCAAACAGTTCACAGGAATCTGAACTGAGAAGAATGCAAAAGAAAGCGTCCTTTAGATCCAGAACAGTGAACCATCTAAAGGCCCCAGACTTGGGGCGCCTGGGTGGCTCAGTTGGTTAAGCGTCTGCCTTCGGCTCAGGTCATGATCCTGGGGTCCTGGGATAGAGCCCCATGTCGGGTTCCCAGCTCAGCAGGGAGTCTGCTTCTCCCTCTCCCTCTGCCTCTCCCTCTGCCGCTCCCCCTGCTTGTGCTCTCTTTGTCTCTCTCTCTCTTAAATGAATAAATAAAATCTTAAAAAAAAATAAAGGCCCCAGACAAGGTTGTTAAGAGAGCATATAGATTGGGAAGCACCTAGTGGATATATTCTACAATCTGGTTAATGGCCCTTAAGTCTTGAGTGCCTGATTTTTGTAGAGGCAAAGTAGGTGAATTGTAAGGGGATTACCAGGGGCCGATGAGGCCAAATTCCAAGGAGGCAGAGAGAATGGGCTGAATGCCCCTTTTTGCTTGTTCCTTTGATGAGTAATGTCTGAGATTCATAATCTTTACCCCAGCATGAAGTTGTTTTTGTTTTTAAAGATTTTTATATTTATTTGTCAGGGAGAGAGAGAGCACAAGCAGGGGGAGTGGCAGGCAGAGGGAGAAGCAGGTTCCCTGCTGAGCAAGGAGCCCAGAACTCGATCCCAGAACTCGATCCCAGGACCCTGGAATCATGAACTGAGCCGAAGGCAGATGCTTAACCAACTGAGCTACCCAGGCACCCCTCCACCACAAAGTTTAACATGCATGAGTGTCACCGATTGTGCTCACCCTAGCTTCCCATTTACCCAAACATCTGATCTTATTTTGGGTAACTTCTTCAGGCAGCTCTGATAGGACTTCTCTGCCTTGATGTAGTAGCATTGCTTGAAAGACACAAGCTTGCTCTGGTATCCATGCAACCAGGTGCAAAAGTAGCTTCAGCATTCCATTTAGTTAATAGGTCACATCCCTGTAAAAGGATGGGACATTCAGGCATATACAAAAAGCTGTGTTTAAGGTGAATTTGTTCTCTCTGGTGGGCTAGTGGTTGTAAGGTTTTAGTCAACACTTCCCCAGAGACTCCCATTACAGCCGTGGTTTGATTTGATAGCAGAGAGAGCCAGGAGTTCAGTACTGAATCTGTGGCCCCAGTATCAATGAAAAAGTCTCTGAGTTTGTTTTCCACCTCCATTGTTACTGGAGGTTCCTTATGGGAAATGATAAGAGGCTTTGCAAGGTTTAAAGGAACCCCTGGGCCCCTTCATTCCAGGTCACTATCAGCCGATTCAGGCACCTGGTGGGAGTCTGTTGCTCTGTCTCTTCCATTTATTTGAGAGAGAGAGAGAGTGAGCAGGGGGAGGGACAGAGGGAGAGAATCTCAAGCAGACTCCCTGCTGAGTGTGGAGCCCCACGCAGGGCTCAATCTCACCACCCTAAGATTATGACCTGAGCCAAAATCGGGAGTTGGACGCTTAACTGAACGAGCAACCCAGGCTCCCCTTGCTTTATTTCTTAAAACTTATTCAAACTCCTTTGCTTAGGGGCTGCTTTTCTTTTTCCTTTTTTTAAATTCAAGTATAATTAATATACAGTGTTATTTTAGTTTCAAGTGTATGATATAATGATTCAACAATTCTATGCATTTTTAATGCTCATCAAGATAAGTGTACTCTTTTTTTTTTTTTTTAAATAATCTCTATGCCCAAAGTGGGGCTCAAACGCATGACCCAGAGATCAAGAGTCACATGTTCCACCAACTGAGCCAGCCAGCTGCCCTAAGGTAAGTGCACTCTTAATTCCTTTCACCTATTTCACCGATGCTCCCACCCACCTCCCCTCTGGCAACCACCAATTTGTTCTCTGTATTTAAGAGTCTGTTTTTTGTTTGTCTCTTTTTTCTTTGTTTGTTTGTTTCTTAAATTCCACATACGAGTGAAATCAAATGGTATTTGTCCTTCTCTGACAAATTTACTTATTTCACTTAGCATCATACCCTCTAGGTCTATCTATGTTGTTGCAAATGGCAAGATGTCATTCTTTTTATGGCTGAGTAATATTCCATTGTATAAATATACCATATCTTCTTTCCTTTTAAAAAGTTTATTTATTTATTTATTTATGTGAGAGAAAGAGAACATGAGAGGGGGGAGGGTCAGAGGGAGAAGCAGACTCCCTGCTGAGCAGGGAGCCCAATGTGGGACTCGATCCTGGGACTCCAGGATCATGACCTGAGCCGAAGGCAGTCGCTTAACCAACTGAGCCGCCCAGGCGCCCAAAAAAGATTTATTTATTTATGAGAAAGAGAAAGAGCACGCATGGGATGGGCAGAGGAAGAGGAAGAGAGAATCTCAAGCAGACTCTGTGCTGAGGGCAGAGCCTGATGCAGGGTTCAGTACCACAACCCTGAGATCATGACCTGAGCCAAAACCAAGAGTCAGATGCTTAATCGACTGCACCACACAAGTGCTCCCATATCTTCTTTATCTTTTCATCTGTTGATGGACACTGGGCTTGCTTCCATATCTTGGTTATTGTAAATAATGCTGCAATAAACAGAGAAGTGCATATATGTTTTTGAATTAGTGTTTTCGTTTTCTTTGGATAAATACCCAGTAGTGGAATTACAGGATCATATGGTAATTCTATTTTTAATTTTTTGAAGAACATCCATACTGTTTTCCACAGTGGCTGCACTGATTTGCATTCCTATCAACTGTGCACGAGGGTTCCTCTTTCTCCACATCCTCACCAACAATTGTTACTTTTTGTGTTTTTTATTTTAGCCATTCTGACAGGTGTAAAATGATATCTCATTGTGGTTTTGATTTGCATTTCCCTGATGATTAGTGATGTTGGGCATCTTTTCATTTGTCTGTTGGCCATCTGTATGTCTTCTTTTGAAAAATGTCTATTTAGGTCTTCTGCCTATTTATAATCAAATTGTGTGTGTGTCTGTGTGTGTGTAGAGTTGTATAAATTCTATTTTGTAGAGTTGCATAAGTTATATGTTTTCTATATTAACCGTTTATCAGATATATCATTTGCAAATATCTCTCCCATTCAGTAGGTAACTTTTTTGTTTTGTTAATGATTTCCTTCACTGTGCAAAAGCTTTTTATTTTGGTGTAGTCCCAATAGTTTAATTTTTAAATTCATTCTACAAGGCCAGAATTATCCTGATACCAAAGCCAGACAAAGACACAGAAAGAAAGAAAGAAAGAAAGAAAGAGGAAAAGAAAAGGAAAGAAGGAAGGAAGCTAGCTATAGGCCAATATCTCTGATGAACATAGATATGAAATTCCTCAACAAAATATTAGCAAACTAAATCCAAAAATACATTAAAAAATCATTCACCATGATTTTTTTAAAAAAAGATTTTATTTATTTATTTGACAGAGAGAGACACAGCCAGAGAGGGAACACAGCAGGGGGAGTGGGAGAGGGAGAAGCAGGCTTCTCACAGAGCAGGGAACCCAATGTGGGGCTCGATCCCAGGACCCTGGGTTCATGCCCCGAGCCGAAGACAGACGCTTGACCACAGAGCCACCCAGGCACCCCCATTTACCACGATTAAGTGGGATTTATTCCAAGGATGCAAGAGTAGTTTAATATTCACAAATCAATCGACATGATGCACCACATTAACAAGAGAAAGGATAAAAACCATCTGATCATCTCAATAGATGCAGAAAAAGCACTGAACAAAGTAAAACATCCATTCATGATAAATATTCTCAACAAAGTAGGTTTAGAGGTAACATACCTCAACATAATAAAGGCCATATATGAAAAATTCACAGCTAACATCATACTCAGGGGTGAAAAACTGAGAGCTTTTCCTTCTAAGGTCAGGAATAAGACAAGGATGTCCACTCTCACTACTTTTACTCAACATAGTATTAGAACTCCTAGCCACAACAATCACACAAGATAAAGAAATAAAAGGCATCCAAATTGGTAAGGAAGAAGTAAAACTTTCACTATTTGCAGATGACATGATACCATATATAGAAAACCTTAAAGACTCCACCAAAAAACTACTAGAACTGATAATTGAATTCAGTAAAGTCACAGGATACAAAATTAATACCAGAAATCTGTTGCATTTCTATACACTAATAATGAAGTAGCAAAAAGAGAAATTAAGAAAACAATCCCATTAACAATTGCATCAAAAAGAACAAAATACCTAAGAATAAACTTAACCAAGGAGGTGAAAGACCTGTACTCTGAAAACTATAAAACACAAACAAATGGAAAGCTATACCATGCTCATGGATTAGGAAGAACAAATATTGTTGAAATGTCCATACTACTCAAAACAATCTGCAGATTTAATGCAGCTCCTATCAAAATACCAACAACATATTTCACAGAACTAGAACAAATAATCCTAAAATTTGTATGAAACCACAAAAGACTATGAATAGCCAAAGCAATCTTTTTTTTTAAAGATTTTATTTATTTATTTGAGAGAGAGATCACTAACGGGGCGGGGGGGCGCGTAGAGGGAGAAGCAGACTCCCCACTGAGCAGGGAGCCTGATGTGGGGCTCGATTCCATGACCCTGGGATTGTTACCCGAGCTGAAGGCAGACGCTCAACCAACTGAGCCACCCAGGTGTCCCTAGCCAAAGCAATCTTGAAAAAGAAAAACAAAGCTGATGTATCACAATCCCAGATCCCAAGCTGTACTCCAAAACTGTAGTAATCGAACGTTATGGTATTGGCACAAAAATAGACACAAAGATCAATGGAACAGAACAGAGAGTCCAGAAATAAGCCCATGGTTATATGGTCAATAAATCTATGACAATGGAGGCAAGAATATACAATGGGAAAAAGACAGTCTCTTTAACAAATGGTGTTAGGAAAACTGGATAGCTACATGCAAAAGAATGAAACTGCACCACTTTCTTCTTAAAAAAAAAAAAAATTATTTTTAAGTAATCTTTACACCCAGTGTGGGGCTTGAACTCACAACCCTGAGATCAAGAGTCACATGCTCCACCAATTGAGCCAGCCAGGGACTCCCAATTTCTTATACTATACATGAAAACAAATCAAAATGGGTTAAAGACCTAAATGTGAGACCTGAAACCATAAAACATGAAGAAAACATAGGCAGTAATTTCTTTGACATTAGCCACAGAAACATTTTTCTAGATATGTTTTCCTCAGGCAAGTGAAACAAAAGTAAAATTAAACTATTGATACTACACCAAAATGAAACACTTTTACACAGTGCAGGGACCCCCTTTCTTAATCCAGCTAAAATCCCACCCCAATAGTGTTCAAGCTTACCTCAGTCTCCAATACTGATGTTCCAGTTGGGATTCATAGTAGGAATGGGCATCATGGATTTGCTCTTAGGGAGTTATTAGGGGTTTTAGCGTGCAGCCAGGTAACTTCTTCCCTAGCCTTTTCTAGCATCATGTGGCATTCCTCAGGAGTGAGGAGAATATTTAACAAATTTTGTACATCTGTCCAAGTGGGGTTGTGGGTGGCAAAAATAGATGGGAACGAATTTTCCATCCTCTTGGGGTCATCTCTGTAAGTAGGCATCTTGTTTTTCCAGTTAAATAAATTCAAAGTGGAGGGTGGAGAGTGGACTCAAATCATTCCTACAGGTTATACCCCTTCCCCCCATCTAAGCCTCAGATTTGGGACTTGCCTCAGCAGATATTCTCCTCCCTGGGCACGAGTGGCTCCTTGACCTAATTGAGTTAGGGTATAAGAAGGGGAGATCATTCCTACCTGTTGGCCCCCTGAAGCTGAGGGTCCTTGTTTGGGCTCTGTGGGGGCTCAGGTTGTTGGGACTGGGGCTGCTGAGTACAGGCAGTAGCTCTGGTGCTCCCATAGAGTGGAAGAGCTGTAGGGGAGTTAAATCCACGTAATCAATAAATCCTCCTCCTCTCCCTGGTGAGAATCAGGCAACACAGGCTTTTTAGTGTTACTGGTTTGTTGGAGTAGAATTTTACATCTTTTCTGACCTGGCTTATTTTGATACAAAAGCAAAAAAAAAAAAAAAAAAAAAAAGACTGAACATAAGGTATTTCATCCCATTTACCTTTCCTTTTACAAAACAAATCTAATTGCAAGATGGTATTATATTTTAAGGATCCATTAATTGGCTATTTTCCCCAGAGTCTAATGAGTATTGTGGCCAAGCAGTGTTGCAAAAGAAGATCACCTTTTTCCTTTTCATAGGTTCATAACTAAACATTGTCCAATTTTTGAGAATATAGCCCAAAGGGCTGCATGCAGGGATCAAATTTTCATTTCCTATTTTCCAATTAGAACACAGCCAGTTTTATTCAAAGATACCACAAGCTACAGCAACAAATGAACCAAATGAAGCCAAGAGTACCTCTGTGAACAAAGATTCTCTAGCTCCACTCTAAAAGTCAGGGCTTTATCAACTGAATAAACAGCTTCCTAGTCAAACTTTTCTTAAGCAAGAAAAAGAAGGCTAAGAGAGCCAAAGCCAAACCCCCTGTTTGGAGGGAACCAAATAGGAGGGAGAAAGAAGCATTTGGTCACTTGTACTGAGGTTACTCACCAAAGAGATGTCTGTCCATACAGAAGCCAAAAGCTGTTTCCTTGCCACAAGAGTTAAATTAACCGCCTGAAGGTCAGTGGACCCAAATTGGGGTGGGGGCCCCAGGGAAAATCCCCAGGATGAAGAGCCTAGGCAGCTGCTTGGATTCGTCACAGGACTCCCTTTAATGGCTGGGGCTATCTAACCAAGGTCAAAGAGCTCCTGGCTGGCTCACCAAATTTGTGACCAAACCCAGGTTCATATGACCAATGTGCAGCAGAGCCAATCACTGAGACATCAAGTATGCAGGAAGAAAAGGGTTTATTCAAGAGGTAGCCAAAGGAGGGGAGACTGGCTGGCTCAGTCGGTGGAGATTGTGACTCTTAATCTTGGGGTCATGAGTTCGGGCCCCAAGTTGGGCATAGAGTTTATTTGAAAGAAAAGAAGAAAAAAAAAGGTAGCCAAAGGAGAAGGGAAGGCAAGCCTCAAATTCCTCTCCTCAAAGGGGGAGAGTCAGGGATATTTAAAGGTAAATGAAAAAGGATCTGGGTATGGGAAGAGGAGCTACATGATTTCAAAATCAGATAAAGGGAGGTAATAAGTAAGGGAAGGGTTGACGTGATCTCATTTTCTGCATCTTCACAGATCTGCATGCCTCTTCATATGACCCATGATCAGAAAATGGCCCCCTTGGTGTGATTCCAGGGTGGCGTTTTAGGCCCTTCTGTATCAAATACTCATCCACCAGACACTAGCACATGCTCCAAGAGAAGGTTGGGGTCCTCACTGGTTCTGTCTGGTTTCTACTGAAACCCGAGTCTCTGCAAAACAACTAAACCAACATTTTCCTATTGTTGTGCCAGGCAAGAATGTTATCTATAGAAACATGGCAGCAGGTTGAATTCCGAGAACAAACAGATTTGGGTAAAAAGTTACCCTTGCACTTACTGGTCCCCTTAGCCCTTAGGTAAGATTTGCTGTTAGCTTGCTTTCTTTTTTTCTTTTTAAATTTTTATTTAAATTAAATTAACATATGATGTATTATTGGTTTCAGAGGAAGAGGTCAGTGATTCATCAGTCTTATATGATACCCAGTGCTCATTACATCACATGCCCTCCTTAATGTCCATCACCCAGTTATACCATCCCCCCACCCCTCTCCCCTTCAGCAACCCTCAGTTTATTTCCTATGCTTAAGAGTCTCTTATGGCTTGTCTCCCTCTCTGATTTCATCTTGTTTTATTTATTTTCCTCTCTTCCCCTATGATCCTCTGTTTTGTTTCTTAAATTCCACATATCAGTGAGATCATATGATAATTGTCTTTCAATGATTGGCTTCTTTCTTTTTTTTTTTTTTTTTAAAGATTTTATGTATTTATTCATGAGAGACAGAGAGAGAGAGAGAGAGGCAGAGGGAGAAGCAGGCTCCCAAGGAGCAGGGAGCCCAATGCGGAACTCGATCCCAGGACCCTGGGATCATGACCTGAGCCGAAGGCAGACGCTTAACCATCTGAGCCACCCAGGCGCCCAATGATTGGCTTATTTCAAGTAGCCTAACACTCTCTATTCCATCCACGTCATTGCAAATGGAGATTTCATTTTTTTATGGCTGAGTAGTATTCCATTGTCTGTCTGTCTGTCTGTCTGTCTATCTATCTATCTATCCATCTATCTATCTCACGTCTTCTTTATCCATTCATCTGTTGATGGACATCTGGGCTCTTTCCATAGTTTGGCTATTGTGGACATTGCTGTTATAAACATTGGGGTGCAGGTGCCCCTTTGGATCACTATATTTGTATCTTTGGGGTAAATACCCAGTAGTGCAATTGCTGGGTGGAGGGTAGCTCTATTTTCAACCTTTTGAGTAACCTCCATACTGTTTTCCAGAGAGGCTGCACCAGTTTCCATTCCCACCAACAGTGTAAGAGGGTTCCCCTTTCTCTGCATCCTCGCCAACATCTGTCATTTCTTGACTTGTTAATTGTAACCACTCTGATTGGTGTGAGGTGGTATCGCATTGTGGTTTTGATTTGTTTTTCCCTGATGCCAAGTGATGCTGAGCATTTTTTCATGTGTCTGTTGGCCATTTGTATATCTTCTTTGGAGAAATATCTGTTCATGTCTTCTCCCCATTTCTTGACTGGATTATTTGTTTTTTGGGTGTTGAGTTTGATAAGTTCTTTATGGATCTTGGATACTAGCCCTTTATCTGATATATCATTTGCAAATATCTTCTCCCATTATGTCGGCTGCTTTTTGGTTTGGTTGACTGTTTCTTTTGCTGTGCAAAAGCTTTTTATCATGATGAAATCCCAATAGTTCATTTTTGCCTTTGTTTCCCCTGCCTTTGGAGACGTGTCTAGCAAGAAGTTGCTGTGGCCGAGGTCACAGAGGTAGCTGCCTCTGTTCTCCTCAAGGATTTTGATGGATTTCTGTCTCACATTGAGGTCTTTCATCCATTTTGAGTCTATTTTTGTGTATGGTATAAGGAAATGGTCCAGTTTCTTTTTTATTTTATTTTATTTTATTTATTTAATTGACAGAGAGATAGAGAGAGCACAAGTAGGCAGAGTGGCAGGCAGAGGGAGAGGGAGAAGCAGGCTCTCCGCTGAGCAGGGAGCTGGACGTGGGACTCGATCCCAGGACCCCAGGATCATGACCTGAGCCAAAGGCAGCCACTTAACCGATTGAGCCACCCAGGTGCCCCGGAAATGGTCCAGTTTCATTCTTCTGTATGTGGCTGTCCAATTTTCCCGACACCATTTGTTGAAGAGATTGTCTTCTTTCCATTGGGTATTCTTTCCTGCTTTGTTGAAGATTAGTTGACCATAGAATTGAGGGTCCATTTCTGGGCTCTATATTCTGTTCCACTGATCTATGTGTCTGTTTTTGTGCCAGTACCATATTGTTGTGATGATTACACCTTTATAATAGAGCTTGAAGTCTGGGATTGTGATGTCACCAGCTTTGGTTTTCTTTTTCAACATTCCTTTGGCTATTTGGGGTCTTTTCTGGTTCCATACAAATTTTAGGATTATTTGTTCCATCTCTGTGAAAAAAGTTGGTGGTATTTTGATAGGGATTGTATTGAATGTATAGATTGCTCTAGGTAGCATAGACATTTTAACAATATTTGTTCTTTCAATCCATGAGCATGGAACATTTTTCCATTTCTTTGTGTCTTCCTCAATTTCTTTCATAAGCGTTCTATAGTTTTCTGAGTACGGATCCTTTGCCTCTTTGGTTAGGTTTATTCCTAGATTACTTATGGCTTTGGGTGCAATTGTAAATGGGATCGACACCTTAATTTCTGTTAGCTTTCTAATAGCCAACTCCCTGGGTCCATAGGCCAAAACTAACCGGTTGCTCTATTAAACTTTTCTTGATAGCAAGACCATAAAAATGTCTCCCTTTGAGCAATTATAGAGAGGGGCTGTGTAAAAAAAAAGTACTGTCCTCCTCAGAGAGAAAACAGTGACGAGCTTCACAGCACTTCCCTGAGGACAGGATGAGACCCAATTTGGTGGTGCTACTAGTGGAAGGCTGATTTCCTGGGCTCAGACTGGGTGATTTGATACAGAATGAATAAATACATGATGATAATCCAGGTAACGGAGTATTATAATGGGTGTCACAGTATGGGGCAAGGGAACACTTATATTACAAAATCAAGTGGGAAAATTGGAGATGACAAAAACACAAAAACATCAAACTATATGTAGAAAATTATCAGAGTAAAATTCTCTAAAATATTAACAGTAAAAATAAAACAAAACCAAAAGAAACTACAAACAAACAAAAAAATCAAAGTGGTTACACCATTTTACACTCTCATCAGTAAAAACGAGATTTCCAGATGCTCCATATTCTCACCTTACTTGATATCATTACTATTTTAAAATTTCAGTCATTCTAGTAGGTATATGATAGTACCTAATTCTGGTTTTAATTTGCATGTATCTGTTGTATCAACCTGATGATCGAATATCTTATGTGCTTATTGCTATTCTTTGAGTCTACTTAGTTCCATTTATGTGTCTACGTTTATTATGATATCACATTGTATTGATTATTGTACTTGTAATAATCTTGTAATGAATCTTCAAATTAAAAAAATTAAAAATTAAAAAAATTAAAAAAAATAAAATTTCCGTATATTTGGAGCGCCATTAGCTTTTTTTTTTTTTCCTTTAGTTGTCCAATGGGAAATAGAATGGGGGAAAAGTAGTTTTAAAGATGATTGGCGTAAAACGTGAGGAGTGAGGGGCCAAGCCTCGCAGGATCGCCCAGACCTTACCCCGCGGCCCCGGACGCCATGTTTGCGGTCCCAGCCCGGACCAGCCGCGCTATCCAGGCGCCCTGTGGCGCGGCCCGCCGAGACGCAAGGTCCTCCGCGCAGCCTAGAGAGGACGCGGAAGTCGGCTGGGGGCGGGGCCCGAGGCCCCTGCGCGTTGACCAGCGATGCAGTTTAACCGGTTCTGTGAGGGTCGGTGATAGTGTGTCGCTGAGCGGGGACGTTCGCGTGTTGCCCTCTGTTCTCCCGTTTACCTCACCTAGCGGTGCCGCCAGCGCCCGAGGGGAGTGGGTGCGGGTCCCGAGTCCCCCGGCGAGGGTCGACGCCAGCAGTGTCTGTCCTCGTGCCCGGGTGGTCGGGGCCGTGCCACCCTCGGTGTCCCCCGACCGTCTCTTCTGAGGCGCGCCCATCCCCCACTCCTCAAGTTCCCAGCCCTACTTCTCCCCCGAGGAGCAGGTTCTGGGACGACCCCGGGTCATAGTGGACAAACCTCCTGTTGCCGGGGCCGGTGACCTTCGATGATGTGGACGTGGGCTTCAGAAACAGAGTGGACTCGCCTGGAGTGGCCTGAGAAGGCTCTTTACACGGACGTGACATTAAAGAATTGCGGAAACGCCATGGCTCTGAGTAAGAACTCTCCTGTGACCCACAGTCGCTCCGACTGGAAGGCTTAAGTGCAGTTTCTCACTAACAGACTTTCCGAATAGCAGAGCTCAGCCTTCTTCTGGTTTTGGTTTTTATTTCAATGTCTATTTCTTCCTTGTATTATTTATCTATTTACTTATCTTAAAGATTTATTTATTTGAGAGAGAGAGCGAGCACGAGTGGGGGAAGGGGTAGAGGGAGAGAATATCCAAGCCGACTCCCGCTGAGCCGGAGCCCCATGTGGGTCTCCATCTGAGCCCTGAGATCATGGCCTGAGCCTAATCCAGAGTCGGATGCTTAACCGACTGAGCCACGCAGGCGCCCCTATATTTATTTTTATGCCAGAGGAAAGGCTTGGAATTTGCATGTCCCTTGGCTTGAAATGTCCCTTATTGGTATGGCAAGCCCTCTTTTGGTGCAAGTGCTGCCGGATGGAGCTGTACAAGTCCTAATTCCCAGTATTTTGACAGAGAGCCTTGAAATGCTGCTGGGCCCTGAGGCAAGATACTTCTTTCTCTCTCTCTCTCTTTTTCCTAAATAAACTCTACCTCCAGTGGGTTCAAACTCACAACCCCAAGATCAAGAGTTGTTAAAAGTGGGCAGTTTTGTAAGCATTCTCAATTCTTGCCTTTCTCATAGCTAGAGTTCTGCATAAGCACTCCCCACAGCAGGATCCTGGGCCTGGGACTGACTGGTAGCTTTCTAGGGTGGCTGCCCACTGCCAGTCTTCTTTTCATCCCAGACACACAAAAAAGATTTGCCACCAGGCCCATCCAGGCCTTAGAGTATATTCTGCCCCTCAGAGCATATTTCTCCAACTTCCCCCAAATTTAGGAAATGAGTCTTTAGTTCTTTTTGTCACTATAATCCTGTATCAGAATGTTTTAATTAAATTAAATTTGGAGGGACATTAAGGTAGAAGATTCCCATCTGGAGTTTGCCAGCCCCCCTACCCCCTATTTTGTAGTTAGAAAAGGAGTCCTGCAGTGTAAGTGTTGGAGAAAGTATGTACGAATGGGATGGAGTTGAAATCCACCCTTGATTACAAAAGGGTGGTAGAAAAGAGTTTCCCAGGGTACCTGGAAAACCAGAAACACAGACCAGGCTTTCTACCCATTTTCTGTAATTCTGTGGTGATCGGCAGAAAAACCTTTATCTGAGAAGCTTTTTTTAGGTTAGAGTGGACAGCAAGATAGTGGGAAGCTGGGAAGTCTACAGTTGGTCATGGGAAAAGAGGAAAGAAGGAAGTAAATGGAATATCTAGAGCCAGTGGGTAGGAGCCAAGGGGCAGGAATGAGGAGGACAGTTAGCCTGTCTGGAGCCATGAAATTAGGGGGCTAATCAGCAGAGAGTTGCCCTCATACCCTGATTCCTTAACATGCTGATCCTTTTTCTTGCCCCCGAATAGGATTTTCAGTCTATAAAACTGAAGTGACAAGTCACTTGGAAAGTGGGGAAGCCTTGTGTATCTGGGTTGGACAAAGAACCATAGCCAGGTGAGTGCAGGAAGGCCTTTGAGACCCCTGTCCTGCTCTGCCTTCAACTTGTACCTATTACCGTAGAAATTCTAAAGGCTCGTGAATTCTTTTGTTCAGAATATAGGTTCATTCTAGTTAGTTTTCTCCTCCTGGTTTATTTTATTTTATTTATTTATTTTTGGTTTCTTTTACTATTATCAATGACTATCCAGGCCTTTTCTCTCAGGTCTTGAACTGTGGTTCAGAGTTACCGTGAAGATGGATTTCTTCCCACCCTCCTCGATTCCCAATGGACTTAGGATTTTTTTTTTTTTAAGATTTTATTTATTTATTTGAGAGAGAGAATGAGACAGTATGAGAGGGGGGAGGATCAGAGGGAGAAGCAGACTCCCCGCTGAGCAGGGAGCCCGATGCGGGACTTGATCCCGGGACTCCAGGATCATGACCTGAGCCGAAGGCAGTCGCTTAACCGACTGAGCCACCCAGGCGCCCTGGACTTAGGATTTTTAAGTGAGCAGAATGTAGTAGCATTTACAGGTTTTTTTTTTTCCTCCTGTTATTAATTAATTAATTAATTTTTATTTTTAAAGTGATCTCTGTGCCTAACATGGGGCTCAAACTCATGACCCCAAGATCAAGAGTCACATGCTCTATTGACTGAGCCAGCCAGGTGCCCCTAGCACTTCCAGTTTTTGTGTGTTCTATTTAGAATCTGCATTTTCATTTTTCTTTGGAAATGGAGGCAGAGTAGAGAATGGGTCTTTGGATCTGGACCCCCTCAAATTCTCAGAACCCTCATGTTCAAATAAGCACCAGTCTGAATCCAGTGGCCCCTCTTCTGACATTGGACTGAGAAAAGGTGTCTCTGGGTGATGGCAATGGGACCTCCAGCCCGCCTTCCTCAACTCTGTCCCCTTTGTGAAATCAACAGGACTTCTCATCCTGGGGAACAGGAAGAGGACTGGAAAGTTATCTTGACCCAACAGGCCATGATTACAGGTTTGCCTAAGGTGAAGACCTTCCCTGGTTACTTGAAGGGCCAAGAGCTCATTCCTGTTCTCTCCTGGTTGCTGGGGGTTGGGCACTGGCCCCAGTGCAGGATTGATGCGCTCCCTGTGATCCAGACAGCTTGGCTCAGTCCTCTTACAGATTTGCTAAAGGCAAAAAGAATAACTTCAGCCACCAGACATTGAAACAGTTGGAGCTTTATTGCTGATAAAGTTAAACATTTGATTGTCAAATTCTGTTTAAAAACAAAATCCAATAAAGCCAGTGTTTTTATTCATTTTTATCTCCATGCTCTAATCAGTAGACGAGGTTGCTGATAATGATCCTCTCCTGGTTTAAGAATGAAAAATCACACCTTCCAAAAAAACTAGCATATCTATTTAAATAGTGCTACCAGGACTACAAATTATTATTACTATTTTAAAGGTTTTATTTATTTGGAGTGAGTGCATACGAGTGGGGGGAGGGGCAGAGGGAGAGAGAATCTCAAGCAGACTCTGAGCTGAGCACAGAGCTGGTCTCAGGGCTCGATCTCACGATCCTGAGATCATGACCTGAACCAAAATCAAGAGTTGGGATGCTCAACCAACTGCACCACCCAGGCATCCCCCAGGACTACAAATTATTAAGTAAGCTATCAGAATTACAGACTTTAAAGTCTTTAAAATTTATAGACTTTAAAGATCACTTTCCCAGGATATATTAACAATGTCTGAAGTCCAGCAGTCTTGAAAGACTCCTTAAAACTAACCTTGATAAGGGGCGCCTGGGTGGCTCAGTTGGTTAAGTGTCTGCCTTTGGCTCAGGTCATGATCTCAGGGTCCTGGGATCAAGCACCACCAACTCCCCCCACCAACCTTGGCCTCCCTGCTCAGTGGGGGATCTGGTTTTCCCTCTGCCCCTCCCCCCCTGCTGGAGCATGCTTGCACTCTCTCTCTCAAATAAATAAAATCTTTAAAAAAATAATAACCTTAGCAAGAACACTTTTGGGACATTTGAATAGTGCTTGCTTTTCTGCAGCTGTTAGGAGAACAGAGAAATATTTTTTCCCCCTGATCTTTTTTCACCAGTAGTTGGGGAGTTCTGTAGTTTCAAAGCCAGATTGGAATTCTGTTAATTAGTATAGGAGGAGGGAAAAGAGAGGCAAATTTGAGAAGCTAAAAATTCACAACATAGGAAGAGGGCTGAATAGGATAATTATCAGATAGATCATGGGAATGTAATGGAGGCCTGTTTTCCATCTGTAGAATTTGGAAGATACTTGTTAGGTGGAGTGCACATCAAATTTCAGTCCCAGCTGTTGTCCGCCACGGCCATGGGCTTGGGCCTCCTGTCATTACTGCACCGGTGGCTCCTGAGCCAGTGGCTGACCTGTAACCCCTGGATTCCAGTGAGGAAAGGGGGACAGAGGTTCACTGGTAGCACAGTCCCTGACCCCGCTGAGTCCAGGGGGAGCCGCCGCACAGAATAGCCCCCTTAGTCCCTCCTCCCTGAGGCTGGTGTGGAATCAGGGATCTAGGGAGGGACCGGGGACTGAGAGATCCACTGCTGTCTGCCTTTCCTTCTGCAACACTTCTCCCTGTCTCAGCTCTTGGAACCGGGCCCTCATCCTCCCTGTAGAGCCTCTCTGCTTTCAGTCCAGGGATTCTGGAGAGGAAGATCCCCAACTTCTGTGGGGAGTAAGCCCTTGATATAGGCCTCCTGGTTATTTACTAATACGCCGTGGTTTGAAAAGAGTGGTTTCTTCCTGCCACGTAAGTAGGTAGTTGTCGGTGAAGAGCTGGAATTTACCCGAGGCCTTAGGGAGCCTGTTGATTTTAATTGGGTAGCTGTATATCCCAGTGTGTTTGAGGCATTTCCAGTCAAGACCCCATGTCCCCGTGGGACTGTTAATAGCATTCCTTTCCACTGTGAGAAGTAAGAAGTACCCGCATCGTGACAATAAATCATATGGTCCCTGGAATTCTCGGACAGCTCACATTTGCTGCAGGATTGGTTCCTGCCCTTTGAGTTCCCTGCCCGGTCGTTCGGACTGGAACCAGTCAGACCAGCTTGCCCATGGGCCCCTCAGCTGTGCAGCCCTGGACTGCCTTTCTTACCCCAGGTCGGTCATGCGGCCAGTTTCCGTCATTGATAGGGCCACTGATGTGGGAGGAGAGAAACCGTTGCTGTGTGCTTTAACAACATCCTCCCCGAGGGGACACTGACAGCTATTTGAGACCCAGCTGTAAACACACCGAAGAGAAGGAAGCATTGACGGAGGGGGAGGGGGGTGGCCTGTCAACCACCTGTGAAGTTCCATCACTCTGAATTGTTCTTTCCTGCGGAGACTTGACCGCACAAGTCAGGCAGCTGCAGGGTAGATGTGGGCTGTTAGGCCAGTGCCCGCTTTTCAAATACGCTGAATTGGGGCGCCTGGCTGGCTCAGGTGGTAGAGCATGCAACTCTTGATCCTGGGTTGTGAGTCTGAGCCCCAAATTGGGTGTAGAGATTACTTAAAAATAAAACGTGTAGGGGTGTGTGGGTGGCGCAGTCGGTTAAACGTCCGACTCTTGATTTCGGCTCAGGTCATGATCTCAGAGTCGTGGGACGGAGCCTGATTGAGATTTTCTCTCTCCCTCTGCCCCTCCCCCCACTCATGTGTGCTCGCGCTCTTTCTCTCTCTCTGTCTCTCAAAAAAGAAATAATAAAATAAAATCTTAAAAAAAAAATTGGGTGCCTCAGTGGTGCAGTCGGTTAAATGTCCCGACTCTTGGTTTCAGCTCAGGTTGTGATCTTGTGGGTTGTGGGATCGAGCCCCGCATTGGCCTCGGTGCTCAGCACGGAGTCTGCTTAAGACTCTCTCTCATGGGACACCTGGGTGGCTCAGTCGCTTAAGCAGCTGCCTTTGGCTCAGGTCAGGACCCCAGGGTCCTGGGATCGAGCCCCGCGATGGGCTCCCTGCTCAGCGGGGAGCCTGCTTCTCCCTCTGCCTGCCACTCCCCCTGCTTGTGCTCTCCTCTCTGACAAATAATAAAATCTTAAAAAAAAAAAAAAAAAAAAAGACTCTCTCTCCCTCTGTTCCTCTCCCCTGCCCAAGCTCTCTTTCTAAAATAAATCTTTAAAAATAAATAAATAGGGGCGCCTGGGTGGCTCAGCCATTAAGCATCTGCCTTCAGCTCAGGTCATGATCCCAGGGTCCTGGGATCGAGCCCCACATCGGGCTCCCTGCTCTGCAGGAAGCCTGCTTCTCCCTCTCCCACTCCCCCTGCTTGTGTTCCCTCTCTCACTGTGTCTCTCTCTCTGTCAAATAAATAAATAAATAATCTAAAAATAAATAAATAAATAAATAAGCTGAATTGAGGTACTTCTGGGGAGTCCCCCCTGTCCAGGGAGCCCCACCCCCACTTCACTCACATTTCCATTTCTTCCATGGTGCCTAAAGACTTGGGAATTTGTGAACTCAGCCCTAAATTTCCCTTTCTACCTTTGTTAGCTGTTGTTCACAGTGGAAAGAGATGGAGAAGCGTACCGGCTTCTCAGGCTGGCTTTACAAGCAGGGTCACCACGGGTGAGACAGGCCCCGCCTCAAGTGCTTACAACCATACCCGAAAGAATTTCGGAGCGAATAGCTAACTTGTACTGCGCAGTTCCCACTTGCCAGGGCCTGTTCTAAGCATTTATTACATGTCCTGGTAACCTAAAGGTTTCTCTGCCTCTACCATTTACAGTTAAAGAAACAGATTGATTAACTTGCCTAAGGTCATCTGAATGAAAATTGAAAAATAAAATTATTGCTGCTTATTTTCTGATTATAGAAGTAATTCTTGTTCAGTATAGAAAATTTGGAAAATACAGAAAAATGAGACCTAAATTCACAAAACTGCAGAATAAAACAAGTCATCTCTATTTGTACCCTGAGACATAACCCCATGCTTAGTAAGGTTCTGCCAGGTTTTTTTGCCTCTTGAGTAGTTTTTTAAACATAGCTGGGATTACTTGATACATGTGTTTTATAACCTGATTTTTTATATGCCCTCTATTTGTGGACATCTTCCTGTGGCAATACCTATTTTTACATCATGTTTTTTAATGGCTGTATCGTCTTATACATATGCACTATAATGAATTTTATTCTTAACTGATTCTCTATTGTTGGACATTTATGTAACTTCCAAGCTGTTATAATTAGCCAGCATGTGAATTTACAATGAGAAATATATCTGGCAAGGGAACAAGACTATTTCTGCAAGTTGGGCACACATCTTTTCCCTATAAAAAGGATATAGAAAGTCAAATTATATTATAGAATTCAAAAAAAGGGCATTGATCTTAATAACCTGCATCAGCAAGCTACGTGGTAGCCTGTTAATACACATTTGAAGATGTTTAAATAAGATTGTCTACATCATAGCTTTCCAAGTTACATCAAAGACAAAGCCCAAATCACACACATCCGGGCCTTCTGATCCTCACCTTCAGAACTAGCCTGAGGTGGGTAGGTTCTGCAGGTGATTAATCTTGTCTCTCCTGCCACTCTTAGGGTCCTAAGTACCTGCCATCTCATCTCCATGGTCTGGCACCTGAACATTTTACATGGCTGTCCATCATCTATACATACTACCTTGTCATCTTTGTCCCCCATAATTTACTTCTCATTGCCTTGTGTGGAGAGAATCCATGTGTTTGTAACATCTAAGTAGTTGATTGACAAAAGGTGTATTTGCTTTATTTTATTTTTTTAAGATTTTATTTACTTATTTGAGAGAGAGCACGAGAGTGGGGGGAGAGGGAGAGGGAGAAGCAGACTCCCCGCTGAGCAGGGAGCCCGATGCGGGGCTCCATCCCAGGACTCCGGGATCATGACCTGAGCCGAAGGCAGACGCTTCACCAGCTGAGCCACCCAGGCACCGCTGTGTATTCGCTTTATACACTTAGATGAAAGCAGAGATTAGTGGGAACCTATTCCATATCCTTTTCTCTTGGAGACATTTGCAAATTGATTTAATGTGTGTCTGTGGGTAACTTTTTGCTTCAAGCAAAGACTTTGTTTATTGCTATACACAGTCATTCAAAAAAAATCTTCCCCACACACCTCCTATTTGCCAGGTCCTGTTCTAGATGCTTGAGATCATCAATGAACAAAAAAGATAAAAATTCTTTCCCTCATGAATGTATATGCAAGCAAGTCGGGTGTGGGCATTATTGAATTTCACTGGGTGGCATCAATATGCTAGAATCTGCTGAGCCGCTCTCTTGGTACAGTTTTAGTTTAGTGTGAGTTTTGCCAGTTTGGATTGCTGTATACACATTTTAACTTAGCTGTATTCAAAAGATAGCTTCAATTGTGTATGTGTGTGTGTGTTTTAATTCTTGAAATGTTCTTATATACAGAGTGTGGAGAGTCGTGCAAGAAGGAAAGGGAGAGAAGGAAGTGCACACAACAGGATGCTGCATTGTTTCCTTAAACGAGCATGTGTTTGAACATTTTCCCCTTAAAGGAAGGATCCTGGAGGGCCCTACTTCATTTAGGTTTGCTGTGCTGCTGGTTCAAGTGTTTTTTGAGCTGCCTTTGAAGTGGTTACATGTATGTGGGCCTCAAGTGTGACTAGTCTTTGCCTCTTGAGGATCATTTTATTTTGAAATGTAGCCAAAAGTTATTTAGTGGAATCTGAAGACCAAGGAATTCCGCAAGCCGGTGAATAGATGTTTAGTCAAAAATGTCTGTGATGTGAGCTGGAAGTTTTTTGGACCTTAGGAGTCAAGGGTGTGCAAATTATACGCCATTTGAGGCCCCTTGACATCATTAGTCGAGCAAGGTTGCTTTCACTTTATTTCCTGTTTTCTCGTCGGCCCACTCCTACCCCCAGAAGTGGGCAATTCTCTTTTTTTTTTTTGAAAAGTTTCTTTAGTTATTTAAATAATATCTATCCACGACGTGGGGCTCGAACTCACGACCCTCAAGATCAAGAGCCACATGCTTTTCTGACTGAGCCAGCCAGGCAACCTAGCAATTCTTTATCCTGTTCAATATATATATTTTTTAATTATCTTAAGGTGTACTTCTGTGTAGGGTACATGTATTTTCTATCTTTTAAAAACCATTTCTCTTACTATAAAATAAAATTCATGCAAAATGTAAAAAATTCAGTCAATAAAAGAAGTTGTAAAGAAGAAAATTAAATTTACTCATAATTCCACCATCTACACTATGAGCATTTTGATATATATACTTCTATCTTCTGGACATTGTAGGCTCCGGGGTCCAATACAGGGCTTGAACTCATGACCCTGAGATGGAGACCTGAGCTGAGATCAAGGGTCAGATGCTTAACTGACTGAGCCACCCAGTCACCCCTGGACATTTTTATACACTTACATGTGCCTACCCATATTAACTTAAAATGGAATAATTATGTATAGTTTACGATCCAGTAACAGTTGACTGTGCTTTTTCTTGCTGACGGCTTTCTGATTTTTCTTCTAGTCTGTACATCTGGAGTGGTTCCTTCTCAGTAGTAGTTGCACATGGTAGAGGCTGTCCTCTTATGTTCAAGAAGTCTGGTGGAGCAGGCAGTTCCGGACAGTGTGGTGGCTCCATAATGTCATCAGTGCCCCAGGCTCCTTCCGTTTTTTTCCACTATCCTCCTTAGCATGTGGCTTCTTTGAGGTCACATCGTGGTCAAAAGATGGCCACTGTATATAAGCCCCAGCAATCCCATTCTCATTCCAGGCAGGAAGAAAGAGGAAGCTAAAAACACCCCTTAAAGCAACACTTCTCAAAACTTTAAATGCATATGTGAGCCAACAGGGGGTCTTGTTAAAATGCAGATCCCAATTCCATAGGTTGGACTAAATGCCCAAGATTCTGCATTTCTAACAAAGTATCACACTTTTTATTTTTAAAATTTATTTATTTGAGAGGGCGTGAGAGCAAGGGAGATCACAGAGGAAGAAGGAGAAGCAGACTCGCAGCCAAGCAGGGAGCCTAATGTGAGACTTGATCCCAGGACCCTGAGATCATGACCTGAGCCGAAGGCAGACGCTTAACCGACTGAGCCACCCAGGCACCCCTATCACACTTGTTTAAATAAGAGGACTTGAAAGAACTTTCTGGAAGCCCTGTCTAGTGACTTCCTGGCTTTCATTTCATTGGCCGGAACTGTATCATGTAACCATCCCTGGCTGTGGGAGAGGCTGGAAGATGTGGCCTTTTTAGCTGGGCACTTTGTCACCCTGGATACAACAAATGTGTTTCTGTTAGTAGGAAAGGAGAGTGGTGTTGGTAGGTGACTCACAGCCTCTGACAGAGTGCTCAGATCACATTGGAAAAGCTTTTGAAAAGTCTGTCCTCTTAATTGTCACAATTCAGGGGCGCCTGGGTGGCTCAGTCGTTAAGCGTCTGCCTTCGGCTCAGGTCATGGTCCCGGAGTCCTGGGATCGAGCCCCGCATCGGGCTCTCTGCTCCGCGGGAAGCCTGCTTCTCCCTCTCCCACTCTTCCTGCTTGTGTTCCCTCTCTGCCTGTCTCTCTCTGTCAAATAAATAAAATATTAAAAAAAAAAAATTGTCACAATTCATTTTTGGTAGAAAGTATGATTTCCACTGCCTACCCTTTATAGAAATTTTTTTCTGGGAATGTTCTCAGTGAAACCAGAATAACTTTGTAATATATATAAAGTGATGGCCCTTGTCACTCTTCCCAGATGCAAATTTCTCCTACTATAGTTTTCCCATTCTGGTTTGTGAAATAAGTGGACTTTGGTGGGGGGTGGGAGGAAGAGATGGGCTAAGAGACTAGCTCTCCTGCTTAGCTTTGCATATTTACTCCACCTTTACATTCAGCCTGGGATGCTGTTTTAACTCCAGATGCAAGTATCTAAGATCCTGTGAGATCTGTCATTATTTCAAAATAAAAAGCTAAAAAATCTCCAAAATCCCGATCCAACTGTAAACAGTATTTTTGAGACATTCTTGAATTATAGGCGTTTTCCATGCAAAAGGTTTTTTGGAAAGTCTTTAAAAATTGAAAGAGATCAAAAATATATAAAGTACTCCTACAATCAGGGGTGCCTGGGTGGCTGCCCACCAAAAAAAAAATAAGAAAAAAGAGGGAGGCGCCTGGGTGGCCCAGTCAGTTAAGTGTCTGCCTTCGGCTCAGGTCATGATCCCGGGATCCTGGGATCGAGCCCCGCATCGGGCTTCCTACCCAGCAGGGAGTCTACTTCTCACTCTCCCTCTGCCTCTCCTCCGACCAACCCCCTTGTGCTCTCACTCTCACACACTCTCTCAAATAAAGTACTCCTACAATTAAAAACAAGCAACATTAAAAAATGGGCCAAGGGCTTGAGTAATAGACATTTCCAGGAAAAGATGCTTAACATCACTAATCATCAGGGAAATGCAAATCAAACCTACAATGAGATACCACTTCACACCCGTTACCATGACTATTACGAGCAAAACAAACTACAAGTGTTGGGGAGGCTATGGAGAAATCACAACCCTTGTGCGGCCGCTGCGAAAAATGGTATGGCAGTTCCTCAAAATAATTCAAATAGAATTACCATATGACCCAGCAATTCTGCTTCTTGGTATATTTCCAAAAGAACTGGAAACAGAGACTCTGGTATTTATTTGCACACCCATGTCTATAGCAGTGTTAGTGATAATACAGAAGGTGGAAGCAACCAGGTATCCACCCCTGGGGGACTGGAGAAACGAAACGTCGTATCGTACAATGGAATGTTGCTCAGCCTTTCAAACGAAGGAAATTCTTTTGTAAAAGATTTTATTTATTTATTTGAGAGAGAGAGAATGCAAGAGAGCACAAGCTGGGAGAGCGGCAGAGGGCAAGGGAGAAGCAGGCTCCCCACTGAGCAGGGAGCCCGATGCAGGGCTCAATCCCAGGACCCCGGGATCATGACCTGAGCCGAAGGTAGACGCTTAACCGACTGAGCCACCCAGGCGCCCCTCAAACAAAGGAAATTCTGCCCCCGTGCTATGACATGGATGAACCTCAAAGACATTGTATTAGTGCAGTAAGGCAGTCACAAAAGGACAAATACAGTTTGACTCCACTTATAGGAGGTACCTCGAGGAGCCAAATTCATGGAGATGGGAAGTGGAGTGGTGATTGCCAGGGGCTGGGGGGAAGTTAGTGCTTAATGGGTATGGGGTGTCAGTTTGGGCAGGTGAGAGAAGTGCTGGAGGTGGTGGCACTGCGGCTGGAATGTGCTTAATGCCATTGAGCTTATGCTTAAAAGTTACTACATAAATTTTATGATCTATACATTGTACCACAACTTTTTATTATTTTTTTATTTTTAAAGATTTTATTTATTTATTTGACAGAGAGAGACACAGCGAGAGAGGGAACACAAGCAGGGGGAGTGGGAGAGGGAGAAGCAGGCTTCCCGCGGAGCAGGGAGCCCGATGCGGGGCTCGATCCCAGGACCCCAGGATCATGACCTGAGCCGAAGGCAGACGCTTAACGACTGAGCCACCCAGGTGCCCCTGTACCACAACTTTTTTAAAAAAAGAGTGGTTGCAGGGCGCCTGCGTGGCTCAGGTGGTTAAGCTTCTGGCTCTTGGTTTCAGCTCAGGTCATGATCTCAGGGTCGTGGGATGGAGCCCCGTGTCCGGCTCTGCGTGGGCTCTGCGCGCAGTGGGGAGTCTGCTTGAAGAGTCTCTCCCTCTGCCCCTCCCCTGACTCTCTCTCTCTCTCTCAAAATAAATAAATCTTTAAAAAAAAAGAGTGGTTGCTGGTTGGGCTTGTTCTTTCAGCCTGAGTGCAATGGAGCAAAGCCGTAGCCAGCCACAGCCCGGCTATGACATGAGTAAGAAATAAGTCTTTGCTATTGTCTAAAAAAATCAAGAAGTAAATACCTTTTATGTTTATATCTGAGCATAATAAAAAAATTCGAGAGAAAATGTTTTTCATTAAGTTCTTTGTGTAAAAAAGAATGTGGAAAGTGAATGGATACCTCTCTTAATCCTTTCCTTCAAGGATTTAGAATAAAATCATCCAGATTTCATATAAGTATATATGATTTTTATTTTTTTTTAATTTTATTTTATTATGTTAATCACCATACATTACATCATTAGTTTTTTTGTTTTGTTTTGTTTTTAAAGATTTTATTTATTTATTTGAGAGAGAGAATGAGATAGAGCATGAGAGGGGGGAGGGTCAGAGGGAGAAGCAGACTCCCTGCTGAGCAGGGAGCCCGATGTGGGACTTGATCCCGGGACTCTAGGATCATGACCTGAGCCGAAGGAAGTCACTTAACCAGCTGAGCCACCCAGGCGCCCTACATCGTTAGTTTTTGATGTAGTGTTCCATGATTCATTGTTTGCGTATAACACCCAGTGCTCATTTAGTACGTGCCCTCTTTAATACCCATCACCAGGCTAGCCCATCCCCCCACCCCTTCCCTTCTAAACCCCTCAATTTGTTTCCCAGAGTCCATAGTCTCTCATGGTTCGTCTCCCCCTCTGATTTCCCCCCCTTCATTTTTCCCTTCCTACTATCTTCTTCTTCTTTTTTTTTTTTTTTAACATATAATGTATTATTTGTTTCAGGGGTACAGGTCTGTGACTCATCAGTCTTACACAATTCACAGCGCTCACCATAGCACATACCCTCCCCAGTGTCCATCACCCAGCCCCCCCATCCCTCCCACCCCCCACCAAGTATATATGTTTTTTTAAAAGGATCAAGCTGAACTTTGGTTTTCCCCTTACAGCACCTTACTGCATCATGAAACATCTCCAGGTCTTTCCATATAAGTCTACTTTATTCTCTCTGTAGCTTATGGTATTTCACTGCGGAGACATGCCATATCTCCCTGACCAGTGGAGATTTATTATTTGTTACACTTTTAGCCGTTTACTTATTTAGTGGCCCAAGTCGAGATGGTTAGGGTATATGTGGGAAAATTTTTAAATTCTAAAGTGAAGCCCACTTGTCTTCCACAGGAGGGATGCTGGGTACTTACTGTCCATTGTTGCCTCAGAGTCCAGTTTCTGAAGCAGATTTGAATGCAGGGTTAGAACTACAGGGCTGTGCGTACTCCCCCTTCTGGAAATATTCCTGCCTTGTGTGTCTGGTCTCTCCCTGGGCATTGGGAATGGGTTGGGGTACAAGGCAGAGGACTGCCTCTTTTTTTTTTTTTGGTCCTCAGAAACTTTTCCCCCAGCCTCTGCCGGTCGTGGCCCCGAAGCCCCCACCCTCTGCAGAGGAAAGTCCTGAGGCCCGGTCATGGCGGTCATGGCGGCTGCAGCCCTAGCCCTTGGGTCTGGTAAGCTTTGCTTCCTTCCGCTGCTTCACGAGACCTTGCCTGACCACCTAATAATCAATTAAAGTTTGCATTTCTTCCTGTGGTATAATAAATATATTTGGCCTTTGGCCCTGGTTCCTGGCACTGAGCTTCTAAAACCCTTTGAATTTCCTGGGTGATAGAATCGTCTCTTGTTACTCTTAAGGAGTCCCTTTCCAAGCACACAGGAGTTTTTGCTGACGAGGGGACTTAGGGCAGGTAGGGTCCCTGGATAGCCTCAGGATGGGCCTGGTCACCAGAGAGACCAAGTAATTGGAGGGTTGCAATTTTCAGCTCCACCAATAATTGGAGGGTTGCAATTTTCAGCTCCACCTGCCAACCTATAAGAAGGGAAGAAGACTGGTTATGAAGCCCAGTAAGACCTGCTGGGCAGTGAGATTTGACGAGTTCTTCTGGGTTGATGAACAAGAACACATCTGTGCCAGCAGGTGGCACAGCCTAAGTCCTCCGGGGACAGAAGCACCTACGCTCTGCTTATGATCTCTACATCTAGCTGTTTAGTCATATCTTTCAATACCTTTGTAATAAACTGGCACTAGTAAGTAAACTGTTTTCCTGAGTTCTGAGAGTGGCTCTAGCAATTAATCGAACCTGAGGAGGGGGTCATGGGAACCCCTGATTTAGAGCCAGTTAGTCAGAAGTGCAGGTGACAACTTGGACTTGGTGATTGGCATCCGCAGTGGGGACAGTCCAGTGGAACTGAGCCCTTAACCTGTGGGATCTGATGCTCTCTCCACGTAGACAGTGTCAGAAGTGAGTTAAATCATGAGACTCCCTTGGGGGGCCTGGCTGGCTCAGTCAGTGGAGCATGTGACTCTTGATCTTGGGATTGTGAGTTCAAGCCCCATGTTGGGTGTAGAGATTACTTAAAAAAAAAATAAATAAATAATTTTTAAAAAAGATTAAAAAAATAAAATCTTAAAAAAAAAAAAAAAGTTACGGGACACCCAGCTGGTGTCAGAGAACTATTTGGTGTAGGAAGACCCCCGAACACACACCTATTTGGTGACCAAAAGTGTTGAGAGTTGGGGAGGGAAATACAGTTTTCCCTTGCACCTTCATTGCTGTGGTATTTGCTTGACCACGGCAGCCCTAGCCATCCCTTTCCCTGCTGGAAGACCCTTGTCTTGTTCCATAGCTGTCCTTACTCATCAGGTATAGACAGAGACTCAGAGCCTCCCCTTTACTCTGCTGAAAAATCCCTCGGGGATTATTCTTCTGGTGGCAGCAGAAATCCTGTGTTTCAGGATTGGGTGACCTTTGAAGATGTGTGAGGCCCTGGCCATACATGTCACTCATAGGGACTGGCGTTGCCTGGCCCTTCCGAGAGGAATCTCCATTAAGACGTGATGGAGAATTTTGGGAACGTGACCTGACTGGGTAAGAACTCTCTGTGTGTCTCAGTTAATCCATTGCTGACTAAGTCATTGCTGCCACCCATTTGTTGGCATGGTCTGAAGCTTTCAGGTTAGTTGGTTTTAGTTTCTGAATCCTTGTAAGCTGCATGGTCCCTCCTGATGAAGAGTGGGCTATTTCTGCTTCCCGTAAATGTTGGGTTCTGATACTTCCCCTACTGGAAATGGGCACATTTCCTGGGATCTGAGTTTACCCTCTCCAGCACCCAGGTGATCTGTCTGTATCGAAGACCTTGACCTTGGGAGTTTTACTTCCGGCCTAAGATGGTCGTCCCCTTAGAGAGCAGCCCCGCCTGTTGGCTTCCCCGGCCGTGTCTGTTTCATGTTGGCAGAAGGCCTAAGGCTGCTTTGGGTCCATTATCTCCCCTTTTCCTGTTCCCAGTGCTATGAATAGAATTTTATTTTTCCCAGCCTAATCTGATCATCTTCCTGGAACAAAGGGAAGCATGATGGGTACCAGATCTGCCGGCCACTTGAGGATGGAGGGCTTCGCTCACACCAGTGAGTGAGGGGAGTCCCTTAGCTCCCCTGCTGTGGCTACTCCTTCCCGTGTGCCTTCGGAAACATTGGGCGGAACGCTGATTTAGATGATTCCTCATTTTCTCTTGGTCTCTTGGCCACCAGGGGAAATCGGATAGAAACTTCGACAGGAATACCCCAGTGTGCATTTCCTCTCCCCTGGGTTAGCCATGAGCACCCGGAGGACGGCCTCTGACGTCTGCCTCTGCCTGCGCCGTCTGCGTGCAGTGAAGACCCCGAGGAGCTTCGCCCACAGCCGTTCCCCTTTACCTGCTGCTTTGTTTTCTCACCCCTTTCCTTCTGGGGCTTGACTTCATCTCTACACATCAGCTGACTGCGCTGTTCATTCCCTAGGTGTTCTGCCCGGCCCTTCGTTCCTCCCTCTCACTCTCTGTGTTACCAGCACACTCGGCCTTCCCTGTCGGCTGGCTCTCGGCCCCGTCCCAGCCCCCTTCCCTCCCTTACCGCGACGGCTTGGGAGGACGAGGGCCGCACACCAGCATTCTCTCTTCGGTGCTTCTGTTCTCAGGTTGGTTTTGGTGCACAGTGGCTATCAGGTCCTGCCGCGTTTTTATTTGTCAGGTGGTGAGGGCGGAGGCAGGGAGGCGGAGGCGGCTGGGAAGCAGGGCATTTCTGAGGACGCTCAGTGTGGAGGGAAGGCGTGGGGAGAACTCCCAAAGGCTGGGCCCCAGAGATCTAATTTTGTAGAAGCTCCTGAGTCCCGAGAAACCACAAGAGGTCTTAGAAGAAAAGATCTTTCAAGTATGGCGAGTGCGGGAAGAGGTCCCCTGGGAAGTCACGACCTCCTGCTTGGCGGAAAATCTGCTGGAGAGAGGTCTGCGCTGTCCCGTTCCTGCGGCCCACAGGAATTGCGCTCACCAGCAGTCTGATCGAGGTAAGGAGCGCGAGGAAGCGCCGAGAAACAGAAACGTGCCCGGGCATCGGTGTGCTCACGCCAGAGCGCACTCCCGCAGCAGGTGTGGGCAGTTGTGGTCTCGGGCTCCGAGCACCGCAGCAGACGGAAGGCCCGTGGCTGTGAGCGGCGTGGCAAAACCTTTAGCACCAGCTCCCAGCTTCCCACACCGGGCAAGAAGTCTCCTGAGTGCTGAGGGTGGAGAGAAAGCCCCAGGAGTCAGTCGCTCAGGCTGCTCATCGGTACTTCATAATCGAAAAAGCTCCGTGAACGTAATGAGTGTGGAAGAACCTTCCAAGACGACGAGGCACTTTCTCCTTTTCTTCGCGATGGGAGGGAGTATATGTGTGTCGGTAAGGAGTGCGGAGAGGCCTTTTCTCAGGAGGCTGCTTCTCTTTGTTGCAGATGTGGGAAGGCCTTTAGGAGGAATCCCAACCTTATTGATTGTCAGAGACTCCACTTCGGGGAGAGGCCTTGATGGGGAGGGAGGAGGGCAGAAAGGTGGCCAGCAATCACCAAGACCGTCATCAGCATAGTAGGTTTCATACCATTTCCAAGCCTGGAGTCTGACTAGTGGGAAAGCGGGAAAAGATCATCCCTTCCCTTCTCCCAGAATGGATGCAGGAGACCGAGGGTGCAAACACAGCAAGGAGGGGAAAGCCTTCCCTGTGGCTAATTCCAAGCCGTTTCTGTAAAGGGGCCAGAGAGTAAAAATGCTCGGCTGTGGGCTATCGGCCCGGCCCTGCTGTCGGAGCACAGAAGCAGCCAGAACTACGCATGCCGAGGAGTGTGGCTGCCTTCCAGTACGATTTGCTTTACGAAAACAGAGAGCCTACCGGGTTTGGCCCGCAGGTCCTACTTTGCCAACCCCTGTTCCAGAGAGAAAGCCTCTCGAGAAGCCTTGATAATCAGAGGATGGAGTCACGAGACAGGATTCGTAATGCAGAGAAACCTCGGAACAGCACGATCAGTGCAACAGAACCTTCAGGGCGGTGCTCCAGCCTGTCAGAGGGCGGTAGGAGAGGCCTGAAAGATCCAGAAACCTGGGTTTTGCCACAAAATAGCCGAAGGACCAGCACCCAGTCACTCAAAAGCCACAGGGCTTTTATGAGAAGAACAAGAGAGTACATCTGAGAGTGCTTCCAAAATGAATATGATAAACACATATATTAATTTTTGTAAGTGATCTCTACACCCACCGTGGGGCTTGAGCTCACAACCCCAAGATCAAGAGTCGCACACTCCACTGACAGAGCCAGCCAGGCGCCCCGCTATGGTAAACACATTTAAAATGGTGATTTATGTGAAAAGATGTTACTCATCCTCCGAATAGTTTCTGAGCCCCTGCCTCGCCAGGTTCCTGCAGAAGGAAATCGGGAGCAGAGAGGGCAGGTGGTGTTTAGCGCCACGGGACAGGATGATTTCACCGAGGGGATTCATGAGGGTCATGCTGGGGGCTCCAACATTCAGCAGTAGGGGGAAGCGAGGGACTCAGCCTGGAAGATTGTGAAAGTGTCCCGTGAGGTGGGAAAACAGCAGTGAGGAGCCGGGAAGGCAGTGCCTGAGGATGGGACAGTCGCCTCCTGGTGCTGCTGCTGAGCAGGCAGGCGTAGGACTGGGCAGGGACACTGGCTCTGTTGAGGGCGCTGTCTGAGCTCCCCGCGGCTGCACCTAGCACCTAGCACTTAGCACCTAGCACCTAGCACCTAGCACCAGCCGAGCGGCTTAGAACAATAGGAATTCTCAGGGTTCTGGAGGCCAGAGGTCCAAAATCAAGGTACCAGCGGGACCGAGCTCCCTCTGCGGGCCCTGGGGGATAATCCTTTGCCTCAGCCAGCTCCTGGGGCTCCCAAGGCTCCTTGGTTTGTGGCCGTGGAACTCCATTCTCCGCCTGTGTCTTCTCAAGGCCCGCTATCCTGTCCGTGTCTCTTCTGTGGCTCCTAGGACACTTGTCTTTGGATTTAGGGCTCCTCTCGTAATCCAGGATGATCTAGTCTCAAGATTCTTAATTACATCGGCAAACACCCTTTTTCCAAATCCATTTGCACTCCTAGGTTCCAGGGGTTAGGACGTGGATGTAACTCTTGCAGGGGCACCTTCCGGCCCGCTCCAGGTTTTGCTGCTGAAGCGATGGTGACAAAGCCAGTAACAAAGGGAGCCGGTTCTGAAGGGATTGGGGGAGGGGAGGGAGAGGGGAGTGTGCCGCAAGCCAGTGTGGAGCTGGAGGGTAAGACTGAGTCGGATCCTCTGATACCCTGCTCTCCCTGTCGGATGTAGCATTCCCCTCCCCCCACACACACATGTCATGGCTTTTCTGGAATCAGCCATTGCAGTGGGCGCATTGTATCAGGGTCTTTAGAGGCCACATGAGCTTCCCCCGGGGGTGGGGGGATAGCATTGCCAAGGCCAGGGGGTGGGGGGGTGGCCAGGAGGTAAAAGAGATGAAACTCGCAGTGGCCCGACTTCCGTGGGCACTTCTGGAAGGCCGGAAGGCGGTACCTGGGACTGGCAGAAGTCGGTTACCTGCAGTCGTGAGGCGACTTTCCACCAAACAAATGGCATGTCCTCCCCCAACCACAGGAAGCCTGTCCTCACTCACTAAACCCACCGCCCAAACTTGCAGGAGGAA
Source organism: Halichoerus grypus (assembly GCF_964656455.1). Lineage (NCBI taxonomy): Eukaryota > Metazoa > Chordata > Mammalia > Carnivora > Phocidae > Halichoerus > Halichoerus grypus. The sequence goes on from NC_135720.1 coordinate 114,679,894, forward strand.
GAGGTAGTCTTCCTGAATGCCGGGCACCCACGGGAGGCTTGCCATCGGGCCGGGACCCAGATCTCCGATGGGAATGGCTCACCCTGGCTATTTCGCCTAGGAAATCTCAAACCGGCACGCCAACAGTGGTGCGCTTTCGGGAATTGTGAGTTGAGGTCATCTCAGCCTTGAACAAAAGAGAACTAAACAGAAGATCTCAGGTGGAGGCCTTGGCCAGGATAGGCCGCGTTGCGATGTGCAGACAGACCGTGGTGGCGGAGGAAGTTACTCCCCGGAGGGTTAGCACCGGGAGGACGACGGGGCGTGTGTGGAGGGGTGGAGGGTGTATTTCAAGTCTCAGCTGAAACCCGTTTCAGAAAGACAGCCCTGAGTAAGTGGGGTTCCCTGTTTCAGCTCACCTGTCCCATGTCGGCCTGGGAGCGTCGCTCCACCATGGCGAGGTCTGGCCCAGCGTTGCCCCCACGGACCGCATGGACCGCAGAAGGGGAGGCAGACCCCGCTGGCTCCCGCATCTCGGAGAGGGCTTTGTCCCGAGCAGTCGCTCTGTGCTGCCTGGGGGGGACACTGCCGCCTCCGCCCTGCAGGAGCCCATCTGTGAGCTCTGACCCGCGCACAGCCCCCCGCCCACCCCCCGTGGCAGGGTGTGCAGGGGAGTCTCCCGCAGTCACTGAGGGCGGAGTATATGCAACCCTCCCTCTGCACCGCTGCCTCTCCAGCGGCCTCTTGGCACCTTGGCGATCGCTTGCTACCTCCCAGCTCTTCCCCTTCCCTGTCCTTATTCCCAGACTGAGGAATGCCACCCTGAAGTGTTTCCTTTGAGCCACCCCGCCCCCAGGTTCCCCACTCTCTCAGCCAGCCCTAGCTGAGAGACGGCGCAGTGTGCTACCCCAGCGCCAGCATAAGGCCCTCCGCCCCTTGCCTTCTCCCCGGGCAGAAGTACTTCAAACCGTCTGATGGAAGCAAACATTTCTATTTTGGGGGGCGCCTGGGTGGCGCAGTCCTTAGGCATCTGCCTTCGGCTCAGGTCATGATCCCGGGGTCCTGGGCTCAAGCCCCACATCGGGCTCCCTGCTCCGCGGGAAGCCTGCTTCTCCCTCTCCCACTCCCCCTGCTTGTGTTCCCTCTCTCGCTGTGTCTCTCTCTGTCAAAAAATAAATAAAAAATCTAAATAAATAAATAAATAAACTTTAAAAAATTTTCTATTTTTTTTTTAAGATTTATTTTATTTGAGAAGGAAAGAGAATCTTAAGTAGACACCACACTGAGAGTGGAGCCCGACTCGGGCCTCGATCTCACAACTCTGAGATCACGACCTGAGCCGAAATCAAGGGTCGGACGCTTAACTGACTGAGCCACCCAAGCGCCCCAAATATTTCTACTTCTACATACGCTCCTGGGCGTGTTCACACACGGGCATCGCTCTACTCTCTACGAGCAGGTGGGCCAGACACACACGGCCTCTGAGGTTTGACGTTGGAAATGGAATTACTGGAGAAGCTCACTTTCTATGTCGTGCGCCTCTAATGTTTTCTGTCATCAGAATGAGAAATTAAAATACCGAAAAATATGTGTGTGGTTGTTTACTAACCGCTAGTTACTCGTATCTTTTGTATGCAATGTTTTCAGGATGAGGGCTCAACTCAGCTGATCTTTCCATACATTTATTTCTCTTGAAATTTAATTTTGACACACCAGGTCCACATGGTATATAAAGCACAGAGTAAAAACAATTTATAACATTTTTGGCTAAAGGAAAGTTGTAGAAAAGTAATTTCTATCCAATCAAATTGGCGTTTTTTAAAATTAAAGCCTAGTTCTAATGGGATTGCTGAAAAGGGTGTATGATCTTGGAATATTTAAGAAGTATCCATTTTGTTGCCCACTGGTGTACTGATGGCAAAGTTTTTTCTAAGTGATGTTTATTTGCGAGTTGTGAAGAGAGGGGAGTGTCCCACAGTCCCTTGGGGACCCGTCTCCAGGAGTGGAGTGGACTTCATAACCCGGGGTTCAGCATGGCCCAGAAGGGACGCTCTGGCACCCCGCTCCCCTCCTGACACCTGGCACTCAATGCGTAATCTGAAAAGAAAAACCAGGATAGTTCCTATTGCATAGACAATCAAGGAGGAAAATCCCTGAAATGCTTTTTCAAAAGCAAACTCTGCCTCGCCCTTCTAGTTTCTTTGATCCTGATTCTATTGTGCTATAAACTGTGACATATTTGAATTCAAATTTTATTGTTAAGAAAGGCAATTTCCCCTGTTAGAGGTGCCCTTCTGGGGGAACTTCTTACAGGGGCCCCCACCCCCTGCACCCACAAGCCTTTTTGAGGGGTGGCATTAAAGACTTGGGCCTAGACTGAGCCTTGGAGCGCAGAGAACATTCCTTAGTCATCTTGGTGACTCCAGCACTAGGTGTGAACGAATGAGAGGCCTGTGGGGCTTTCACGTGGCCCTCAACCCTGTGCCTGCTTCTGGGGGGAGCTGGGCTTTGCAGTCTGCCCACCCTGCTCTTGAATTCTGGCTCAGGGTGGGAGGGGAGGTGGCTGGCCCCACAAACCTGGGCGGCAGCTGGCTCCAGCGCCCTGGGTCAGGGAACAGTGAGGGCGCCCGGGATGCAGGGGGTGGGGGGGGCTGAGAGCACCCCTGCCCCCTGACCAAGAAGCAGGGGTGCAGGGAGGCTGGAAAAGAGGCCTGGCCCAGGGAATGGGAGAGAGTTTACGGCGCTGGGAGGACAGGCAGGAAAAGGTTTCCATTCCATGAGGAAAAGGAAGGAGAGAGCCTGGTTTTAAAATACCTCCCGGCCTCCGCTGGAGGAGTGGGGGCTGGGGCGCGTGGAGCCGCCCCCAAATCATAGGCAACACAGGCATCGAGCCTCAAGCCTCGGGAGAACCAGGTTTATGAGCTTTGAAACCCTCTGAGATGTGAGAGATAATATCCATAAAATCCAGGATTGCTAGAAAGCCACAGACTTGCTTCTCCAAACTGCTGAAAATAGAAAGTAGGAAGTGAAATTAATAGCGCTGGGGATGAGAGGGAAACCAGGCCATGTGTGCATATCTTCAAAGCGAGAAAACAACCCCATCTTAAGAGCACATTACATTCCAGGTGCTGAACCAAGCCATTTCCACTTATTATTTCATTTAATCCTCATAAAAGCCCGAGGAGATAGGTCCTACAATCTTGTGTTATCGATGAACTTCTCTTACGTTGGGTAACTGGCTCCAAAGTCACAGAGCTGAGCTGTGTTCTAGCGGACTCAAGAGGATGGATTTAATCACTGTGCCCGTAGCTTTGGAAGCTTTTCCACAAAGACCCACAGTAAGAGACGGATTTTAGATCTGAACCCAGCACACATACATCTAATATATAACTGAAAGGAGAATTTCATAAAACAGCATGTACCCTTACCACCCACAGCGCTGATATTTTCTATTCGTTCTGTTTTATTTAAAAGCAAATGCTAGTCAAGACCTAGTAAATGCATTTCCTCATCCATTAATGGGACAGGACCCCCAATGGCCCCCGCGCTTGGAGAAGCACTGCATTACCCTCTCCCGCCAGTGGAGGGGGGGTACACTGGACCCAGAAGAGGGCTTTACCAGGCCCCCCTAAATTGCTGGGCTGGAGGGTAAATACCTCCCCGGATAAACAGTGCAGACTGTAGGATCCTCTGGAATCTCCTGGTCCTGATGAATTACACCCCAGCACCGTACGAGAAGGAGCCTCACAAACCTTGCAGGAAGTGCTGCAAATGAGACTGGCAGTGACTTATGAACAAATAATTCGTAAGCCGTTATAAAGGGGTACGGCGTGCCTTCATGAGGAAGCCTGCACACCGGATCTCTGTCCTGTTTGCAGTCCTTGCCCGGCGCTGCAGACACGGTGCGCGGGAATTTCAGCAAAGCGCTTGGCTGATTTCCTGAAAGCCCGCAGGATAACTGGGGAACTGTAGGATGGTTTGTGGCTAAGTACACGTATTCTTGGCGGACTGCCTGTCCCAAACAGGGCTCAAAAGAGACAATCCATGAGGGAGTTCTTTGTAAAAACAAAAGCACTCAGGGGCGCCTGGGTGGCTCAGATGGTTAAGCGTCTGCCTTCGGCTCAGGTCATGATCCCAGGGTCCTGGGATTGAGCCCCACATCGGGCTCCTGGCTCAGTGGGGAGCCTGCTTCTCCCTCTCCCTCTGCGTCTCCCACTGCTCATGCTCTCTCTATCTCTGTGTCTCAAATGAATAAATAAAATCTTTAAAAAAAAAGCGCAGAACAAGTGGAAATGATCATTTATAGATTTAATTGCCTCTGCCTCCTCCATGGCGGTGTGAGCCCTGAGAGGGTGGAGGACTTGTTTCCCCGGCTGCCTTGCGTCCCCAGCACTTAGCCCACGCTCCGGCATTTAGTGGCTCCTCAAGGACTCTCGGGGAATGTTATCATTAATCAATCAATATCTGCCTGAAAGAGGACCCCAAGGACATGTGCCAGGGTTCAGACCTTCGTCCTCTCATGGTCCACCCTCTCACGGGTGATACGGGGGGAGGCATGGATGACATATTTACCAAAGTTTCAGGTGGCCCCAAAAACTGGGACAGCCAAAGCACTGGATGACAGAATCAGGGTCCAAAAATAACTTAGCAGCCTGGCATGGTGGGCTGACTCAAGATGAAAAATAATGACGATCTGTGTTCTGCCTGTAGGTCTCAGACTTAGCTTGGCGAGCCCAGGATGAGGGGGGCTAGGGCCTCACAGCAACACGCATCAGGGACTCATGGCTCTTATTGGAAGCTAACAAATGAGGCAGCGATGTGGCAAGGTCGCCAACGCTGCAGACTTAACCTGTGCAAATACAAGCTTAGTGAACAGTAGAGGGAGGTCAGAGCCCCTCTACTTCATGCAGGTCAAATGACGCTGGGAGACCTGGCTTTGAATGACGAAGGGTCCTGGTGACACACTGCAAACCTTCCAGAGGGGACTAGGTTGAATTTGCCCGCATCAAAATCAAGGGTATCTGTTGCGTAAAGCCCTCCAGAAAGGTACTGACTGGCTAGATAACTCAGCAGGAAAAGATGTTATATGCAATTAACACAGAATTAACATCTAGAGTGTTTAAGGAACACCTTCACATCAACAAGAGAAAGGCAGGAAAGAGTGAGAAAGGAGGGCACAGGGAATGAGCGGGCACTTGGCTGGAGAGGAAATTGGAAATATTGCCAATCCCAGGCGAGCCTGCAATTCACCTCTAATCAAAAGATTGCAAATTAAAACAACAGGACTCTCTGGTAATAGCAGGAGAACCTCTCCCGCAACCCTCCTGCTGAAACAACTAAAAAAAACTGGATAGAGTGTTGAAAGGAGCCTCTGTAAAGAGCTGACAAGATGGGACAGCATCACTCTGATGGGCACGGGGATCAAGGAGAAGCTGCTCTCTTCCTGAGGACCTCTGCCCACTAGCGGACAGTTGAGCTCTCCTCCTGATGGCCTCTTGAGATGAGTGTGTCTCCACCACAGCCCCGCGGGTGGGAAGTCTAACGGGAGACCCCATTCCCCCCAATAAGCCAGGTTAAGGGTAAACCGGAAGTGGGCCAGCCTGGGGAGATCACAGCCTGGCTCTGTCGGTGCAGGTGACCCTGGGTATCCCAAGCCTTAACTTAGAGAAGCTCAGCGCCGGTGATGCCCCCAGGCTCTTGGAAGCAGCAAACACAAATGCTCTGTGGAGGAGATTACCTTCCTTCTGAATTATTCCTACGAATAAGACAACAACCAGCATGTCGTCAAAGATAACTCAGGAAACAAGGAAATCAGGCTCCAGCCCGCTGCCCTAGAAGCCCAATTTCTGCGGCTGCCAGACTCCACGTCTGACCGCTGGGGACAAAGGGAGTGTGTGGCCATCAGCAGCTGTGTGCCCCAGCAGCCAGGGGTTGTGTGAGTGTGTGACAGTGTGTGCCCCCAACATGCTGGAATGTTCTCCCTGGCCGAGCTGGTCAGGTTTTGTGATAATCTTCTAACTTTAAAAAAAAACACGTGGGTGGCACCTGGGTGGCTCAGTCATTAAGTGTCTGCCTTCGGCTCAGGTCATGATCCCAGGGTCCTGGGATTGAGCCCCACATCGGGCTCCCTGCTCTGCAGGAAGCCTGCTTCTCCCTCTCCCTCTCCCCCTGCTCGTGTTCTCTCTCTCGCTGTGTATCTCTCTCTGTCAAATAAATAAAATCTTTTAAAATAAATAAATAAATAAAAATAAAAATAAAAAAACACATGGTTGGGGGCACCTGGGTGGCTCAGTTAGTTGAGTGTCTGCCTTCGGCTTGGATCATGATCCCAGGGTCCTGGGATCGAGCCCCACATCGGGCTCCCCGCTCCGCCGGGAGTCTGCTTCTCCCTCTCCCTCTGTCCCTCCCCCTGCTTGTGCTCTCTCTCTCTGTCAAATAAATGGATAAAATCTTAAAACAAAACAAAACAAAAACAAAAACACATGGTTGAAGAAGGGCCACTTTTTCTAATTTGTATGAAGATGCCCTCTGGCCTAGGTGCCACCCCATGTAAAGACTCTAGATAATGGAACTACGTGATACAGATGATAAACTAAGTTTACTGTTGTAAAGAAGTAGGTTGAATATCTCTGCAGGGAATAGGAAAGTAGAAAAGTGATATGGTACATCTTAAAAGGAACCAGGTTGGACTTCTAGAAATACTAAATGCAGTAAATGAAATGGGAGGCGCTTTGGGAGCCACAGGCTTCGGTTCAGGCATGGCCAAGTCCAAGAACCATACCACGACCGCCAGTCACAAAAATGGCACAGAAAAGGCATCAAGAAACCCCGGTCACAAAGATATGAATCTCGGGCGCCTGCGTGGCTCAGTAGGTTAAGCATCCAACTCTTGGTTTCCACTCAGGTCATGATCTCAGGGTCGTGAGATTGAGCCTCGTGTGGGGCTCTGCACTCCGCATGGAGTCTGCTTGAGATTCTCTCTCTTATTCTCTCAAATAATAAAGAAATCTTTAAAAAAAGATATGAATCTCTTAAGAGGGCAGATTCTGAGTTCCTGAGGAACATGTGCTTTGCCAAGAAGCACAAGAAGGGCATGAATTAGATGCAGGCCAACAACACCAAGGCCGTGCGTGCACGTGCTGAGACTATCAAGGACCTCATCAAGCCCATGGAGGTCAAGCCCAAGGTCCCAAAGGGCGGCAGCCGCGAGCTCAATCGATTTGCCTGCATTGCTCACCCCAAGCTCGGGAAACCTGCTCGTGTCCACTTTGCCAAGGGTCTCAGGGCTCTGCAGCCCGAAGTCCAAGACCAAGGCTCAGACCAAGGCCCAGGCCGCAGCTGCGCCCCCCGCTCCAGCTCCTGCTGCAGCTCAGGCTCCCAGAGGCGCCCAGCCCCCACAAAGGCTCCGGTGCAGAGACCTCTGCCAGTGTGAGGACAGAAGCACTGATGCGACGCCCGGGCTTCTGTCTGCATGGGGCTGGTGTCCTCCGTGCTATTTGAACAAATAAACCTGTGGCGGGATCTGTCAAAAAAACAAAAATGAAATGAAAAGGTCATGGCAATGAGACAACCACTTTATCCCAGTTAGAGAGACCAAAGATAGAAAGGTGGGAAATAAGCAACACTGGCCAAGATCTGGGGAGCTGGGATCCTTGGGCAACATTAGTGGATACGTAGAGAATATGGCCCTCTGGAAAGGCACCTGTAGTGCTTTGCAAAATTGGCACGTGTGCGTACTGTCCCCTGGGTTCAGAGCTCAGAGAAACCCTCGCCCAGGCCCGTGCAGAGACAAGTGCCAGAAGGAGCCTTCATCCCAGCCTTGTGCAAGACTGCAAGCAGCTGGGATGAAAGCCTGCATGCAGTTTGCAGTGGCTTGCTTTCTTTTTTTGTAAAGATTTATTTATTACTTATTTTAGTTAGAGAGAGAGAGAGAAAGCACAGTGGGGAAGGGGCAGAGGGAGAGAGAATCTCAAGCAGACTCTGTGCTGGGCGCGGAGCCCAATGCAGGGCTCGATCTCACGACCCTGAGACCATGACCTGAGCCGAAACAAGAATCTGACACTTAACTGACTGAGCCACCCAGACACCCCAGCAGTGGCTTTCTTAAGGCAGATGGGGAAAGAACATTTTCATCGGAAATAATTCACTCTGTAGCCTATGGAAACTGAAAGAGGAAGAAAGCTTATCTTTAAGGGGCTCTAAATAGGAAGGCAAGGTGATTTTTCATGTTGAGATGATTACAAAATTCAATTTTAACAATATTTTATTTGTATTGCTTCATAGTATTAAAATCACTTAACCAGTCTTGTTAAAGTCAAACACATAGAAGAAATCATCCGGGGTGCCTGGGTGGCTCAGTTGTTAAGCGTCTGCCTTCGGCTCAGGTCATGATCCCAGGGTCCTGGGATCGAGCCCCGCATCGGGCTCCCTGCTCTACGGGAAGCCTGCTTCTCCCTCTCCCACTCCCCCTGCTTGTGTTCCCTCTCTCGCTGTGTCTCTCCCTGTCAAATAAATAAATAAAATCTTTAAAAAAAAAAAGAAAGAAAAAAATCATCCAGATTATATGATGTAGCTCTTTTAGGAAAATAAAATACTTTTATAATGTCAATATTTTTTGGTAATTTTTGTATTTTTCATAGTCTGACAAAAATAAATGCATGTCAGAATGCAAAACTAACAAATTAGCTGGACAGAGTTCATCTCCCAGTGACTCCACAATTATTTACATCCTCTATTTTTGCTAAATTTACTAACAAAATCATCTTTCCATATCCCTTTGGATACATTTGCAAAGTTAATGATTAATTTTAATTAGTTATTTAATGGTATTAACATTTTTTAAAGTCCCCATAGTAAAATGTAACCTAGAGCCAAATCTGAGGGGTGAAGATCATGTATAAAATTTCTATCAGGGCGCCTGGGTGGCTCAGTCGTTGGGCATCTGCCTTCGGCTCGGGTCGTGATCCCAGGGTCCTGGGATCGAGCCTCGCATCGGGCTCCCTGCTCCGCGGGAAGCCTGCTTCTCCCTCTCCCATTCCCCCGCTTGTGTTCCTGCTCTCGCTGTGTCTCTCTCTGTCAAATAAATAAAATACAAAATCTTTAAACAATAAAAAAATAAAATAAAATAAAATAAAATTTCCATCAAATGACAAGCACTAACTTTTGGTTGAAAGTTGATTAAATCAAGAAACCCAGACCAGCATTTTAAATAAGTCATGAATTGAATCAACCTGATTAAAATCAGACTCCCTAACTCCAAATACTAGGTGCAGTTTATGTTGATAATATTTAAGACAGTTGGTAATTCCCAAGCACCCCAGCTGGTTCCTGGATGATGATCCTCGGAAGAGCTGGACAGGCAAAGGGGGCACCCCGAACCCACATTCTGAGGGGACACTTGCCGTGGCCTCTCTGGACCTGGGCAACAAAGGATTGACGACTGAAATGTATTGCCACCAATTGGCTTTAACGTGTCCTGGTTTATTGATGTAAAATTGTTAATGTTTAAGTTAATTCGCAAACTCCTTATTAAGAGATTAAATTTACACTGGCTTGCTTTGTTATACTCAGAATGCTCAGATACATTTTTATTAGCTTTGGGGAGCTCCAGGGGTTTCTCATAAGTAAGATTCTTGTTAATTGCCTTTTTTGTACATAAACAAAATCCCAAATTGGAAAAATGAAAGAAAATGAAGAACGAAAATTTCTTTACTTAAAATGCAATTCTTTTGTAGCTGTATGCATTCTTTTTCCTTTTTCATTAATTATTCAACACATTTTTATGATCCGTAGGGTTAACTGGCCTGAATTAAAATTGAACTGGGAAAAAATATGTATGTAGTCCAAATGATGGTGTTTTTTTTCCACTAATAGTTCTAAGGAACAATGGGGTGAATTTGAAAAGCATGAACTTTATAGTCATTCAGACCTGGGTTTTAACTGGGGTCCCCCAATTAGCTATAAATTAATGACTCTGTCACAGTTTCTGTTCTGTCAAATGGGAATATCACCTCCCTTGCAGTTGTTATGAAGGTTAAAGATATGAGTAAAGTGCCTGGCACATGCAAGAGAGTGTTTAATATTATTCCCTGGTATGATTCTGGCCAGGGTTTGGTGGTTTAAGCCTGTTTGTCTTGTGGGGTTTTTGTGTTGTTTGTTTTTACACATAGCATGACCTGGTGGACTGTTCTTGCCCTTCTATGTATTCTTTTCAATGTGATTTTATTTTCACCTGAACTTGAGACATATCTTCACATGAGTTCATTGATTCGATCACAAAAGCCTGGGGAGGTTGCTCCTCAAGGCCATCAACATTAGCTCACACTCCAAAATTGGAAAACCCACAAGGAAATAATCTACCATGAATGAGTGCTTACCTACATAACAAAGAGCAGGATTAAACTTTCGATCACTTCAGACAATGGAATTATAAGCTTCAAGCTATAAGTATATTAAAAATTGTTGAAGTCATAAAACAAAGAATCAAAAGCATGAGAAATAACAGAATGCTATAAAAATGTTACACATCAATGATTATAAATGATTATTATAAACTCAATGGATGAATTAAACAGATGATTAGAAGTAGCTGAGGTTAGAATTGGGCACTGAAAGGGGCGCCGGGGTGGCTTAGTCAGTTAAGCGTCTGCCTTCCGCTCAGGTCATGATCCCAGGGTCCTCGGATCAAGCTCCACATCGGGCTCCCTACTCATCGGAGAGCCTGCTTCTCCCTCTCCCTCTACTACTCCCCCTACTTGTGCTCTCTCTCTCTGTCAAATAAATAAATAAAATCTTTAAAAAAAAAAAAAAAGAATTGGGCAATGGAAGATAAATCTGACAAAATTATCTAAAGTGTAGCACAGGAGTGTCTGGGCGACTCAGTCAGTTAAGCATCTGACTCTTGATTTTGGCTAGGGGTCCTGATCTCATGGGTTGTGGGTTCAAGCCCCGTATCGGGCTCCACACTTAGCATTGAGTCTGCTTAAGACTCTCTCTCTCACTCTGCCCCTCCCCCCTGTGTACTTTCTCTTTCTCTCTCTCTCTAAAATAAATAAATAAATCTTAAAAAAAAAGAAGTAAAACACTAAATTGAAAAGACATATAGACCGTATGTTTATTGCAGCTTAATTTACAATAGCCAAGACACGAAAGTAGCCCAAGTGTCCACTGAGAGATGAACGGATAAAGAAGTGGTGTATATACACAGTGAAATATTACTCAGCCATAAAAAAGAATGACATCTTGCCATTTGCAACAATACGGATGGACCCAGACAGTAGGATATTAAGTGAAATAAGTCAGAGAAAGACAAATACCATATGATTTCACTCATATGTGGAATCTAAAAAAACAAATGAATAAACAAACAAAAAGCTGAAACAGACCCATAAATACAGGGAACAGACTGAAGGTTGCCAGAGGGGAGGAAGGCAGGGTGCTGGGCAAAGTGGGTGAAGAGGAATGGGAGAAACAGCCTTTCAGTATGGAATGAATAAGTCACAGGAATGAAAGGTACAGCATAGGGAACATAGTCAATGGCATTGTAATAGTGTTGTACGGTGACAGATGGGAGCTACATTTGTAGTGAGCATAGCATAACATATAAGTTTTTTAAATCACCACTGTACACCTGAAATTATGTAACATTGTGTGTAAACCATACTTCAATAAATATAAAATAAAAATGCCTGATGATTTAAAAAAAAAGAAATGAAGAGGATCTCTATATAATCATAGATGATTTAATTCACAAAGAAGAATTAAAAATTCTTAATTGTGTGCACAAAATAATATAAACATAAGAAGCAAAACCAGAATTCTAAGGAGAAATTTATAATTCCCAATGACAACGGGTGATTTTAACATATATCTCAGAAGTATCTAGATTAGGTAGGCAAAGTGAGAACTATATAGATAAGCAATCTTGCATACAATTAGAGAATTCACATTCCTGTCAAGTACATATGGGACACTTACAAAAATGGCAAAAATTGACTGTGTACTAGGGTACAAAGTAAGTCTTAGCAAACTGCAAAGGTTATTATCATATAAGACGATATGCTTAGACCACAATGCAATCAAGTTAAAAATCAATATTTTAAGAAGATACTTTTAAGATCTATAGTTTTATAAATTTAAAACACACATGGGGTGCTTAGGTGGCTCAGTCGGCTAAGTTTCTGACTACATTTCAGCTCAGTTCTTGATCTCAGGGTCATGAGTTTGAGCCCCATGTGGAGCCTACTTAAAAAAAAAACCAAAACACACACACACACACACACACACACACACCCTCTAGATGAGTCATAGGTCCAGTAAAAATACTACCCTAAGGGATCACATCTCGCATCTGGACAGCACCTGCAGTAGGAGTCCCATCAGATTAAGTTGACAGTAGTCCACAGTCATTTTTCTAAGATTACACTTGACTTTTGCACAGGCCAAACTGGTGAATTAAATGGGAAGGGTTAGGAATCACTAGCCCTGCTTCTTTCGAATCTTTGATGGGAGTGTCAATGTCTTCATTTCCCTCAGAGATGCAGTGTTGCTTCCGGTTTACTATCTTGGCAGGGGGTGAAGGTTCCAGAGGCTTCCACTTAACCCTGCCTACCATAATGACCCCATAATGATCCCATAGAGCCAATGTGGGGATTCTGCCAGTTGCCAAATATATCTATTCCAATTATACTGTCAGGAACCAGGGAACTAGCCACAGGGTGAATTCATGGGTCAACTGGGCCAGCTGTGAGTCACACTTGAGTTGAGATTCTATCACCTGTCCATCATATACCCCTACTTTGAGTGGTGGGCCACGGTGGCATTTTTAAATCCCAAGGAATTGGCATCAATTCAGAGCCAATGTCTGGTAATCTCTGAAAGGTCTGGATATTTCCTTTTCCTCAGTGCACAGTCAGGCTAGTAAATAGTTGTGGGTTCCTTTGGGAATGCTTGCAGGAAGATTAAGGCGTTTATCTGTGGCAGTGGAGCAGGGTCCTTTCTCAAGGGAACCTGGCTTTTTGAAAGTGCTTTGGGTCTGTGCACTGACTTAAGTCTGGCAACTGAGCATCCTACTCCATTATGGTGACTCAAGATAGGTGTTTGGCTACCAGACCTGGAGTTTTTCCTGTTACATGGATCAAGCAATTCTAGTAGGCTTATTATCTATTTCATTCCTAGGGACACCATGATCAGTCAGTTACCACTAAAGATCTCTGCAGGCCAAGGCATTCTGATCACTGAAACATCCCTGATGCCCTTTATGGTTGAGGTACCCACCGTGTGGTTGATGGTTAAGTGTTTCCACTTGCCTCTGCTACAGTGGAATAGTACCATCATCCTCATTGAAATCAGAAGTGCAGTTTAAGAGTGCCATCCCCTACAGTCATAAATGGCCTACAAGGGAGAGAAACCACAGAACTTTTCAAGGATAAACGTGCTCCCCTCCCTAATATATTTCACAATGCCTTAGTAAAGGGGGTGTCTTCTTGGCCCTTCACATAGAATATAGTTAGGGGAGGGGCGCCTGGGTGGCTCAGTCGTTAAGCGTCTGCCTTCGGCTCAGGTCATGATCCCAGGGTCCTGGGATTGAGCCCCGTGTCCGGCTCACTGCTCAGCGGGAAGCCTGCTTCTCCCTCTCCCACTCCCCCTGCTTGTGTTCCCTCTCTCTCTGTGTCTCTGTCAAATAAATAAAATCTTAAAAAAAAAAAAAGAAACCTCCCTTTTCAAAAAAAAAAAAAAAGAATATAGTTAGGGGATAAGTCACACGTGATAAATCCAATCCAACATGGCAATCTCCCTGCACATCTGGATTTCCTTCTTCACATCATACCAGAAAAGCTCTGGCATCTTGACCTCATTAAATTAGACCTCATTACACCGGAATATTGAGTTCAAATTTCAGTCAACCAACCAAATAAGAAGTTAGAGCCACCTTTAACTACACAAACTAACAAAATACACATGGAATTCTAGTAAGCATATTCATATAAAAAATTTGATATAGTGGGAGTGTCTGGCTGGCTCAGTTGGAAAAGCATGCGACTCGATCTCAGGGTTGTGAGTTTGAGCCCTACAATGGGTGAAGAGATTACTTACATACATAAACAATTTTTTTAAAAATTTGATATAGTGGTTTTTTTTTTTCTGATCTGGTGTTATATATCTTTTCGTCTTTGATTTACCAACCTAAGAACCCATTCCCACACGTATTCCACAATTTACTACCAGTATATGTTAGAAAAGTCCCGCAATTCTTTTGATGCCTAAGCTCCTTTTTTCTGGGTTGTGTTGTGCTCCTGCACCTCCAGAGCATGCTAAGGCTCACACTGTTCATGGGCCTAGTGGCAAAGGGGGTGGCTGTGGTGGATCCTGAGGAGAATGAGGATCCTCTTTCAAGTCACCTGCCTCAGGTCAGGTTGTCACAAGTTTTTCAAGTAGAGGAAAACTAGTATCTTCAGACACCAGAAGGCAAACTCTGGGGACTCAGAATGACCTGGGAGTTCAAGATTATTGGTTTTATTTGGATGTCTCAATCTCAAGGTTCAGAATCCCATTCTTTCCAGATCAAGGCCCTAACTTTTACATGACAAACTTGGCAAGACTGTTAATTCAACAGTCATTATAATTCAGCAGCCTACACAATTAAATTTTGGTTTTGGTTTTTTAGCAATATCAGCCCTGGAACTGTAAGAAATAAGAAATTCTTTTAGGGTTATCATGGAAGCTCTCTGGTTCTCATTCCATGACTTCAGCTGAGACTTAACAGTCTTTTTTTTTTTTTTTAAGATTTTATTTATTTATTTGAGAGAGAGAATGAGATAGAGAGAGCATGAGAGGGGGGAGGGTCAGAGGGAGAAACAGACTCCCCGCTGAGCAGGGAGCCCGATGCGGGACTCAATCCCAGGACTCCAGGATCATGACCTGAGCCGAAGGCAGTTGCTTAACCAACTGAGCCACCCAGGCGCCCTGAGACTTAACAGTCTTGAGCTATTATTTTCTCTTTGTAAGTGCTCAAGTATACTAAAAAAAAAAAAAAAAAAACTGCCTCACACCATTATTTTTTTAAAGATTTTATTCTTCAAGTAATCCCTACACCCAAAATGGGGCTCAAACTCACAACTCCAAGATCAAGAGTCGCATGCTCCACCAACTAAGCCAGACAGGTGCCCCCTTATAGTGGTTGTAAATGCCATAACAGTGAAAGGCCGTAGCCACATGGGCTCCCAAGGCATGTGCTTCAGTTGGCACTTTATCACAATCAACCACAGATGATAGTCCAATTAATTGTGACGCCACTGCATGCTATGGGTTACTAGCCGCCCATTTCTCATCAACAAAGAGAGCACTGTGCTCAAGCCCAAGGGTGTGGCCAAACCAATGCCCAAATGCCACCCGAATGGGTCTAATTCCTGGGACCATTCCTGGTACCAATTCTTTATTATTTTGTGTTCAATCAAGAGACAGAAACCACATAGTAATTTAAACAGGGTAGCTTAATATAAAGAATTATTAAATGATAGGTTAGTAACTATAAAGAGATTAAGAAGTATCCTAAAGCTGAGGGAAACTGTCCAAGCCTATGGTTCAGACCTTATTGGAGAACGTATGGTTGCAACCCACTGGATGGCAGAGACGTTTGCTGGGTTGCCCAGGCCAGAACTAGTCAGCAATCACCAGGCAAGCAGGAAACAATCCTCCGGGGTGCGGGTGAACTGAGGCTGGTGGTCAGACATGCAGAGACAGTTGAGGCATGTGGAGTACATGGTGTTCACCACAAGTGGGAAATAACTGGGTTGAAGCAAGCTGAGGCTGGTGGGTAGGCATGTAGAGGGAGTCAGGGCACTGCTATGGCCATGAGGCCTGGAATGTACCTTATCTACACGGGGAGGACAGCCACAAAGTAGTCACTGGGCCCACTAGGGCTTCATGATAGCTGAAGGGCTGCATTCTCTGGGCACATGAATGGAGCGGAGCACTCCTGGATGGTCCCCACCTTGGCCAACACAAACACACACATACACACATTGCTGATAGACCATGTAGCAGGGGCAACAAAAGCAAAATGCAGCACCTTGGAACTAGGAAGAAAAACTCCTTTCTTCCTTCCATCCTCCTCTGCCCTCTACATCATGCTCACTGTACAGAAGAAATGTTTAAATAGTCCAGTCCATTACTGCAGAGCAAGTACTGAAGAATGAATTTGGAGCTGAGAGTTAATAAATTGATAACTGGCAGAATGCTCTCAATCACTTTGCTATTGTGTTTACATACAAGCAGTTCTAGAAAAAAAAAAAAAGAAGAGGGAGGTTGGGGGCAAATCTTGAGGATAGCAGCTATCATCTTACAAGGCCTTTGCCTCCACGTTGTTTCATGTTTCTGAATAAGTGGAAGCTGTTATCCTCCAAAAAAGGGAAATGAGACATTTCTTTAGGTCTAGCAAGTTCAGGGGAATCTGGGGCTCAAGTATGTCCACACAATATCCCCATTTCAGGTATAAGAGTGTCATTCTCTTCTTATCAGGGCACTGATTTTGTTTTTTGTTTTTTAAAGATTTTATTTATTTATTTGACAGAGAGAGACACAGCGAGAGAGGGGACACAAGCAGGGGGAGTGGGAAAGGGAGAAGCAGGCCTCCCGCCAAGCAGGGAGCCCGATGCGGGGCTCGATCCCAGGACCCTGGGATCATGACCTGAGCTGAAAGCAGACGCTTAACGACTGAGCCACCCAGGCGCCCCAGGGCACTAATTTTGATGTGGGAGTCTCCTTTTCTTCTTTTTTTTTTCTTTTGAGAGAGAGAGAGCACGTGTGAGTGGGAAGGGAGGGCAGAAAGAGAGGGAGAGAGAGAATCTCAAGCATGTTCTATGCCTAGTGTGGAAGCCGGGGCAGGGTTTGATGCAGGGCTTGATCTCACAACCCTAACTAAGATCATGACCTGAGCTGAAATCAAGAGTTGGACTCTTAACCAACTGAGCCACCCAGGTGCTCCTGATATAAGAGTCTTAACAGGGTTGTGAATTAAGCCTTCTCTGTAATTCTGCTATTGTTGCAATCAAGTCCTGTGCTTAGTTCTCAGCTCAATCCTCCCTCTAGCTGCAGGATATGCATGTCTTTTACAATACTGTCATAGCGACGTTCTGGCTCTCACACCCTTCCTGAGTTTGTGGTTAGTTAGCTTAAGCCTGTCATTTTCTTCATTCAGCATATCAACGGGACTTAAAAGAATGTAAAAATGAGGGTCTAAAAAAATTTTCAGCAAACATCATAGTCAATAGTGAAATATTGAAAGTTTTTGCCATAGGATCAGATTTGAAACTAGAATGCTCACTATCATCACATCAATGTAACATTGTATTAGAGGTTCTAACCTTTAAAATAAGGCAAGAAAAAATAAATTAAAGGATTGGAAAGAAGAAAACCCTGTCATTATTCACAGATGACATAGGAAATCCAAAAGAATCCACATAGAAACTATTAAAATAATAAGTAAATTTAGTATGATCCCTGAATAAATATTTAAAAATAAATTGCGGAAACCAATGAAAATGAAAACACAACTATTCAAAATCTTTGGGATACAGCAAAGGCAGTCCTAAGAGGAAAGTATATAGCAATACAAGCCTTTCTCAAGAAACAAGAAAGGTCTCAAGTACACAACCTAACCCTACACCTAAAGGAGCTGGAGAAATAACAGCAAATAAAGCCTGAACCCAGCAGGAGAAGAGAAATAATAAAGATCAGAGCAGAAATCAATGAAATAGAAACCAAAAGAACAGTAGAACAGATCAACGAAACTAGGAGCTGGTTCTTTGAAAGAATTAACATGATTGATAAACCCCTGGCCAGACTTATCAAAAAGAAAAGAGAAATGACCCAAATCAACAAAATCATGAATGAAAGAGGAGAAATCACAACCAACACCAAAGAAATACAAACAATTATGAGAACATATTATGAGCAACTCTATGCCAGCAAATTAGATAACCTGGAAGAAATGGATGCATTCCTAGAGATGTATCAACTACCAAAACTGAACCAGGAAGAAATAGAAAACCTGAACAGATCTATAACCACTAAGGAAATTGAAGCAGTCATCAAAAATCTCCCAAAACACAAAAGCCCAGGGCCAGATGGCTTCCCAGGGGAATTCTACCAAACATTTCAAGAAGAATTAATACCTATTCTTCTGAAACTGTTCCAAAAAATAGAAATGGAAGGAAAACTTCCAAACTCATTTTATGAGGCCAGCATTACCTTGATCCCAAAACCAGACAAAGACCCCATCCAAAAGGAGAATTACAGACCAATATCCCTGATGAACATGGATGCAAAAATTCTCACCAAAATACTAGCCAATAGGATCCAACAGTACATTAAAAGGATTATTCACCACGACCAAGTGGGATTTATCCCTGGGCTGCAAGGTTGGTTCAACATCCGCAAATCAATCAACGTGATACAATACATTAACAAAAGAAAGAACAAGAATCATATGATCCTCTCAATAGATGCAGAAAAAGCATTTGACAAAGTACAGCATCCTTTCTTGATCAAAACTCTTCAGAGTATAGGCATAGAGGGTACATACCTCAATATCATAAAAGCCATCTATGAAAAACCTACAGCGAATATCATTCTCAATGGGGAAAAACTGAGAGCTTTCCCCCTAAGGTCAGGAACGCGGCAGGGATGTCCACTATCACCACTGCTATTCAACATAGTATTGGAAGTCCTAGCCACAGCAATCAGACAACAAAAAGAAATCAAAGGCATCCAAATCGGCAAAGAAGAAGTCAAACTCTCACTCTTTGCAGATGATATGATACTTTATGTGGAAAATCCCAAAGACTCCACCCCAAAACTGCTAGAACTCATACAGGAATTCAGTCAAGTGGCAGGATATAAAATCAATGCACAGAAGTCAGTGGCATTACTATACACCAACAACAAGTCAGAAGAAAGAGAAATTAAGGAGTCGATCCCATTTACAATTGCACCCAAAACCATAAGATACCTAGGAATAAATCTAACCAAAGAGGCAAAGGATCTGTACACAGAAAACTATAAAATACTCATGAAAGAAATTGAGGAAGACACAAAGAAATGGAAAAACGTTCCATGCTCATGGATTGGAAGAACAAATATTGTGAAGATGTCAATCCTACCTAGAGCAATCTACACATTCAATGCAATCCCCATCAAAATACCATCTACTTTTTTCAAAGAAATGGAACAAATAATCCTAAAATTTGTATGGAACCAGAAAAGACCCCGCATAGCCAGAGAAATGTTGAAAAAGAAAAGCAAAGCTGGCGGCATCACAATTCCGGACTTCCAGCTCTACTACAAAGCTGTCATCATCAAGACAGTATGGTACTGGCACAAAAACAGACACATAGATCAATGGAACAGAATAGAGAGCCCAGAAATGGACCCTCAACTATATGGTCAACTAATCTTTGACAAAGCAGGAAAGAATGTCCAATGGAAAAAAGACAGTCTCTTCAACAAATGGTGTTGGGAAAATTGGACAGCCACATGCAGAAGAATGAAACTGGACCATTTCCTTACACCACACACAAAAATAGACTCCAAATGGTTGAAAGACCTCAATGTGAGACAGGAGTCCATCAAAATCCTAAAGGAGAACACAGGCAGCAACCTCTTCGACCTCAGCCACAGCAACTTCTTCCTAGAAACATCGCCAAAGGCAAGGGAAGCAAGGGCAAAAATGAACTCTTGGGACTTCATCAAGATAAAAAGCTTTTGCAAAGCAAAGGAAACAGTCAACAAAACCAAAAGACAACTGACAGAATGGGAGAAGATATTTGCAAATGACATATCAGATAAAGGGCTAGTATCCAAAATCTATAAAGAACTCACCAAACTCAACACCAAAAGAACAAAGAATCCAATCAAGAAATGGGCAGAAGACATGAACAGACATTTTTCCAAAGAAGACATCCAAATGGCCAACAGACACATGAAAAAGTGTTCAATATCGCTCAGCATCAGGGAAATCCAAATCAAAACCTCAATGAGATACCACCTCACACCGGTCAGAATGGCTAAAATTAACAAGTCAGGAAATGACAGATGTTGGCGGGGATGCGGAGAAAGGGGAACCCTCCTACACTGTTGGTGGGAATGCAAGCTGGTGCAGCCACTCTGGAAAACAGTATGGAGGTTCCTCAAAAAGTTGAAAATAGAGCTACCATATGATCCAGCAATTGCACTACTGGGTATTTACCCCAAAGATACAAAAGTAGGGACCTGAAAGGGTACGTGCACCCCGATGTTTATAGCAGCAATGTCCACAATAGCCAAACTGTGGAAAGAGCCAAGATGTCCATCAACAGATGAATGGATAAAGAAGAGGTGGTATATATATACAACGGAATATTATGCAGCCATCAAAAAGAATGAGATCTTGCCATTTGCAACGACGTGGATGGAACTGGAGGGTATTATGCTGAGTGAAATAAGTCAAAGAGAGAAAGCCATGTATCATATGACCTCACTGATATGAGGAATTCTTAATCTCAGGAAACAAACTGAGGGTTGTTGGAGTGGTGGGTGGGGTGGGAGGGATGGGGTGACTGGGTGATGGACACTGGGGAGGGTATGTGTTCTGGTAAGCGCTGTGAATTGTGCAAGACTGTTGAATCTCAGATCTGTACCTCTGAAACAAATAATACAATATATGTTAAGAAAGAAAAAAAGAAGAAGAAGAATGTAGCAGGAGGGGGAGAACGAAGGGGGGGAATCGGAGGGGGAGAAGAACCATGAGAGACGATGGACTCTGAAAAACAAACTGAGGGTTCCAGAGGGGAGGGGGGTGGGAGGATGGGTTAGCCTGGTGATGGGTATTGAGGAGGGCACGTTCTGCATGGAGCACTGGGTGTTATGCACAAACAATGAATCATGGAACACTATATCTAAAACTAATGATGTAATGTATGGGGATTAACATAACAATAAAAAAAATTTAAAAAAAAATTGCACTTTTATATACTAGTAACACCTAATCAGAAACTGAGATGTATTATTTACAGATTTTTTACAGAGAAAAAGAGAAAGAAAAAAGCACAAGCAGGGGGAGGGTCAGAGGGAGAAGGAGAGAATCTCCAGCAGACTCCTCCCTGTGCATGGAGCCTGACCTGGGACTCCATCTCAGGACCTGAGATCATGACCTGAGCCAAAACCAAGAGTTGGACACTTAATTAACTGAGCCACCCCCTGAAAAAAAGATTTTTAAAAAACATTTATAATTACATAAAATACCCAGAAAAATATCTAACAAAAGATGTACAAGATCTCTACAATTAAAAGTTCAAAACATCACTGAAAGTGATACAGGTAAAAATGGAGTAGGAACCTCTGGGGCAAGCTCTCCCCAGAAACACCAAAAAACCTGGTCAGAATCAACCTTAAAGAACTCTGGAAGGTAGTGAAAGGCTTACAGCAACCAAGTGAATGCTTAACCAGGAGAAAGACCACTGTAACAAGGCAAGAGAGCTTTGAGGTGTTTTCACTTAGTCCTGCCCACTCTTCTCTCTGGCATGGTAGCAGTCTCAAAAATGGCACACTGTATTCCCAGTATGTGTACATGGTTCTAGAGGGAACAGAATGGACTTTGTTACCAAGGAATTATGTTTGTCTATTTCGACCTGACTGGAGTTTTCCTGAAGGACTGACGTAAGGTCTTACCTTTGTTTCCCTATTTCAGAATTCTATCGAGGCAGAGCAGCTTATGCAGAGAACATTCTTTGAGAATATTGAAAGACAAATGAACAAGCTGCTGCCCCCTGGGGCAAATATAGCTGTTGGAGAAAACAATAGACACAATAAAAACCTGGGAGGAAAAGCCAGGGAGATTTTGGGGGAACAGGGGTCTTGAAAAGCTCTCATGTATACTGGGGAACCTTAAAGTCCACACACATGTCCAGGGCAGAATGTATGCTCAGAAAAGACCTGAGAAGAGCATAGGCATTCATCTCTGGCTGGTCCTTACGCTCAGTGCGAGTAGGAAGTGAAGGTTAAGAAAGAGTTGTAAATGGCCTAGTTAAGCACTGAAGGAGTTTTTGCAACCCAGAGCCAATCTGGAAAGACCTAGAGAGTAATTTTCCTTTCCTTTTTTTTTTTCATAATATTCAAGATGGCCAGTTTTCAACAAAAAAAAATGATAAAGCATGCAAAAAACCAAGGAAGTATGGCCCATTCACAGGGGTAGAAAAGATGGACATCAATAAAAAGATAGAAATGATAAAAAGGAACAAAACAGGAATTCCGGAACTGAAATGTACGATAAGTGAAATGAAAAATCCACTAGAGGTTTCAACTGCTGATTTGAGCAGACGGAGAAAAGAATCAAGAATAGGTCAAATGAAATTATCCAGTCTGAGGACAGAAGAAAAAAATATGAGGAAAAATGAACAGAGCCTAAGAGACCTGTGAGACACCATCAAGCATACTAACATATGCACAATGGGAGTCCCAAAAAGTAGAGGAGAGAAAGGGGCAGAAAGAATATTTGAAGAATTAATGGCTGACTCCTCAAATTTGAAAAAAGACATGACACTACACATCCAAGAAGCTCAACAAACTTCAAGTAGGATAAACTGAAAGAGATCCACATTGAGAGACACAATCAAACTGCTGAAAACCAAAGATAAAGAAAGCATCTTGAAAGCAGCAAGAGAAAAGCAAATCATAATGTGCAAGGGATAATCAATAACTATTAATAGCTGATTTTTAATCAGAAACCATGGAGGTCAGAGGCAGTGGGATGACATAATTAAAAAGCTGGAAAAAAAAAAACCTGTCACCCACGAATTTTACATACAGCAACATGAATCCTTTAAGAATATGGAAGAAATTAAGACATTCCCAGATAAAAGCTGATGGAGTTCATTGATAGCAGATCTGCTCTATAAGAAATGCTAAAGGGACCTCTTCAGGCTGAAATGAAAGGACATTAGACAATCTACATGCAAAGTACTGAATCTGGAACCTTACCCCATACAGTACACAAACATTAACTCAAAACGGACCAAAGACCTAAAACTATAAAACAAAACAAAACAAAAAGAGTATGGCATGTCCAACGGAGGTCCAAAATGTACTCAGAATACTTTGTCACAGCCATTACTTCCTCCTTAACCGAGTATCTTTGTCAGGACTACAAGATTAAGAAACTCAAAGTCTCTCAAACTCTTTTGAAGGTAACTATAAACACACCTCCACATTTTCCTATTATGAAAGGAAAATAGTTCTAAAAACCATGATCAGGGCACCTAGGTGGCTCAGTCGGTCAAGCATCTGCCTTCAGCTCAGGTCATGACTCCAGGGTTCTGGGATTGAGTCCTGCATCGGGCTCCCTGCTCCATGGGGAGCTTGCTTCTCCCTCTGCCTCTGCCTCTCTCTCTCTTTGTCTCTCATGAATAAATAAATAAAATCTTTAAATATATATATTTAAATATTATATATATCTTTAAATATATATTTAATATATATAATAGGTATATAAGATATATAATATATAAAGAGATATAAAGAGATATATATATATATATAAGATATATATAATAGAATGGGAGAAAATATTTGCCACATATATATATATAAAGGGTCTACTATCCAGAATATGTAAAGAACTCTTACAACTCAACAACCAAAAGACAAACAACCCAACTTAAAAATGGGCAAAGTGCTGGTGGAAACGTAAAATGGTGCAGCTGTTGGGGAAACAGAAGAGCAATTCCTCAAGAAGTTAAACATAACATTACCATAGGATCCAGCAATTCCACTTCTGGGTATACAGTCAAAAGAACTGAAAACAAGGATTCAAACAGATCTTTGTTCACCAGTGTTCCTAGTAACATTATTCACAACAGCCAAAAGGGGGAAGTCATCCAAATGTTTATCAATGGATGAATGGATATACAAAATATAATATATTCATATGATGAAATATTATTCAGACATAAAAATGTATGAAATACCAACACATTCTACAACACGGATGACCCTTGAAAACATCCTAAGTGAAAGAAGTCAGACACAAAAGGCTATATATTGTACGATTCCATTTATATGAAATATTTAGACCAGGCAAATCCATAGACAGAAAGCAGATCGAAGGAGCTTTGTGGAGAATGGAGAGTAACTGCTTAATCGGTACAAGGTTTTTGCTTGGGGTGATAAAAAAGGTCTGGAACTAAATGGGAAGAAATCAGAGAGGGAGACAAACCATGAGAGACTCTTAACTCTAGGAAACAAACTGAAGGTTGCTGGAGGGGAGGTTGGTGGGGTGATGGGGTAACTGGGTGATGGGCATTAAGGAGGGCATGTGATGTGATGAGCACTGGGTGTTATATGCAACTGATGAATTACTGAACTCTACAACTGAAACTAATGATGTACTATGTGTTGGCTAATTGAATTTAAATAAAAATTTTTTAAAAATTTTAAAAAAAGTTTTGGAACTAGATAGTGGTGATGGTTTCTCAGCATCCTGGATGTACTTCATACCACCACATTACTTTAAAATAGTTAAGGGCGCCTGGGTGGCTCAGTCGTTAAGCGTCTGCCTTCGGCTCAGGTCATGATCCCAGGGTCCTGGGATCGAGCCCCGCATCAGGCTCCCCGCTCCACGGGAAGCCTGCTTCTCCCTCTCCCACTTCCCCTGCTTGTGTTCCCTCTCTCGCTGTGTCTCTCTCTGCCAAATAAATAAATAAAATCTTTAAAAAAAAAAAAAAAAGTTAAAATGCTAAGTATTATGTGTATTTTTTTCAATCTTGTTTATTTAGTAGATTGTAATAGTCTCAAAAATCTTTCGGGGCACCTGGGTGGCTCAGTCGTTAAGCGTCTGCCTTCGGCTCAGGTCATGATCCCAGGGTCCTGGGATCGAGCCCCGCATCGGGCTCCCTGCTCCGCGGGAAGCCTGCTTCTCTCTCCCACTCCCCCGCTTATGTTCCCTCTTTCGCTGTGTCTCTCTTTGTCAAAAAAAAAAAAAAAAAAAATCTTTCATCAGATGTTTGATAGCCTTGTAAAACTTTTGGTCTTTGAGCTTGAATGTGGAGCTTTACTCCATCAGTAACACAATTTTCTTGTTGTAGTGCATTCTGAAGTTCTTCTGAAGAAAACAGAATCCAGTCCATACCTCTGTGAAATCCAGTCTCTTTGTCAAAAGGTACAGTGCACTTTTGTACATGGCCAAACTGTGCAATCTTGAAGTAAAAGGACAAAGTCGGAGATCCTACACTAATTGATACCAAAACAGTGTGAAGATACAATACTCTTTAAGACAGTGTGGTGTTGGGGCAAGGATGGACAGTCTAATGTTATATATGCATTTTCTGTGTCCATTCCCCACATTAGAAAATGAAAATGACTCAAGTGGAAAAACTGTGAAGAAAGCAGGTGAACTTAAGAAACGAGAGAGGGGCGCCTGGCTGGCTCAGTCAGTGGAGTGTGGGACTCTTGATCTCCAGGTCGTGAGTTTGAGCCCCAGGTTGGGTGTAGAGATTACTTAAAAATAAAATCTTAAAAATTTTTAATTAAAAAAAAAGAGGGACTAGAGAAACATGTATATTGGAAGTGACAGAGTGTATTAAGAGCTGAAAGCATAAAAAGATATATGCATGGCCATGTACATGCTTCCATTTCCTGTGAATACCTTATTTCCCATGTGAGAGAAAATAAAGACAAATGATTAAAGTGTTGTTCATTCTGGAGAGCTTTACCATGCTCCTTCCAAGAAACACATTCCACTGGAATAATGCTGGAAGGAACTAAGTTGGAGGAAGAGCTGTGTTACAGACTGAACTATGCCCCCCCCCCCCGCCCCTTCTTAGGTTGACACTCAATGTGACTGTATTTGGAGATAAGGTCTTTAAAGAGGTAAGTAAGGCTAAATGCAGTCATAAGAGTGAAGGCCTAACCCAATATGACTGTTGTCCTTATCAGAATAGAGACACCAGGAGTGCCCTTGCACAAAGAAAGACCATGTGAGGAAACCAGTGAGAATGGTGGCAGGCTGCCAGCCAAGGAGAAAGGCCTCAGGAAAAACCAAACCTGCCGGCATCCTGATCTTGAACTTTCAGTCTCCAGAACTGTGAGAAAAGAAATATTTGCCATTTAAGCCACACAGCCTGTGGTATTTTGTAATGGCAGCCCTAGCAGACTAATACTTGACAACAAATGTTTGAAGGAAATTTTATTTATTTATCTTTTAAAGTTTTTATTTATTTATTTTTTTTTTTAAGATTTTTTTTAAAATTTATTTATCTGAGAGAGAGAATGGGAGACAGAGAGCATGAGAGGGGGAGGATCAGAGGGAGAAGCAGACTCCCCGCTGAGCAGGGAGTCCGATGCGGGACTCGATCCCGGGACTCCAGGATCATGACCTGAGCCGAAGGCAGTTGCTTAACCAACTGAGCCACCCAGGCGCCCCTAAAGTTTTTATTTATTTAATCCCTACACCCAGTGTGGGGCTCAAACTCACAACCCTGAGGTCAAGAGTCACATGTTTTTCCAACGGAGCTAGGCAGGCAACACTAAAGGAAATTTTAGATCATGGAGACAGAATGATCACTGTTGCTTATAAGACATCATGATCATGACAAGAGCAGAAAAATCACATTCAAAAATGCAATTTCCGGGGCAACTGGGTGACTTGGTCAGTTAAGCAGCCAACTCCTGATTTTGGCTCGGGTCATGATCTCAGGGTTGTGAGATCAAGCACCACATCAGGCTCCACTCTGAGGGGGAGTCTGCTTGGCATTCTCTCTCTCCCTCTCCCTCTGCTCCTCCTCCCCCCACTCTCCCTCTCTCCCCTCTCCCCTCTAAAATAAATAAATACGTCTTTTTTAAAAATGCAATTTCCAGCACAGCCTAGGGTTATCAGAAGCTGTATAACACAAGCAAAGGGAATGTAACACTTGTCCGTTTTTAGTTTCTTTTTATGCTTTGTCAATACTTTCAGAAGACAATTCATGACCATTCACTTCTGAGACTCATTGCCAAGGAAAGCTGATTATCAGCTTCTTGGATCCGGACATGGATGAACATTAGACATTTACTGTTTCACTCCTTCTCAAGCTCATTCTTGTTCACCTTCATCCACCACTAAACAGCAACAGTGACTACAACCTCCATACCTCCCTTCTCATCTCCAGCCTCACTCAGGAGACACTGCAATTTCAGTAACCACATTTAGAAACTTGCCTTGTTTATTTCACTATTGCTGAGTGTTATTTGCCTTCATTATGTGTCTTTAACATATCATTTCACTGTTCATTTACATTACAGTATGCAGTTGTTGAAGTTAAGAGGAAAACATTCGTATCCTATGTTACTACACAAATTCATTAATGAGTTAATTAAGTGTTAAACAATTAAGTAACTGGTGTTTTAAAGGCTTTACATTAAGCAGAAAAACCTGGTTAATTGTTATATATTTTTTCTAGAGTGTTTCAAGCACTGAGGGAAATTAATTGGGGTTTTTAGACATGCTGGAAATACATTATTATTTGTTTTCATTTAAAATAATGACATACGGGGAGGGAAAAATAAAACAAGACAAAACCAGAGAGGGAGACTCTTAACCATAGAAAACAAACCAAGGGTTGCTGGAGGGGAGGTGGGTGGGAGGATGGGGTAACTGGGTGATGGGCATTAAAGAGGGCACCGGATGTAATGAGCACTGGGTGTTATATACAACTGATGAGTCACTGAACTCTACCTCTAAAACTAATAATACACTATATGTTAATTAATTGAATTTAAATAAAATAAAATAATGACATACAAAAATAAAATAAAATAATGACTTACAGACTCCCACTACCTAAAAATTCACAATCCAACATGTTTTTAGGAATGGATTCCTAAAAATCCTGAGGGATGCCTGAATGAGGATAAAAGGTACTAGGAAGAATAAAGTCATATAGTTATCATATTGTTGTATAGTTAATGCTGTCTCCTATTAGAAAACACCTATGATTAATCATTAGGGATGCTGAGATTGAACCCCTAGATTAAGGTGGTGACATATGATCCCCCGATTTACAGTTAATGCTTTCCCTCTTGAAACTAGAAAGTAATCTGCCTGGTGTTACTTTGACTCTATGTGCATGTTTACAGTAACCAATCATCTTTTGGTTTTAACACCAATTGATAATTCTTCCTGAGTCAATAGTTTTGTTGGAGTTTGTGAAATTATGTTTTTCCTAATTCTTTTGTTTCTTTTACATTGTTTAACTAGCATTTTGTGAAGGTTCTCTTCATTATCTAGAACTATTCAGTTATCCTAAAATAAATTTTTACTAGAAGAGCAAAATAAATGCTTAATATTTTCCCTCTAATTATACCAATTTTCAAAGTAAGTAGTTGTTTTAATAGTTGCCTTAAATGGTAACAAATGAGACTTCTTGACTACTCTCATTTTGGGTATCATTACAAAATAATGAATTTTCATCGATTCAGTGTGTTCAATACAATCCCTCTTCTAGTTGCTCAGAATGTCATAACTTTGTTCAGTGGGAACACTTTCATATGGGCTCCTAGGTTCTTTTGATATGACATTTTCTTCTACAGCTTTCTTTCTTTTTTTTTTTTAAGTGGGCTCCATGCCCAGTGTGGAGCCCAACATGAGACTTGAACTCACGACCCTGATATCAAGACCTGAGCTGAAATCAAGAGTTGAACACTTGACTGACTGAGCCACCCAGGCACCCCACTTCTATAGCTTTCTTGTTTTTAACATAAAAACATGTCCCAGGCACACCTTGAAAAATGCCTGCTTTAGACCTGGAACC
This sequence comes from Halichoerus grypus, assembly GCF_964656455.1. Lineage (NCBI taxonomy): Eukaryota > Metazoa > Chordata > Mammalia > Carnivora > Phocidae > Halichoerus > Halichoerus grypus. Next base: position 114,708,690 of record NC_135720.1, read on the forward strand.
AGCAGTTTCTTAAAGAAACCATACTTTGTTTTGTTTTTTTTGTTTCTTTTGTTTTCCATTGTTACTCTTTAAAAATGTTTTAAATTGAAGAATAGTTGACATATAATATTGTATTAGTATTAAGTGCACAACAAAGTGACTCAATATTTATATACATTAAGAAATGGTCACCAAAATAAGTCTATTACCATCCGTCACCATACAAATTTGCTACAATATTATTTATTATATTCTCTGTGCTGTACAAGGCCATGCTGTTTTAATGGGGAATAGTGTTAGAGATCACAACAAAGGCACTAGGGCTGCTCATTGCTTCTAATCCATTTCCATGGACAGAACCAGAAAAACACATATTTGAAAACTCATGAGTTCATATTGATTTTTCATTTTTCATGTTATTATGTTTTCACTTAGTTTCTTTGGTGATATAATATCTTTTCTCTTATACTAAAATTTTATTATTTACATTATTAATATAATTACTTGTCCTTTAACCTATTTATAAGAAAAAAACTATATTTTCAAAATTCCATTGCTGATAATACTACAAACAATAGAACTTCTGAAAGAAGTTTAAAAAAAATTTTTTTTTTAAGATTTTATTTATTTGACAGAGAGAAACACAGCGAAAGAGGGAACACAAGCAGGGGGAGTGGGAGAGGGAGAAGCAGGCTTCCCGCGGAGCAGAGAGCCTGATGCGGGGCTCGATCCCAGGACGCTGGGATCATGACCTGAGCTGAAGGCAGACGCTTAACGACTGAGCCACCCAGGCGCCCCAAGAAGTTTAAAATTTAAGAGTTTAATATTTAAGGATTTAGGGGCACCCCAAGAAGTTTAAAATTTAAAAGAGTTTAATATTTAAGGATTTAGGGGCACCTGGGTGGCTCAGTCGTTAAGCGTCTGCCTTCAGCTCAGGTCATGATCCCAGTGTCCTGGGATCCAGCCCCGCATCGGGCTCCCTGCTCCACGGGAAGCCTGCTTCTCTCTCTCCCACTCCCCCGCTTGTGTCCTGCTCTCGCTGTCTCTCTGTCAAATGAATAAATAAAATCTTTAAAAAAAAATATTTAAGGATTTAAAGTTTAAATTGTAGGGGTGCCTGGCTGGCTCAGTAGGTAGAGCATGCGACTCTTAATCTCAGGGTTGTGGGTTCAAGCCCCACATTAGGCATGGTGCCTACTTAAAAAAAATAAACATTAAAATCTTTAAAAATAAAGAAAGAAAAATAAAAGTTTAAAATTATAGCTGGAGGTTTTTTTGTCCTTAGTGTACATCCCCTTTATGGTTGTAGTCTTCAGAATTCTTTCTTTCTGTGATTATGCTACCAAGGTGATATGGTTCAATTTATTTAGTCAAATTAAAAGAATTTTTTAAATTTCTTTTCTTTTCTTTTTTAAAGATTTTATTTATTTGTCAGAGAGAGAGCCCAAGGCGGCGGGGGGGGGGGGGGGGTGGGAGTGGCAGGCAGAGGAAGAAGCAGGCTCCCTGCTGAGCAAGGAGCCTGGGATCATCACCTGAGCTGAAGGCAGATGCTCAGCTGACTGAAACACCCAGGTGTCCCAAAAATTTCTTTAATTTTTTGATTAGGTAGTGGAATTACATGATTCAAAGTACACATAGAGGAATCTTAAAGTACACGTATCTTCTTTCTGTCCTTCCCTCAACTTCTTTCCCATTTTTATTGTTTATTCTAGTAGTGCTTCTTTTTGCAAATATAAGCAAATACACCTTTCTTATTTGCTCTCCACCCTCACTGTCTCTCATACAAAACATAGCATATTATGTATAACTGTTCTGCATTTTGCTTTTTTTCACTTAACAAAATATACTGGAGATCTTTCTACATCAATACATAGAGCAACTGATGATTTTAAGAGTCAAGCAGAATGTTTTATTAACTTGGACCAGCACACAAACCAGAATGTGTTTATAATATAAAATTTCTGGGGGTGCCTAGGTGGCTCAGTCAGTTGGGTGTCCGACTCTTGGTTTTGGCTCAGGTCATGATCTCAGGGTGGTGAGATCGAGTCCCACACAAGCTCAACATGGAGTCTGCTTGAGATTCTTTCCACTCCACCCTCTTCCTCCCCCTCTGCTCCTTACCCTGCTCATGCTCTCTCAAATAAATTAATAAATAAAATCTTTAAAAAAAAAAGTCTTTATAAAATTTCTGATCAGATACCCTTAAAGTGTATAGCTATTCCCAAACTTATTTCTCAATCTTTTAAAAAATTGACTATATAATTTAATTTATACAATTATCTAGAACTCATATATGTGTATATTTCATATTTTTATTCATTCCATAACTATGGATAAACTTACCCATAAATAACCAATGCCATCAAAAGACAAGGGCCCTTCTTTTTAACCTTAACTACAATACCCTTATCACAACTAAAAACTTTAACAGTAACTCCTAATATCATCAAATGTCCAGTTGGTGGTTGAGTCCCCAGTTGTCTCATAGGGGCCATACTTGTTTTTTTTAATCTTTTAAAAAAAATTATGATCCAAATAAGCTCTGCACACTGTGGTTAATATGTGTTTTATTTTATTATTTATTTATTTGAGAGAGAGAGAGAAAGCACGCGCACACGCGAGGGGTGGGGAGGGGCAAAGGGAGAGGGAGAGAGAGAATATCAGCTAGACTCCCTGCTGAGCACAGAGCGGATGCAGGGCTTGATCTCACGACCCTGAGATCATGACCTGAGCCAAAATCAAGAGTTGGCCGCTTAACCAACTGAGCCACCCAGGCGCCCCAGTTAATATGTCTTTTAAAATCTTTGGGGGTGCCTTCCTGGCTCCATTGGAAGTGTGCGACTCTTGACCTTGTGGTCTTGAGTTCGAGCCCCACATTGGGTGTAGAGATTACTAAAAAAATAAATAAACAAACTTAAAAAAAATCTTTTAAACTACAGGTTTCCCTCCCTCCCCTTTGTCCCTTTACAATTATTTTGGTGAAGAAAATGGGGTGTGTTTGTTTCTTAGAATTTCTCGCAGTCTCAATTTTGCTGATTACCTCACTGTGGTGTGGTTTAACATGTTTCCCTGCCCTCTGCATTTTCTGTGAATTGGTAGTTATATTTTGAGGCTTGATCACATTCAAGTTCAATATTTTGGGCCAGACTAATTCATAGGTGGTGGTGGTGTTTTCCATAAGAAGCACATATGGTCTGGTTGTTTCTTTTTTTTTTTTTTAAGATTTTATTTATTTATTCATAAGAGACAGAGAGAGAGAGGCAGAGGGAGAAGCAGGCTCCCCGCTGAGCGGGGAGCCCGATGTGGGACTTGATCCCAGGCCCCTGGGATCATGACCTGAGCCAAAGGCAGACGCTTAACCATCTGAGCCACCCAGGCGGCCTGGTTGTTTCTTTTTTGTGGTGTTTGCAGCCACTGATGCCCAATACCTAGATCCATTAGTTCATTCATGGTTCATTTATTTGTTTTTTTTTGTTGTGGTGGTAAAATATATATAACATAAAGTTTACCATTTAAACCATTTTCAGCTGTAGAGTTCAGAGGCGATAACTATGTTCACACTACTGCACAACCATCACCGCCATCCATCTACAGAACTTTTATCATCTTCCCAAATTGAAACTCGGTACCCATGAAATAATAACTCTCCATTTGCCCCTCTCCTCAGCTCCTGGCCACCACCATTCTTCTTCCTGTCTCAATGTACTTGGCTGTTCTAAATCCTTCATATAAATGGAATCAAACAGTATTTTTCCTTTTGTGACTGGCTTATTTCACATAGTATAATGTCTTCAAGATTCATCCATGTTGTAGCACACGTCGAGATCTCCTAACTTTATAAGGCTGACTAACATTCCATTGTATGTAAATATCACATTTTGTTTATCCATTCATCCATTGGTGGACACTTGCTACAGACATGGTGATGTTTCCTAATGAATTCAATTTAAAATTACAAGGCAAAGCAGTGCCAATATACGAAACATATACTGCAGCAAAATCATCAAAGTTGTTGAATCGTGGGTAATGTCAAGCTGCTGTATATACTTCCTGTGCTATCAAAAGTTACAACAAAAAGCAAGATCTCCATTCCCACATGGATTTGCAGCATATATATTTTCTGAGCTCAAACTACAGTTCCAGCAGTATTTTTCAAACCTCAATACAAGTGCAAAGAAAATTTCTGTATTTCATTTAATTGTGCAGTTGAGGAGTTTCCACCTAACCTTCATTTGGATGGGACTAATCCACAGTGTAATGACATGATAAAAGGCAAGTATCAAGGGAAGAATATAAAAGAATTCTATAAATGCCTTTCAGGTGATGAATATGCTCAATTAAAATTACATGGTATTGGATTAATATCAGTATTTGGCAGTACTATCTGTATGAAGATGTTTTCAAAGACGAAATACATAAAATCTCATTACAGATCAGCATTAACAAATAAACATTTGCAATTGATTTTGATGACAAGGAACACTAACTTTGTACCCCAATTAAGTAGCAGACCTGTATTACAAAAAAAAAAAAACAAAAAAACTCAATCATTATACTTTGAGTTTTGTCAATAAAAAATTGTAGAAATTTGTTTTAATTTTTATGTACTTATATAATATCTTTGATTTTGCTTCTTGACATGCGAAGCCTAATATTACTATCTGATCTTCTATGGCATAAGTTCGCTAACCTCTGGTGTAGAAAAACACTTTACAAGTACAGCCAGCTGCTTCTAGCCATTCAAATAAAACCCTTGATCCACTTTCAAGTTCTTCTACTCCTGTCTTCCACTCAGTAAATGGCCTCTTATTCAATTACTCAAGCCAAAACTCTAGCAGTCTTCCTTGACTTTTTACTTTGCCGCAATCTCTATATTAATCTGTTAGAATGTCCTGTGTCAGTCCTACCTCCAAATGTAATAGCTTTAATCCATCTACTTCTCTCCATATCTGCTGCTTTTATCCACCTCTTGTCTGCCCTACTGAAATAGTCTAATTTGTCTCCCTGTTTCTACTCTTGCCCCCTTATGATCCAATATTCCCTCTGTAGCTAGAGGAATCTCTTTAAAATGTTAAAAGATCATTTGCTCCCCTACTTTAAACTCTTTATTGCCTTCCCATTGCATTTCAAATGAACTCCAAATGCCTTAACATGCTCTGAAAGGCTCTATATAACCCAGCCCAGCCTACCTCTTCAAATACATCTGCAATGGACTGAATGTTTGTGTTCCCCCAAAATTCATACATTGAAATCCTAACCCCCACTGTGATAGTATTAGGAGGTGTGGCTTTGGGGAGGTGATTAGGTCATGAGGATAGAGCCCCATGAATGGGATTAGTGCCCTTATAGAGACCGCAGAGAGCTTCCTTTCTCTTTCTACCATGTGAGGACATGGTAAGAAGATGACCATCTATGAAACAGGAAGCAGGTCCTCACGATACTCAATCTGTCGTGCTTGATCTTGGATTTCTCAGTCTCCAGAACTGTGAGAAATAAATTTCCATTGTTTATAAGCCACCTAGTTTATGGTATTGTTATAGCAGCCCCAATAGACTAAAACAACATCTCATTCCTCCCCAAGTCCACTGGTTTCCTTGTCACACATACCATTCTCATTTTCTTTCTTGGCCTTTGCATCTGCTAAACACTGTACTGGAACCATCTCCCCTGCCCTATTTTGCATGTCTGGGTCTTCTCCTTTGGATACTAAATCAATGTGTACAGTATGCTTCCTTTTCTATTATGCTCCACCTTATGACCAGGTTTATTTTCCTTACAGCACTGGAATGAAATCTTATAAGGCAAGCATTGTCCAGCATGCCTAAAACAGCACCCACATATAATGGGTAATAGTGGATAGTTGGCAAATACTTACTGAGTAAGGGAAATGCCAATAAAGTTTCATGACACAGTGAAATAAGAGCTACTAGAGCTACTAGAGCTCAGAGCAGAGGTCCTCGCTTGGCCTAATGGTCAGATTTCTAAAGGAAGTGATGCTTCAGCTGATATCTGAAGAGAGTAGGTATTAGCTCACTGAAGCCTATTTCTAGGAAGGTAACTATTCTAGGCAGAGAGATGAGCATGAGGAGCAAAAAAAAAAAAAAAAAAAGCAGAGCTCCAAGGGAGACATGAGCAGCAAGAGTGCAGTAATTGGGAGCAGATCATTGGACTTCATCAAAGAGCAGGAGGGAGCAAATGAAAGGTTTAAGCTGGAGAGCTAGTGAAACAGTACTTTATGCTTTAGAAAGATCACTCTGGCCACAGTGTGTGGAGTGAGACATAGAGGGAAGCAAGACAGAAGACAACCAGTTAGGAGGTTGCAGTAGCAGTACTGGGAATGAAAGAATACATCAATTTGAAATATTTAGGAGACAGCATTGGTAGGACAGGTATGGGAGGTGAGATTCGTGCCCAGGAACACTCCCAGCTTCCAATCTTGGGTATTTGGGTAGATGGTGGAAGTTTTACTAAATCTGGAAACAATGGAGCAGCTGGCTAGAGATGGGGTGCAGTATTTTAGACATATTGAGCTTGAGATGTCTATGAAGTACCTAAATAGCTGGTTTATACATCCGTCTCTTAAAGTGACAATCCTGCTTTTCTCATCAGTGCCGGGTGCAGAGCAGGCCCTATTGGGTTTTTGTTGTTGTTGTTTTTAAGTAGTTCCACGCCCAGCGTGGAGCCCAATGTGGGGTTTGAACTCATGACCCTGAGATCAAGACCTGAGCTGAGATCGAGAGTCAGACCCTTAAGCAACTGAGCCACTAAGGCGCCCCAGCAGGCCCTATTGTTGAAGGAAGGAAAGAAGGAGGAAATCTAAGTGGGTCTGGGGATCAGGAAAACTGGAGATATAAAATTAAGGGTCATCAGTATTTAAATGGTTTAACTCAGAGTGGATAAAAATCACCCAGGAGTGTATAAATTTAGAAGAGGGTAAAAAGGGGAGCCTGGGTGGCTCAGTCATTAAGCGTCTGCCTTCGGCTCAGGTCATGATCCCAGGGTCCTGGGATCGTGTCCCGCACTGGGCTCCTTGCTCAGCAGGGAGCCTGCTTCTCCCTCTGCCTGCTGCTCTCCCTGCTTGTTCTCACACTCTCACTCTCTCTCCCTCTGACAAATAAAATCTTAAAAAAAAAAAAAAAAAAAAGAGGGTGAAAAGACCTCTGAAGAACTCTAGCATTTATGAGAAAGATAATAACAATGAGTATGCCTCATTTCCCCTTTAGTTGAAAATATTTTTCCCTTTATATATGTGACCCTCCCCGAGAAAACTGATCCCAGTAAAGGTGTGGGGAACTAATGGTCTCACTCATAATAACAGCTAACATTTATCGAGTTTACTGAGGGCAAGGCCCTGGTCTAAGCATTTTACATGTATTAATTCTTACAGACCTGTGAGCATGATTAAGTGCGAATGAGGAACTCCAGACAGAGTGAAGATGCTGGACAGAGGGATAATTAAAAGAGCAAGGGCTCCAGAAATGGACCCTCAACTCTATGGTCAACTAATCTTTGACAAAGCAGGAATGAATGTCCAATGGAAAAAAGACAGTCTCTTCAACAAATGGTGTTGGGAAAATTGGATAGCCACATGCAGAAGAATGAAACTGGACCATTTCCTTACACCACACACAAAAATAGACTCAAAATGGTTGAAAGACCTCAATGTGAGACAGGAGTCCATCAAAATCCTAAAGGTGAACACAGGCAGCAACCTCTTCGACCTCAGCCGCAGCAACTTCTTCCTAGAAACATCGCCAAAGGCAAGGGAAGCAAGGGCAAAAATGAACTATTGGGACTTCATCAAGATAAAAAGCTTTTGCAAAGCAAGGGAAACAGTCAACAAAACCAAAAGACAACCGACAGAATGGGAGAAGATATTTGCAAATGACGTATCAGATAAAGGGCTAGTATCCAAAATCTATAAAGAACTTATCAAACTCAACACCAAAAGAACAAAGAATCCAATCAAGAAATGGGCAGACGACATGAACAGACATTTTTCCAAAGAAGACATCCAAATGGCCAACAGACACATGAAAAAGAGCTCACTATCGCTCAGCATCAGGGAAATCCAAATCAAAACCTCAGTGAGATACCACCTCACACCAGTCAGAATGGCTAAAATTAACAAGTCAGGAAATGACAGATGTTGGTGGGGATGCGGAGAAAGGGGAACCCTCCTACACTGTTGGTGGGAATGTAAGCTGGTGCAGCCACTCTGGAAAACAGTATGGAGGTTCCTCAAAAAGTTGAAAATAGAGCTACCATATGATCCAGCAATTGCACTACTGGGTATTAACCCCAAAGATACAAAAGTAGGGATCCGAAAGGGTACGTGCACCCCAATGTTTATAGCAGCAATGTCCACAATAGCCAAACTGTGGAAAGAGCCAAGATGTCCATCGACAGATGAATGGATAAAGAAGATGTGGTATATATATATACAATGGAATATTACGCAGCCATCAAAAGGAATGAGATCTTGCCATTTGCAGCGACGTGGATGGAACTGGAGGGTATTATGCTGAGCGAAATAAGTCAAACAAAGAAAGACATGTATCATATGACCTCACTGATATGAGGAATTCTTAATCTCAGGAAACAAACTGAGGGTTGCTGGAGTGGGGGGTGGGGTGGGAGGGATGCGGTGACTGGGTGATAGACACTGGGGAGGGTATGTGCTCTGGTAAGCGCTGTGAATTGTGCAAGACTGTTGAATCTCAGATCTGTACCTCTGAAACAAATAATGCAATATATGTTAAGAAAAAAAAAAAGAAGAAGAAGATAGCAGGAGGGGAAGAATGAAGGGGGGGAAATCGGAGGGGTAGACTAACTATGAGAGATGATGGACTCTGAAAAACAAACTGAGGGTTCTAGAGGGGAGGGGGGTGGGAGGATGGGTTAGCCTGGTGATGGGTATTGAGGAGGGCACGTTCTGCATGGAGCACTGGGTGTTATGCACAAACAATGAATCACGGAACACTACATCTAAAACTAATGATGTAATGTATGGGATTAACATAACAATAAAAAAAATCTTAAAAAAAAAAAGAGCAAGGGCTCTGGGAAGGGGGCTAGCCTTGGTCAGAAGGAGTGACATCTCTTCCACTACAAGGAGGAAAGGACAGAGGCAGAAAGGTACATTTTTAAATTTAAATCTTTTTTTTTTAATATTTTATTTATTTATTTGACAGAGAGAGACACAGTGAGAGAGGGAACACAAGCAGCGGGAGTGGGAGAGGGAGAACGAGGCTTCCCGCAGAGCAGGGAGCCCGATGCGGGGCTCAATCCCAAGACCCTGGGATCATGACCTGAGCTGAAGGCAGACGCTTAATGACTGAGCCACCCAGGTGCCCCTAAATCTTTTTTTTTTTTTTTAAAGCTGCTCACATTCTATTTCTTTTTTTTTTTTTAAGATTTTTATTTATTTGGCAGAGAGGGACACAGCGAGAGAGGGAATACAAGCAGGGGAAGTGGGAGAGGGAGAAGCAGGCTTCCCGCTGAGCAGGGAGCCCGATGCGGGGCTCGATCCCAGGACCCTGGGATCATGACCTGAGCCGAAGGCAGACGCTTAATGACTGAGCCACCCAGGTGCCCCTAAATCTTTTTTTTTTTTTAAGATTTTTATTTATTTGGCAGAGAGGGACACAGCGAGAGAGGGAACACAAGCAGGGGAAGTGGGAGAGGGAGAAGCAGGCTTCCCGCTGAGCAGGGAGCCCGATGCGGGGCTCGATCCCAGGATCCTGGGATCATGAACTGAGCCGAAGGCAGACGCTTAACGACTGAGCCACCCAGGCGCCCCCCCCCCTTTTTTTTTAACTGGCTGCTTGGAGTTTATTTTCCACTTCATGCAAGGCATATGGTTACAGGTGTCAGGAAGGCTTGTGTGTAGCTTGGATAATAAAGAGTGGGGTTCTCTCAACTTCCTTTTTGGTGTTTTGCTGTTTTGTTATAAAAGAACCCAACTGGGGCGCCTGGGTGGCTCAGTTGGTTAAGAGACTGCCTTCAGCTCAGGTCATGATCCTGGAGTCCCGGAATCGAGTCCCACATCGGGCTCCCTGCTCGGCGGGGAGTCTGCTTCTCCCTCTGACCTTCCCCCCTCTCATGCTCTCCCTCTCTCTCTAATAAATAAATTAAAAAAAAAAAAATCTTTAAAAGAACCCAACTGCTTCTGCTTGCTGCGGCCTGCCTAGTCTATGGGGGGGGGGTGCTCTGATGAGCCTAGCACCTCCTGAAGCCTGGTAGCTGGTGATGGCCACTCAAGACTGGGGCCAGGTGTTGGCTTTGACAGGCTGGCCACCAGGCTGCTTCCAGAACCAAGTCATAGGTGATCGTGCTGCTGGAGGCCTGGGAGATTCCAAGCAATCTGGGGACTCCAACACTGTAGCCAGGAATGGGAAAATGGACTTCCCAAAAAAGAAGTTTGCCCACCAGTGAATGGGTTGGCCCTGCGGAGACTGGGGTGGGGAGGGATGGCTTCCCCAGGATACTCTGCACTTCCGCAGAAGCTGTTACCAGAAGTGGAACCCGGGTGGTGTGGGTAATAGTGTGGGTGGCCATAAGCAAGCCACTGGAGGGGATGGCTGCCATACTGTTGTTTTTGGGCTTGTGGGAACCTCTGCACGACCCCTCACAGGCCTAGGTGTATGGAACCCTAGGTCACGGAGCCCATTTGCAGAGGAGACTGCGGAAGGCTGCTCCACGACTGAGGGGGGCACCAGGTGTAAATCCAGATCTTTCATAATGGAACTTGTTTTCTGTGTAATTCCTAATAACTTTAAAACAAAACCAAAACTCTAACATGGTATTTTAATTGGCTTACAGTAGAAATAACAAAGTGCTATGGGGATTAAGGAGAGGGAAGAAGCAATTCTGCCTTAAGTTCAGAAGGCAGAGGTGGAGGTTGGGCAGGTTCACCATTTCTTGAGCACCTATTAAGTGCCAGGTATATCTGAGGCTTTAAGGATCCTAAGATGGGCAACATGTGGAGATTGTCTGGGTGGGCCTCTCTGTTCCTGTGGGATGGCTAGCACCATTCCCCACTCTTCTATTCCAGGAATTCAATTTCCCCTTTGGGATTACATGCCCACTTTGTTCCCTTGATGGAATAATAATTAGGGTGCTCTGGCCAGAGGGTAGACCTGGGACAAAGAGGGAGAGAATCTCAAGCAGACTCCATGCTGAGCCCAATGTGGGACTTGATCTCATGACCCTGAGATCATGACCTGAGCTGAAACCAAGAGTCGGACTCTCAATTGACCGAGCTTCCCAGATGCCCCCTCTCCTGGGAAATTTTATCTTGAGATAAGTAACACAAGAAATAAGAATGACTGGATCATCATCACAAAACATATGACCGGAAAAGATTCCCCAGGAGTTCCTGTTCCCTGAACCCCCAGAGCTTATCCTTACCCAGGTCTTAACCTTCCAAAGGCTGGCCCTTCACCCCTTCCTTCCATTCCAGGAGCCACCCCACATACTTCCATAGATTCGTTTTGATAATGTTAGTCAGAGCCAGCTTCCCTTGCTTGCAACCAAAGGATCCTGCTCAAAGGATAGATAGGCACACCTCATTTTATCGTGCTTCCCTTTAATGCACTTTGCAGATATTACAGGGTTTTTATTTGTTGGTTTGTTTTTTTACAAACTAAAGGTTTACAGAAAGTCTTTGAAGGTCTGCAATTGAAGGTTTGGAGCAAGTCTATTGGCACCATTTCTCCAACAGTATTTGCTCACTTTGTGTCTCTGCATCACATTTGGTAAATCTTGAAATATTTCAAACTTTTTCATTATTAATATATTTGTTATGGTGATCTGTGATTACTACTTGTTGAAAGCTCAGATGATCGTTAGTATTTTTTAGCAATAAAGTATTTCTTTAAGGTAGGTATTTTTTTTTTAAAAAGTAGGCTCCATGCCGTGTGGAGCCCAACGCAGGGCTTGAACTCATGACCCTGAGATCAAGACCTGAGATGAGATCAAGCCCTGAGCTGAGATCAAGAGTCAGACGCTTAACCAACTGAACCACCCAGGTGCCCTGCGGTATATACATTTTCTTTAGACATAATGCTACTGCACACTTAATAGGCTACTGTAAAAACATAACTTTTATATGCACTGAGAAGCTAAAAAGTTCATTTGACTTGCTCTGTTGTAGTGGTCTGGAACTTAACCTATAATAACTCTGAGGTATGTCTGTAGCCACCTGCGGAACGTGTGCCAAAAGAATGGCAGGTGGGTGTGATTTGGTAGCTCTCTCCCTGACCCCTTTCCCAATGTGTTCACAGTCCTTACCATGGGGATGGTACCATGGCATGGCTCTTTAGAAAGGCTGACAGATCACAGCGAGAATCCACCTTCTCAGCCATAAAGTCACATTTTCAGCCTCTTCTGGGTGCCATAATATTTTTAAGGAACATGCTTTGGGGAAAGCTATCAATCCTGGCTCTAGTTATAACTTCAACTAGGCCACCAACATTGTTGCCGTACTCTGGTACACCGAGATCTTTATGAAACCTTTGCTAACATTTAAGACCTTCTCCTGGCTTCCTTTATGACACTACAGTAGCCTGTACTGCCCACTAAGACAGACTTATCATACCACATTGTCATTATTTGTCTAACTTTGATAGTAGCTGTGAACTTTTTGAGGTCAGAGTATAAGGGTCTAGCATAGTGCACTGCACTAAATGTTTGTAGAACAAACCAAACCACAACCAAACATATATTATACATAAAGTCAGGTAAGATTATAGGTAAAGATCATGTGAACCAACTCCTTTAAAAATAAAAAGACAAGAGAACCAATGAGCAGATACATACCACCCCACAAAAACCCCCAGTTCATACTCTGAAAGATAACTTATCTGAGATCATTTAGTGGCAGGTCAGGGCCTAGAATCTGGCCCACTGACATCCAGGACAGTGTTTTCTCTGCACCAGTGCGAAACCATCCCATTCTTCCCCCATCAACATAACCCTGCCACATAACGAACACATCCAAGTCTTTGCAACTGTTTTCATGCTGTCTCTCCCACGTAAATTACTCAATCCAGTCCATTGTCAGTTTAGGTTTCAGGGCAAAGTTTATTTGAAGAAATTAAGTAAACTGTCACAATCTCCCCATTCCAATATCTACTTTTTTCTCTCTCAATAAAGGGCCTATCATGTGAGTGGGATGGAAAGGAAGGGGGTGTGCTCCTACTGTGCAGATACTCTTCAGCCTTCTGATATGTGCTGTCTCAGCCTCTGACAACAGCCACTTGTTCAACAGTGGTGCTACCCTGAGAGCATTTTAGGTCAGTGGCCATCTCCTGAGTTCACTGGTCACATTCCAATCACTGTGATCAGTATATGGGTGATCAGTGGTAAACAAAGATAAACAAGAGGCACAGGCTGTTGAGGGAATATCCTCTATTAAAAAGAGGGTTCTAAGAATGACACATGGAATGCTCAATTTGTTAAAGTGCTTAACTACAAAATTAAAAACAGAAGTGTTGGGAAGGTGCAGAGCAAGTTATGATCTGAGAGGCTTCTGGAAAGATCAAACAAAAGAAAGTACTCTGTCTTTTTAAGAGTACTTAAAAAGAACTCTGCCTAAATCATTTCAGCAATGACAAGGGAGACGAGAACATTATTAGTTTCTGAATTATTAGACCTTGGAACCAAACATCCCTACATGGAGACCAGCTCCTTTAACACCTCATGGAGACCAAATGAAACATTTTTATATCTTTTTGCTGTAACTCTTCTCTCACCAAACAAACTTCTAATCTGAAATCTGGTTTCCTTTATGAAAGGTCTATTATGGGCAAGTGATCAATTTATGTATGCCCTGTAAACCACCTTCCTATGGGGTGGTTTGCAAAAACCTGGAGAGGAGAAATCTGAGTTCCCAAATCTGCCAGGTTGATGCCCACACTTAAGAACAAGATATCCAGAATATATAGATCTTCTTGGCATGATTACAAGATCCAGAAGAGGGGTGTGATGGTTGTGAGGGCAAAGTATCCATCAGCAGCAGTGGCTCTCTTATCCTAGAAATTAGTGTACGGCCTCAGCAGTCAGTTGTAAGTCCAGTGAGCAGTGGCCCAACCCTGGCCCTTGCATAGGTCCCGATGGCGAAGGAAACAGGCATGGACTCGGAACCGACGGCCACAATGGGGGCAGGCATGCAGAGCTCCAGCATGGGTCTTCATATGTTCTGTCAGATGGTGCTTCAGCTTGAAGCGCTTATTGCAGATGCCACAGCCAAAGGGCCGAAGGCTGAAGGTCAGCATGATGTGCCGGTCACGCTTTGGCTTCACTGCAAACCGCTTCCCACACAAGCAACCAAAGCGTTTTCCATCGGCGGGGGGTGTACCTCCTAACTTGACAGGCCCATGCACAGCCTGTCCTGCCCCCCCAGGTCCCCCACCCCCTGACAGGATTTCATTCCCATGAAGATCCACTGGTTTCCAGGATGGACCTCCTCCTCCTCCATATGCTGCCCCTGCTCCTGAGGGCAGTGAGAACCCTAGCCCTCCATTCCCTTCAGTGTCCCCTCCAGGAAACACTTTGGTCTCCTCCTTTGTTCCTCCAGACTGAGTTCCACCTCCTGATATCTCTTCTTTAGGCTCAGAGGGTTCCTGCTTAATGTAGAAGACTTTGGGGGGCAGTGCAGTATGAGGGGTAGGTGGCTCAAGTGGTGCACTCTCGCCCTCTGAAACCCTGCGGGGAGTAGTGGATATAGGCAGTGGGTGTGATCCATGAGGACAGGGAAAAGCCCCTGATACTCTCTGAGGCTGAGGTGTCTGAGAGGGTGCTGCTGACCCCTGGTCCTCCTCCTCATCTTCTTCTTCTTCCTCCTCCTCCTCCTCCTCTTCTTCAACTTGAATCTGTAACACATCTCCCAGTTCACTCCCCTCCCCTAAAACGGGGCTCTCGGTAGAGGTGGAAGACTGCACTGGGGTCTGGAAAGGGGAAGAGCGAATGCACCAGCCTCCTGGAGAGGATGTGGTGGAAAGAAGTGTGTGATAAGAGGTCGCCCCACGGGTTGAAATTCCACCACCTGAGGTTTCTAGTTCTCTAAGAATCTCTGAGCACTGATCTACTACTTGCCACATCTGGAGGCCACTGGCCACAAGGAGGTGGGCAGGGAGAGCATCCAGTGGCAGACGGAGGCGCCCAGAATAAATGAGCTGGAGCAGCCCCTCGAAGGCATCGGCTTCAATAACGCTGGGCAGAGTGAGACGTGGCGCATCCCCCAGAAGAAGTTTGTCATGGAAGTAAGGAGAGGCAGCAGCCAACACTGCTTTGTGCGCCCTAAGTTCCCGGCCCTGCACCAAGAGGGACACATCACAGAACTTTCCCTCTAGCCTGTGGCGGTTCAGGGCTTCCAGCAGCACTGAGCTATGCTGCGGGAACTCGATCTGGATTGTCCGTGGGGCAGGGTTGCAGGTCGGGGAGGGGGGAACGGGGGGCATGGGCGTCGAGGTATCCATATGGTCGCCTCAGAAAGAGAGAGATCCCAGAGGATCAAATACAGGAGATGAGGGGCTGGGGGTGGACCCCCAGCGGGATGAAGGCTGTGGAGGAAAGAGACGGGGGTCACAGAAGCTCTGGATAAGGGCAACCACGTCTCCTCATACAACACCCGCCTCCCCAACCGAACCTGTGGAAACTTTTCAGTCAGTGGTGGTTTCCGCAGATCAGTCCCGCGCACTCCCCCACCAAGAAAAGAAAAACTAAACGACCACAACAAAAGACCAACCGGGGTTTCACTTCCAGGGCCTGTGGAGGAAGCTGAGGAGGTCCTTCCAGCCACGCGCCTGACCTCGTCTGCCCCGGACGGCTCCCGCGCGCCGCTCCACTCCTTCTCACGGTGCCCAGAGGGCCCGACTCCGGGGAAGCCGCGGCCGCCGGGAGACCGTGGGCGCCAGCAGGGATGCCCTTCCCGCCGCCACGCCCCCGCCGGTACACAAGCGGCACGCGGCCGGAGCGCGTCCGCGGACACCGCTCAGTCCCGGGCCGGAAGCCGCCGTCTTCCCGCCGGACGCCAACGCCAGGTACGGTGGGCGGTGCCAGAGCCGCAGCCAATCGGAAGGCGGTGGCCTACAAGCCTCGTGTTGATTGGTTGCGCGGGCGAGAAGGCGGTGCTGGCAAGGAGGTCTCTGACCCCCGCGCGGCCGCGGACGGGGTGGCGGCCCCTGTAGGAACACAGCGAGCCAGGGCTCGAGAGACCACAGCCCGGAAGGAGGAGGCGACCCGTAAACCCTGAGGGTGATTAAATATAGCGCCCGCCCCCTGCTAGGTGCTGAGAAGGCGAGATTAGTGGGCACCTATTGTGTGGGCCAGCCATTGTCCGCATCACCTTGTTTCCTCCCCCAGCCCTGCAAGGTAGGTGTTGGTGTGCTGTTTCCTGGGGGAAACCGAGGCTGGCAAGTGATGGGCCTGGGATTAGAACTCAAGATTTGCTGAGGAACCAAGTTCTTTCCTCCATTCCCTACGGGAGCATTTTAACCAGCAATTAAATAAACCTTATTTCTAGGCAATTGCTAAATATATATGTATATGTGTGTCTGCAGATATATACTTGGAATTTTTTATCAGATAATGTTCCTGTTCCCTGGCCTCTTTACTCATTAGGGCTAAGGGGAGCAGTGGTGAGGGGACAGCGAGATTGGGTAAGCTTGGCCAGTGCACAACCCCTGCTCAAAAACAGAATAAATCTCGTCGCTGGGTGGGAGAATGATACTCTGGAGGAGACTTTGGGATCATGCAGGGATATAGTTTCTCCCAGGCTGTCAGTTTCCTGTCAAAAAGCAGGACCCTGCTCGTCCGTCTGGAGGTCCCAGCTTAGGAAAGTCAGCACAGCGATAAAAGAACAATCTCCGTTTATTAAACATGATTTTTCTGTTTCACCACACACTCCAGAAAAAAAGGAAATGGGGCTGGGAGTGGAGAAAAAGGGATAGTGGTGGAGGACAGAGAAGGCCGGGAGTGGGGTGGGATAGGGTAGGGAGGGATAACGAGAAAACAAAATAAAACAGGTAGGAAGAGCATCTCCCTACCCTTAGGGTGGTGGAGGGGGAGGGAAGCGTGGGGGGGGAGGGGGCCAGGAAGCTCTGTACAGAGGGGTTGCCCCCAGCCCACACACACACACCCCCGATATGTACAGTACAAACCCCAGATAATTACAACAGCCAAAGAGAGGAGGAAAGGGGGTCCAGGGGTAGGGTCTGAGGTTGGGAAAGCAAGGAGAGGGCACAGGGATAAAATTTCACATATTTACAACTTTTATATAAGTATAAATTTGGCCCCGGCTGGGTGTATGTGTGTAGGGGGATGGGACTGAAGAGGAACTGTCCATACAAAAGAAAGAAGGGTGAAGTCTGGAAAGAGTCTCAATACCAAACGCAAGAAGGGATGAGGGGGCAAGGCTGGGTAGGGGACAGCAGTCAGGGAAGAGGGGGTGCCAAGGAGGGGCTTCTCCCCTCCCATGACCTACCCACCCTAAACCCCATCCATCCTACCTCCCCTATCCCGCCAGAGAGCTATGTACAGAGAAACACCGAAAAATTGTGGAGCTGGCGGGAGGGAGGGAGGTGGAGGGAGATTGGGGAGGGGGGAGGATGAGAGGGAAGCCCAGCCCTGTCCTACCTCCCCCGGGGGGACAGAGTCATGGAAGGGGGCCCCCAACACCCCTCCTCCAACACAGGTCCCCCCACCCTGGGGGAGAGAGACATGGCTTTTCCTAGAGTAAGTTCCCCCCTCCCCCTGGGAGTAGAGACCAAGAAGAGAGAGGGGAGGGACGAGGGGGGCTGTGTGTGTCAGGGTAGGGCAGATCAACTAGTCTGTCCTCCCTAACACACACATCCTCCTAGACCCTAACCCCTCACCCTAACCTCAATTCCACCCCACCCAACACACTGGGGGAGGGGGGGGCATAAGCCCCCTCACCCCGCTCTGGGACCAGCCAAGAGCAGATCAGGTGTGGGAGGAAGGGGAGACAACTCCCGTTCCCCCCTTGCCGCCCCCTCCCTGCCCCGGTGGCCCCTCCACCCCATCTGGGTTCTGGGTGGGGAGGGAGTAAATTTAATAGTAGTAGGAGAAGGAGTTTGTGCGTGCTGAGCCCCCCCAGACGCTCCTGAGAAATCAAGGGGTAATAGGGCCCCCTCACCCGGGGTCCCCTCCCCATAACAAAGGGGACAGGGGAGGCCAAAATGGGGCGGTGGAGGGGAGTTAGATTGTCAGCTCTGGTTACTGCTAAAAAATCACCCTGAAGTTGAAAGTTTGGAGGTGCCACACCCCCAAGGTGGGGGTGAGGGTCTGTCCCCCAGTGCTCAGGGGAACGATGAGGCAGAGGATGGGGATAGCACCCCAGAGTGAAGGGGTCTGTGTGGGGTAGGT
The DNA here is from genome assembly GCF_964656455.1 of Halichoerus grypus. Taxonomy (NCBI): domain Eukaryota; kingdom Metazoa; phylum Chordata; class Mammalia; order Carnivora; family Phocidae; genus Halichoerus; species Halichoerus grypus. The sequence goes on from NC_135720.1 coordinate 114,727,059, forward strand.
GGTGTCCTGGGGTAAGGGTCCCTGGGGGTCACAGGGGGCAGCACCCCAACAGGAAGGAAAAGGGGACAGCTAAGGGTCCGCACTCTTCCCGCCTGGAAATGGTGCAGTGGGGGTGGGGGATTGGTGCCCCCCAAGGAGGCATTCAGGGAGGCAATCCCACTGTCCCTCGGCGACATCCAGTCCTGGTGGTGGGTGCTATTCCAGGGTGGGGTGCATGGGGAGGGAGAAGGTCTGTGATGCTGGGTGGGCTAGTGGTCTGCGGTGTTTCGGAACTCGCCGTTCTCGGTGATCTGCAGCCGGGGTGGGGGGGGCGGTGCTGGGGGGGCCAGGCCGTTCCAAGGTGGGGCCAGCGTCACACGCGGGTTTGTTGGACCCAAGGGGGGAAGCTGCCTCTCCTGCAAGACACCAAAGAGGAGAGCGCGGACTTATTGAGACGCTTCGCGGGGGCCTGGGTGCCAGCCCCCTTAGCCATGGGCCCCCCGCCATAACCAGTCCACTCCATAAACCATGTCCCCCTCCCTGCCCCCAGGACAACCCCCCACCCCCATCCTCCTATTTTTTCCTCACCTGCAGTAGAAGTTACATCTTCTGGGATCAGGGAGAAGAGAATCTCACCCCCTGACTCCTAATGGGCCTTCAACCCAGGGAGTCATACCAGGAAACCAGTTCAAAAGAAACAAGTTCCTATCTCACCCCCGACCTAACCCCCTGTATCTTCCCCTACCCAGCCTCCCTCCTCCTCGTGGAACCCCCTCCCAGCCCACCCCCAATCCGAGGTAGGAACTTTGTGTTGAGGGAACAAGGGGAGGCAGTACAGCAAAACCTCATTAATCCAAACCCCCATGGATTTGGACTTTTTTCATAATTTGAACAAAAACTGGGCTTGCGTTTTCCTTTAGCTCTGAAGAAAGGGTGTGCTAAGCAAATTAATAGTGGAAACGTGTCTGTAGGAGGGTACCAGCCAACAGACTTTTGAATCCTATCTATTCATTAACGCATGCTCCCTAAGGGCCTCCAGTGGAAAAGCCTTGTTCATCGAGTCCTACTTACTGTATGTATTTTGAAGACATGCATTTCATTAAATAGACACTGCCGTTCAGTTTTGTCACTTGTTCAGAGTGGTCATCTTCTCGAATATAACTTTCCAAATTAGAGAGGTTTAACTGTACTGGGGGGTGGGGGGCGATGGGTTCAGGGAAGTGATGGGGGATGGTAAAAACATAGGGGGAGGGCTGCCTGTCTCGTGCTAAGGGCAGAAATGACTAGGAGCGTCTGCAGAGGCACAGCATGCCCCCATCTCTGTGTCCCCAGGAAGCAGAACTGCTTCATTCCTTTCCACCCCCATGTTCCTTTCAATCCCTCTCCCTGGGATCGCGGTTAGAGGGAGAGGGGTACCAGACCCTACTCCCACCCCTGGACCAGCTAGCTCCTGCCTCCTGCCCTCAGCTCTGGCTTCTGTTCCTCTGCTGGGAGAGAAGGAAGCCACCTGTACTACACTTCTGGTCGCTCACTTGGCTTTTTAAAATACAGGCACAAAATTAATTTTTAAGCCAATGAATGCATTGCAGAGGGACCAATACCTAAAAGTGATTTAGAAAGTGTCCAAGTTATTTCCTGGGCCACGGGGCATTTAGGCCCGTTATGTGTAACCATATCTCTGTGGGATACAAAAACATTCCAAGTAGAGGCTCCCGGATCAGCTCTCCCTTCCAAATCAAAGAGCTCACCTCTCAGAAGGTCACCAAAACCCCAGCCTTAAGCAAAGCCTCCCCCTTAGCTTGCTGAGCATCTCGTACACTTTCCCCAAGTCAGCGAGAGAGAGGAAATTACGTATGGTAGGGGATCCTGAGTATGGCAGGAGAGCAGGGGAAGGGAACCTCAGATTCCCTCCTCTCTGCTTGTCTGCTGGCAACAGAATATAGGCATGCCCCCTACACCCCCATGGACCCAAATTTAGAAAGTAGATAAATGAGGGTACCATTATTCATTTTACAAAAGAATTCACTGCAGGAGTCCTTTAAATGGTGAGATCCCCTGGTGCCTTTCAGCATCTGTTTACAGATCATTAACTACTTTGACAGAGAGGCTGGGCAGGCAGAGAGTTAAAATTACAGTGTGAGGAGCCACTGCCCACTGCAGATCAGTCCCACAGAAAAGAAAGCACCTCAGAAATGATGTCAGTGGCTGACAGATTCCCATTTACTGGTTTTTAGGTAGGACTGTGCGTCCGGCAAGGCCACTGGGTGGCGGGAGAGGGGGAGTGAGCTCTGACAAGAAGAATAGAGAGATTATTTAACATGCTGTTCCTGGCATCTCTGCCTGGGAATCCACATGGCTACTGAGCCCATGATCTTATCTAGGAAGACGGCTCACCCCACTTCCAACTCCCACGCCACATGGGCCAGTCTGCGTCCTAACATCTGTCAAGCCTCCTTTTTTTGTTTCTTCTTGTTCCACTCACCCTGCCTAATATCCTGACATCCTGAACAGCATTCTTTCCAGTGCCCCCTCCCAAAGTCTTCCTGAGTTAGCTTACCCTTAATTCCCACCCAGTGGGGCCCAATAGGAGCTGCAGATGCCTTCTACTTCAGATGTAAGGGAAGAGGAAGAGAGGAACCGGTGAGGGGTGGAAGGAGGCGTGGAGAACCAAGGTTAAGGAAGGAAGAGGAAACCCCCACCTACCTGCTGCAGTCAGCACAGCCCCTCTAGCCAGGGTCCCCCAACCCATCATCACGGCCACCCCTTAACAAGCCCCACCCCCAACGTCCCAACTCCCAAGGACGCTCTGGTGAAATGGGGGGTGACAGACATACACTGGAGAGGCAGAGGAAGAGGACTGAGAGGAGGCTGGGCAGTGGGTTCTATCGAAGGAGATGTGGGGTTGTGCTGGGCCTGTCCAGGGTACAATGCTTGGTGTTGGCAGGGTGTCACTGAACAGTTCCGGGAGCAGCAAGAAATGCTCTCTCTGGGCAGTGGCTTGGAAATGGGTCTGTGCAGAAGGTGTCAGGAGGGTAGGGTCTGTGGAGGTTCTCGGGTGTGGAGAGCAGCAATGGGGGGGGGAGCGGCGGGGAGAGGCTCCAGAGAGTTGGAGGGGAGTGGGCTTCACGACCAACCTGCAGTGGTCCGGAGTCACCTCCCCCTGTGTCCTCCGCCCGTGGTCAAAGCGGAACCAGGAGAATTACCTGATGAGGAGCTGCAGGGGGAGAGAGTGGGGTCATGGGGTCAGGAGCCTTAGCGGTAGTGGTGGGGAAGCCTGGCGGTCAGAGCAGAGGAAGGAGGAGCATGGGTGGGAAAGTGAGCAGAACTGGGGAGAGCAAGGGGTAAGGGTGCAGGAGGGAGGTCCCAAAAGCTGGCTGAGAAGAGAGGGAGGGCAGCAGGGAGCTGGAGGGCTGGACAGGTGTGAGGAACAGAGGGACAGGCCAGAGGCCTTCACTGCATTTAAATACCGAGGGAAGGAGAGTTTATGGGGTGGGAGGGGCCTTCAAGAGCTAAAGAGTCAGAAGAGGAAGCTATTCAGAAGCTGCCCAGGAGACAGGAAAATTGAGAAGCCAAGAGAATAGAGGTGATGGGGGCCATTCAGAGCCTGAGAAGCTAGAACTCATACTCTGTTCCAGCAAACTACAGCCTCTAGCCCTTCTGGCTCAAGGAGAGCTCAGGAAGCTGAACTCCCTGATGTGAACAGGAGCAGGCACAAGATGGGGCAGGGGTGCCGGGAACTGGGTGGGGTCCAGGGGCAGAGACTGAGGTTCTGGTGGATGTTCCAAGACCCAGACAGGAGTGGGAAAGATGGGGCAGGAAGGCACAGGGGTGGGGCTGACACTGCCAGGAGTGACAAAGGCACAGACGATGGGATGAAGATGGGGTCACTGGGGGGGCTGCCAGGAGCAGCCAGTGGACAAACAGAGGACAGTGGGAGACAGATGGAAATGGGGCTGGGTGGCTGGTGCAGTGAGTGCACGAAGGACAGTGGGATGGATGGGGATGGGACACGGAGAAGATAAATGACATTGTAATTTCCACCTGAGCGTCGAGCAGCCTCTTCTTGGGTTCGGGCAGCGGCTCAGGCATGGCGGGGTGGTCCCGGCGCAGCTCCTCCTCCACCAGCATCAGCCTGAAGGGACGGGCTTCAGTGGGGTTAGTGGCGGGCACGGGCTTGGAGCCTGCTGGTGGAACTCCTGATCCTAGGGAACCCCTGTAGCTCTCTGGAAAAGCCTCAGGCGTCCTTCTCCTCTGCCTTCAGAATCCTTCCATTGTTACAACCCAAAAGACTCCCTGTGTTAACCTTCCTCTCAGGTATCCTCACATTTCCCTGCTAAGGACCACTTTCTGGGCCTCAAAGACCTCTACCACCCAGACACCCCCTAAGCCCTACATCTTCCCATTCAGGACAGTGCCCTCCCACAGCCCCTCTGTGGCTGAAGGCCTGGCTTCCATGTCCCATTCTACCTGACTGAACCTAGGATACCTCCAGTGCCTCCCCTGGGATGCCCCCTAGCCCAAGAGGGGTCTCTACAGTCATCATTCCCACCACCTCCCTGCCTTTGATGAAAATTCTCAAGGTGATTTCTCAGCAAGGATATCCATTAGAGCAGGGTTTCAAAATAAGTTTCAAGTCAAGCCTTTTTTTTCTAATTAATCTTACTCAAAGCTACATTCAGAGTGGACCAAAACGGGACTGGCTCTGGTTAGAGTGGGGCCTGGGGTCCCATCCACTTCTCAGGATAGCTGACCCCCTTGCTGAGACACCTTCTTTGGAGGCCAGGGCTTGGCAGAGCAGTTGAAAATGTTCACACGCTAAAAGAAGGGTCATTCACTTGCTAACAGAACATCTTTTCAGGGCTGGAGAGGGTTTACCGAGGATAGGGATGGCTAGGGGCTACTCTGGCTAGGGAATCTCTGCTTGGTTTTGGGGAGAACATCACAGGCTGGATTGAGAATAACCAGTGGGGAGTCCCAGCCTAGGCTGGGGCCAGACACATAGTGATGGACGGTAACAGGCACATTTTCCAAGGCCTTCAGAAGTTACTCTATCAGGAGAGAACATTTATGCATTAAGCAAGAAATTTCTCCCCATTTGGTGATTGGTGAGTGAGTGGCAATCTCTGGGAGCAGGGTCGTGGGCTTTCCTCATGGTGTCCTGAGTTTGGGGCTGGAAGCTGGAGGGGAAGCTCACTGGCTCTCTTCAGCCTCAGGCTCTCCCTTGCTACCCCTCCCCAGGCCGCCCCTCACCTGCCAATGATGCTTTTGATCTGCGAATCCTTCTCCACCTGTTGCTGCCTTAGCCTCTTCTCGCTCTGCTCCAGTCGGGCCTGATACTGCATCAAGATTTTGCTGGTCTGCTCTTCCTGGGACAGCAGCCTCCGCTCATACTCTTCTAGCTTCCGGTTGGACATGTGCAGCCGCTCCTTCAGTGAGTGGATCTCCTCCTCATACTCCTTCACCTGCCCGCCGGGCACACGACCCCGCACTGTGAGGGGTGCCTCACCCCAACCCCACCACCCAGTCTCTGTCCTTGACTACCATGCAGCCACTGCATGGTGAGGGACATCCCAACTGCCTTCTGCAGCCCTTTCCCTGCCTGCTGATCATACCAGACACGGTGGCGTTTGACGTTCTATGGAGCTAAGGCTCCTTTAAAATGGACCAAGGTCATATGCTCCCATACCCTGAGAAGTATATACCTACCCTCACATGTAAATCTGGACACATGAGGACCACATAAGAACCTAGACAGACTCAAGGACACACCTTGAGTGACCGTACCCAGAAATGAAAGATTAAGGTGATTCCTCAATCCAACCAGATCACATGGGGGAGACCCAGAAAGAAAAGACATCGGATAAGGAGAGGCTATGTGGGATCACGGGTCTGGGCTTCAAACAAGTCCAGGCTGAGAATGTAGGACTGCCTCTCTGTTGATAATGATCCCGGAATTCTGGGGCTAGAAGGGCATAAGAGAGTCATTTTACCTGCCCTATTGGCTCTAGAGTCTAGAGCTGTGTGCTATCCAATACAGTAGCCACTAGCTATGTATGGCTATTTAAAATGTAAATAAAACTAAACATTTAATTCCTCAATTGCATCACATGTGGCCAGTGGTTATCATACTGGACAGTGTAGATCATAGAACATTTCTCATTACTGCAGAAAATTCTACTGGACGGTCCTAGTCTAGAGCCTTCCTCAACAAAAATAGCTCATCTGAGCCATAGAACAGAAAAAATGGTTTGAGAGAGTATTTGGTCATTCTCCAAAGAGGATACATACATAATCAACCCCATTCTAGACACAAAAGAGAGATGTTATTTATTACCTAAGGTGGCTACCTTGGGGCATTAGGGCCTAATTCTCTCAGGGAACTTGCTACACCAAGTCCATCTAGATCAGTCCCAACATTTTCCTATGCTCAAAGACCACAGCTCCCAAGAAACCTCTCTCTGCTCCCCCCAAGTTGGGGTCCTACAGTCTTTACATTAAGCTAATCCTACAACCACCCTCTTCTTCAGAGTCCTTGGAGCGACAGCTTCCCCAAGGAACTTTCTGCTAAGTTATCTGTGTGTGTCCCTGAGCTCTTGCTGTCTTTTGCTCTGGGTCACCACCAGCTGAGAGTCTGGTCTTTCCACACATGGGCCAATACACACCACTTTTCCAACACCGACCCTCTGTCACCTATGCCGGTGGGACGATGACTGGGTAAGCTAGACATCATTTGTAGTACAACTGCAACCCCTCTGCCCCCCACCCAATTTAGCAGCTCACGCTGCTGGTAGAGCAGCCCTCCCTTTCCTGAGTAGTCACAGGAGCCAGGGCTTATGTTCTCCCTGGGGAGGAACACGGAACTAAGCTATAACATAAAATATTTCTCTGCAAACTGTCTATGATGCATAGAAGCCACAAAATAAAGTTGGAAGTTGGCTTTCCAACAGACTGTGTGTGCCCAGCCTCCCCTAGAAGATTGAAGGCTTCTCAAGAAAGGGGATCAGGTCTTTGTCTCTTCTTCTTTCTACTGTAACTACTTGACCCCCAGTGCTTCCCTGAAAAGCGTCTAGAGGCTTCCCCTGTGGGTAACGGGAAGGTCAGGGGCCCAGCGTACCCTGTCCAGTCGGCTCTCATCCATCGACTTAGAGTACTCCTTGAGCTTGTACTCTTCTCGCTCGATGTGGGCACTCTCAATGTCAGCTGACAGGTGAGGCATGTTGGAGACCCAGGCCACCGTCCGCTCGGAGGCTGGCATGGTGGGGTTCAGCGTGGATGGCGCCTGAGAATGCTGGGATGGGGCAAGGTGGAGGTGAAGAGAGAGGAAAGGTGGGAGAAGGCAGGGTGCATTTAGGAGGAGAGAGTGCTGCCAAAGGAGATGACCATCCCAGTCTTGTTCCCCTGCTCTAGTGTTGATGCCCTTGTGAATGCTATTTATTTATCATGTCTCCCCTCTGGAGAGGCGAGCTCCACCAGGGCAGGGTTTGTGTGGCGTTCACTGTCAAACCCACAGTGCCTAGAACAGGACATGGCACGTAGCAGGGACTCTATATACAATTTGTTTAATGAATGAAAGGAGGTGAGAACACTATAATTTCAGACCCCAGACTATGCTGCCCCCACCTCCCCAACCCACTTCCTCCTTCCCTCCCTGTTCCTCACCCATTTGGCCTTCCTCCCACCCTCACATACCTGCTTGGTGATGGAGGGCTTGAGCCCCCCACCCCCTCCGCCACCGCTGCCCCCGCTGCCCCCAATGCTGCCCTCTTTGCTGAGGCTCTGTTGCCGCGGACGGGCGGGGCCGTAGCTCGGCTCCGGTGACTGCAACAGATTCCCACTGGATGGCCGGGGTTTCTGGGCAGCGCTGACCGTCAACTGCTGAGACTTGCCCCTCTGTAATGGAGGCGGTTGGCCCCCGCCACCCCCACCACTGCCCCCACCGCCGCTCCCACCTCCGGGCCCTGAGGGGGCAGGCCTCTGGGGACCAATGGTGATCTGAGGAGGGGACAGCATGTGCTGCAGGTTGTCCTGGAGTGAGAGCTGCCGACGGGTGAAGTCAGTGCCAGAGGGTCCAAACTCATCACTGTAGCTGTGGCTGTGAAGGATGGAAGCGGCAGGGGGCTTGGGGACCCCTGAGGAGAGGTCCTCACTCTTGCTATAGCCATGGAATGGGGCAAAGGTGTCCCCGGGAGGCTCTCCACCTCGGTGGTGGTGATGGTGGTGATGGTGGTGATGGGAGGAAGGTGGGCCGTGACCACCACCCCCTCCGTGGCCCCCTGGGGGGCCTGGCCCATCAGCAGCCATGTGGAAGAGAGGGTTCTGGAAGGAGAGGGGGATGCGCAGTTGCTGGGCAGGGACACCGTCCGTGGTGACACCCATCTGGCTGAGGCGCATGCCAGCTGCTGTAATGGACGAGCCACTCCCCTGGGAGAGGCGTCCAGCGGGCGCAGGCCGCAGCCCCAAGGCTGCAGTCAGGGAAGCCTGGCTTGAGTGCAGCAGGTCCCCAACGGCCGCCAGGTTGGACACACTGCTGCTGTTGAGGCGGCCGCCGGGCCCGTCGCCCTGCAAATCCAGCATGGAGACACTCTTGTTGACGCTCAGCATCTTCTGCTCTGGCTCTGTGATGTCCGAGCTGCTTGTGCAGTATGCTGGCGAGGAACGGGCCAGGGGTGGACGGCTTACATAGAACAGGTCTTTACCCCCACCAGGGGGTGGCGGGGGTGGCTTTTCCTTGGTTGGGGAGGGGAGGCGAGCCATGTCCATAGAGCTGCGGGAAGGGAAAGGGGCATACGAGCAGGAGGTGAGGCCACGGCCACTGGCAACTGAGCCTGCTGTGGTCTGGCACAGGCCTTGGGGTGAGAAGTGGGACCCGCAGGGAAGGGCGGGGAGCTGGTGGTGGCAGCTCTGGAGAGGGCCGGCAGGGAGCATGGGAGGGGATACATGGGAAAAAGGAAAGGAAAAGGTCCCTCCAGGAAGGGAGTGAGGCCTAGAGGAGGGGAGATGGGGGCACCAAGAGGAGGGATGAGGGGCAGGTCCGGGCAGATATGGAGGAGATGAGGGTGCATGGAGGAAAAGAGGAGAGGAGGAAGGTGAAGGCCACTGGAGTGGGAGGGGGGGAGCAGAGAGGAGAGGAGAGGGGGCGGGGGAGGGGAGAGCCCCTCACCTGTTGAGGCCTCGAGCCATGAAGGACTGTAGGTCGATGGAGCTGGAGAGAGATGGGAAGAGGGGCGAGCACAGACAGACAGAAGGAGAGAGGTGGGCAGAAGGCGTGGACGCATGGAACAAGAGGCGGGAATGGTGGAATGGGTATGGCATCATGGAGGGAGACCGGGGCGGAGGGACAAGCAGGGCGGTCAGCAGAATAAGCAGCAGCTGAGGCCGCCACATTGGAATGGATGTTGGGTCTCAGGAGGCCCTGCTAGGGTCCCCATGTTACTTCTCCAGTGCTGGATCGTGACCGAGGTCTGCTCAGTTCTGGTGGGGGGCTGCGATAGTGCTTATTTACCAACCAGTACAGATGGTTCAATGTTTGGATAGTACACGGCTGATCCAACATGTCTGGTGGCACCTCGGCCCTGGGACAGGCATGGGCAGGCGGAGGGACTAGGCAAATCAGAGCTAGCAGCAGGAAGCCCCAGGCTTACAACAAGCTGGAGCTGGAGGAGCCCTGTCACTCTTCCCAGGGCTGGGAGATTCCTGCTCCCTCTGGCCTTAAAGGGCTCTCCGCCTAACCTGTCTCTTTACCATTTTCTCTGAGAGCCTGCCTCTTGTTCCTTTCTTTCAAGCCATAGAGAGATGCACTGGGGCCCAGTGAAGCGTATCCAGAACAGAAAAGTAGGGGCTCCTAGGGCAAAGGTGTGGGGGTCCCAGGTACTCACCTGTTGAGGTCCCGCATCATGTAGCCCTGCATCTCGGCCGATGGGCCCCGCAGCACCACAGGCTGAGGCCGGGGCCGCTCACTCTGACGGCTTGGCTGCCTTTGGATGTTGGGGTTCCTCAGAGCTGTGCTGATGTCATTGAGGAGCCGGGGCAGTGGGCCCAGCTTCAGGAGGGCTTCCTGGAAGGATGAGGCTGT